>NC_064623.1:230144971-230452123 GCF_023898315.1 Schistocerca nitens | reverse complement strand
CGCCTTGCTAGGTCGTAGCAAATGACGTAGCTGAAGGCTATGCTAACTATCGTCTCGGCAAATGAGAGCGTAATTTGTCAGTGAACCATCGCTAGCAAAGTTGGTTGTACAACTGGGGCGAGTGCTAGGACGTCTCTCTAGACCTGCCGTGTGGCAGCGCTCGGTCTGCAATCACTGACAGTGGCGACACGCGGGTCCGACGTATACTAACGGACCGCGGCCGATTTAAAGGCTACCACCTAGCAAGTGTGGTGTCTGGCGGTGACACCACAAGTGTGCTGTGGAGTGGAGCGCAAGTCACATTGTCGGTGGGTCCGTTGACTGTCTGTCGGTTGGGTTGTCGTCGGATCGAGAATGGTTGGGCCGACTGCCTGCCTCACCTACGTGATCGTTAGTATTTCAAGTGCTGGCCGACCCCCGAAACTTCTGAACGCCGTTGGCTGCACTGCCTTTTCTCATTTTCTGTTGTGTGTATTTGTATGGCTCATAGCCGATGGTTTTGAATTGAAGTTCAATTGTTTTTAGTGGTGTTTTAAGTCATGGGCCTTCAGCCGCTTTAAAATAAAAGTTCCTTGCTTAGATTGTTTGAGTCCTTCAGCCTAATTTGAGATAAGGCTCTGTTGTTTAAATTTATTTCACCTTGAGTTTTAAGTCATGGGGCCTTCAGCAGTTTTTAAATTAAGGATCTTTGTCTTTCGAGCATCAGACTGTTTGGGGCCTTCAGCCTAATTGAAGATAAGGCGTTCTGCCTTGTGTTTTTTTTATTTAATTTTACCTTGAGTCTTAAATGATGGGCCTTCGGCCGTCTTTAAATTAACGTTCTTGCTTTTCAAGTGTTAGATTTTTGGGCCTTCAGCCAAGTTATAGAACGTCCTTAACGCGAAGCCTTTTGCATTCTAAATATTCTCTTTGGCCTCTGAATTTTGAGTTAATGGCTTTAGGCCGTTTTTTTTAATTAAAGTGTTTGTGATCTTAAGGCATAAGATAGTGTGGCGTATTCAGCCGATAACTAAGTTCAAGAATTTATACTGTAATGTTTGGTCAAATAAAGTTCGAGTGTAACTGACAGCCGCTCATTTTGGCCCCTTTCCACAATTCCCACTACCTGTCCTGTCGTGCGGATTTAGCAGGGAATTTCAGTGGTATACATTAATAAAAACTTCAATATCCCTGAACGTGTAATAAGACACGTGTCCACTTAGGAAGGACATCAGGCTATAAAGAGCTTGACAGACTGGCACACTCGTATTTACGTAACATCAAATATTGGAGAAATTAATTCTATTAATTTGATAGGACGGTAGCACAAGCTTTTAAAACATTTTAAAATGGTATACACGAGGACGAAGGAAGGAAGATCTGGTTTACCGTCGACATCGAGATCATTACAGACGCTCGAACTGTGTCAAGGTCGGGGAAGGAAAGCGGCAGTGTCCTTGCAAAGGGAACGTCCAGACATTTGCCTTGTGCGATGTAGCGACACCGTGGAAAACCTAAACCGGGCTGGTGAGGCGCGGGTTTGAACCGTCGTCCTCGCGAATGCGATTCCAGTGTGCTGACGTGTGCGCCACGTCGGTCGGTGGCCAGGGCGAGAACCCTCGAGAGATCTACCCACGGTTCCACGAGGTAGCGCCTCAATCAACCGCACTACGCTGACAAAATTGTTTCTAGCGACCTCGTATTTTATGTCACAATACTGTAAAATCTTTAATGGCCGAATTGTTATTCACTGACATTAATTCTAGCAAATGCTAACAAGAATGACACATTTTCATGAATCTTCAATGGGCCGTTGTCTTAAAACGAATAATGCTGGTAATAAGCGATTATACCGCTAAAATAACTACATACGAAAATTCTAAACAACAATATGACGTTTCCCGTAGTTTTACTACAACAAATTGCACAAATAATGATATGGATTTTTAATGAAAACGACAAATACAATATGGCGTCTTTATTTCAACTTGTGACGTAGTGTTTGTGGTCCCTAAAGGTTCTACTTTAGGTCGTTCGTTGGCAAAATGGCGCAGAACTTATGTCATGTTTCACGTGCCGCTGCTCTACCGAGCACAGCACACGACGCCGTGATATGTGTAGCGTTTCCTTAAGCTCCATCGCCGAACGATATCTTAACGAAGAAGAACACACAGCGACGCCATAACACCACCTTTTCCGTACTTCACTGCCAGCAGGTAGTTTCCCTACGCCCTTAGCAACTCACGAGTGTTTTCTCCCGCCGGTTTTGTGCGACTTTTTTACAGTCACTCTCCGCAGCGTATATGACTTCTGCACGGTGTTCCTTTGGCTACAGTTCTTGCTGCACATCTCCACTTCACAATCACGTCACCAACAGGCGCCTTGGGCAGTTTTAGAAAGCTTTAAATGTCCTTCGTGCGTTAGTTATGCTGGAGTAATCCAGTTTCTAGTACGCGTTCGAAGTCACCTAGCTGTCTGACCGACCATCTCTAATGAGAACACAAACTCGCTGCTTTCTTTTACGTTGGTGGATCAGTCTCTGGTCAATACTGGGTACGTTTGTGCAGATAGCGTAGTTTGGTGCCGGCGGCTTGTGTCGCGGTCTAACACTTGTTCCCGTTAAGCTCGGCTAACGGATGAGTGATCGTACAGGTCTGCCGAGAGCTGTCGGCAAGCGGGCTGCACTCAGCCCTGTGAGGCCAGCAGAGGACCTACTCGAATGAGAAGCAGCGGCTTCGCCCACGAAAGCCGACAACGACCGGCAGAGCGGTGTGCTGACCACGTGTCCTTCCATATCCGTATCCAGTGACGCCTTCGTCTGAGGATGACACGGTGGTCGGTCGGTGCCTTTGGGCCTTTCGAGTTGCGTTCTACGGAGACAGAGAGAGTGAGAAATTTGATAGCATGACGTACACAAAAAGTTATCACAGTCATCCTGCAGTATTGTACACTCCTGGAAATGGAAAAAAGAACACATTGACACCGGTGTGTCAGACCCACCATACTTGCTCCGGACACTGCGAGAGGGCTGTACAAGCAATGATCACACGCACGGCACAGCGGACACACCAGGAACCGCGGTGTTGGCCGTCGAATGGCGCTAGCTGCGCACCATTTGTGCACCGCCGCCGTCAGTGTCAGCCAGTTTGCCGTGGCATACGGAGCTCCATCGCAGTCTTTAACACTGGTAGCATGCCGCGACAGCGTGGACGTGAACCTTATGCGCAGTTGACGGACTTTGAGCGAGGGCGTATAGTGGGCATGCGGAGGCCGGGTGGACGTACCGCCGAATTGCTCAACACGTGGGGCGTGAGGTCTCCACAGTACATCGATGTTGTCGCCAGTGGTCGGTGGAAGGTGCACGTGCCCGTCGACCTGGGACCGGACCGCAGCGACGCACGGATGCACGCCAAGACCGTAGGATCCTACGCAGTGCCGTAGGGGACCGCACCGCCACTTCCCAGCAAATTTGGGACACTGTTGCTCCTGGGGTATCGGCGAGGACCATTAGCAACCGTCTCCATGAAGCTGGGCTACGGTCCGGCACACCGTTAGGCCGTCTTCCGCTCACGCCCCAACATCGTGCAGCCCGCCTCCAGTGGTGTCGCGACAGGCGTGAATGGAGGGACGAATGGAGACGTGTCGTCTTCAGCGATGAGAGTCGCTTCTGCCTTGGTGCCAATGATGGTCGTATGCGTGTTTGGCGCCGTGCAGGTGAGCGCCACAATCAGGACTGCATACGACCGAGGCACACAGGGCCAACACCCGGCATCATGGTGTGGGGAGCGATCTCCTACACTGGCCGTACACCACTGGTGATCGTCGAGGGGACACTGAATAGTGCACGGTACATCCAAACCGTCATCGAACCCATCGTTCTACCATTCCTAGACCGGCAAGGGAACTTGCTGTTCCAACAGGACAATGCACGTCCGCATGTATCCCGTGCCACCCAACGTGCTGTAGAAGGTGTAAGTCAACTACCCTGGCCAGCAAGATCTCCGGATCTGTCCCCCATTGAGCATGTTTGGGACTGGATGAAGCGTCGTCTCACGCGGTCTGCACGTCCAGCACGAACGCTGGTCCAACTGAGGCGCCAGGTGGAAATGGCATGGCAAGCCGTTCCACAGGACTACATCCAGCATCTCTACGATCGTCTCCATGGGAGAATAGCAGCCTGCATTGCTGCGAAAGGTGGATATACACTGTAGTAGTGCCGACATTGTGCATGCTCTGTTGCCTGTGTCTATGTGCCTGTGGTTCTGTCAGTGTGATCATGTGATGTATCTGACCCCAGGAATGTGTCAATAAAGTTTCCCCTTCCTGGGACAATGAATTCACGGTGTTCTTATTTCAATTTCCAGGAGTGTATTAGGTGCTTAATATTTCCGATAGTAGGTTGTTCTCACAACTTGCTATATTTCTGTGCGTGCTTAATGATAACTTCCTTAAACCTCGATTACATTATATGAATTCACTGAATTATTTCATTCCGAAAAAATACAAACGTAAGGGTACATTACTCGTAGTAAGCGTGCTTAAAATACACACATCAAAAAATGGCACTGAGCACTATGCGACTTAACTTCTGAGGTCATCAGTCGCCTAGAACTTAGAACTAATTAAACCTAACTAACGTAAGGACATCACACACATCCATGCCCGAAGCAGGATTCGAATTCCAGACTGTATCGCCTAGAACCGCACGACCACTCTGGCCGGCAAAATACACACATCAAAGAAAGTTTTGCATCACCCCAGTTCCCAGAACTCTTGAAGATAGACGTCGACTGTGGATACTGTATAACAGACACAGTCCCTTTGACTGTTCTGTTCTTGTTGTTGTTGTGGTCTTCAGTTCTGAGACTGGTTTGATGCAGCTCTCCATGCTACTCTATCCTGTGCAAGCTTCTTCATCTCTCAGTACCTACTGCAACCTACATCCTTCTGAATCTGTTTAGTGTATTCATCTCTTGGTGTCCCTCTACGATTTTTACCCTACACGCTGCCCTCCAATACTAAATTAGTGATCCCTCGATGTCTCAGAACATGTCCTACCAACCGATCACTTCTTCTAGTCAAGTTGTGCCACAAGCTCCTCTTCTCCCCAATTCTATTCAATACCTCCTCATTAGCTGTGTGATCTACCCATCTAATCTTCAGCATTCTTCTGTAGAGATGTCACTAAACCCGCTCAAAGATGCAACAACCATGTATGAGCAGCGCCTATTAGACGGAGGGGGTCCGACAGCCGATCAGTTCCAGTCATTCCACCAGTAAGGAGGTACTCGGCTCGTGTTGTCTGTAGTTTAACCATGCCTAGATGATCAATACCGCGGTTCGATCGCATCCGCATTGTTACTTTGTGCCAGGAAGGACTCTCAACAAGGGAAGTGTCCAGGACTCTTGGAGTGAAATGGCTCTGAGCACTGTGGGACTCAACTGCTGTGGTCATAAGTCCCCTAGAACTTAGAACTACTTAAACCTAACTAACCTAAGGACAGCACACAACACCCAGCCATCACGAGGCAGAGAAAATCCCTGACCCCGTCGGGAATCGAACCCGGGAACCCGGGCGTGGGAAGCGAGAACGCTACCGCACGACCACGAGATGCGGGCTCTTGGAGTGAACCAAAGCGATGTTGTCCGGACACGGAGGAGATATAGAGAGACAGGAACTGTCGACGACATGCCTCGCTCAGGCCGCCCAAGGGCTACTACTGCAGTGGAAGACCGCTACCTACGGATTATGGCTCGGAGGAACAATGACAGCAACGCCACCATGCTGAATAATGCTTTTCGTGCAGCTATAGGACGTCGTGTTACGACTCAAACTGTGCGCAATAGGCTGCATGATGCGCAACTTCAATCCCGACGTCCATGGCGAGGTCCAACCTTGCAAACACGACACCATGCAGCACGGTACAGATGGGCGCAATAACATGCCGAATGGACCGCTCAGAATTGGCATCGCGTTCTCTTCACGGATGAGTGTTGCATATGCCTTCAACCAGACAATCGTCGGAGACGTGTTTGGAGGCAACCCGGACAGGTTGAACGCCTTAGACCCACTGTCCAGCGAGTGCAGCAAGGTGGATGATCCCTGCTTTTTTGGGGTGGAATTATGTGGGGCCGACGTACGCCGCTGGTGGTCACGGAATGCGCCGTAACGGCTGTACGATACGTGAATGGCATCCTCTGACCGATAGTGCAACCATATCGGCAGCATATTGGCGAGGCATTCGTTTTCATGGATGACAATTCGCGCCCCCATCGTGCACATCTTATCCTTCAGGATAACGACATCGCTCGACTAGAGTGGCCAGTATGTTCTCCAGACATGAACCCTATCGAACATGCCTGGGATGGTTTGAAAAGGGCTGTTTATGGACGACGTGACCCACCAACCACTCTGAGGAATCTACGCCGAATCGCCGTTGAGGAGTGGGATAATCTGGACCGACAGTGCCTTGATGAACTTGTGGCTAGTATGCCACGACGAATATAGGCAAGCATCAACGCAAGAGCACGTGCTACTGGGTATTAGAGGTGCCGGTGTGTACAGCAATCTGGACCACCACCTCTGAAGGTCTCGCTGTATGGTGGTACAACACGCAATGTGTGGTTTTCATAAGCAATAAAAAGGGTGGAAATGATGTTTATGTTGATCTCTATTCCAATTTTCAGAACAGGTTCCGGAACTCTCGCAACCGAGCTGCTGCAAAACTTTCTTTGATGTATATATGTACTGTTGCACGACATTGGATGACCGAACAGCCAACAGTCAATATTGCTTACTGGGAAAAGTGTTTACGTATCAAAATCTGATGGCCACATTACAAACTGGATGGTGGTGTGGATACTTAGGAGTTTCTCTTACCATTATTATCTTGACTTTTTAATCCTACATAATACATATCAATAACTTTTGTAGTATCGAGTGCCACAGCGACAAATTTATTGAAAGACAATTTCCTTAGAAACCCTGACTGTTAATATAATCACTGTCATTCGTACCACTGTCAGTTTGCCATTTTCAAGTGCTTTCTCGAGAACAGCGTTCCATATTTGTCAACGCTTCAAAACAACACTACGAACATACGAACGTCAAGACAAAAACTTCTAATGCATCGCACAGAACGATTTTCTACAGTGGTTGATTTGTCACTGTCCAGTCTACTGTAAACAGCTACTCAGAAATAT
The DNA here is from genome assembly GCF_023898315.1 of Schistocerca nitens. Lineage (NCBI taxonomy): Eukaryota > Metazoa > Arthropoda > Insecta > Orthoptera > Acrididae > Schistocerca > Schistocerca nitens. Next base: position 230,444,941 of record NC_064623.1, on the reverse strand, counting down.
GCGACGAACAGTCATCAATTGGCATCTGATGGCGCCTATGAATCTGAGACGTACACGTAGCACCTGACCGTCAGGTAGGTTTCGTCGCTGTGGTTAAGATTGCCACCGCAGCAGCAGAGAGAGTCGGCGCTGCCCAGGTATTCACTTGCAGCTGTGAGTCGACGCGGCGTCTCGCCTTCTGCTCGATGTCTGCGGCGTCACGTCTCCTGAAATGTGTGTCGTTCAGTGGGATGCGGTGTTCTGGGTACATTCTGTGGCGTATGTCGATACTGTCTGCAAACTGTACTGCATATGGAGTCAGCGGCAACCAAGTAATACGTTTGTTGCAAGTCTCGCATACTGGAGGAATAAAGCCTTGGAATGCACGTGTCACGGGTTACGATTCTTTTTTCCATCCCCATCCCTTTTATAGGTGGTTAGTACCCACTCCCACAGTGACTGTTCCCTAACAGTAAGGAATACGTGTACCAATTTTTGTTGAAATTGTCCAGTTGCTTAGGAGGAGATGTGGAGCGAAAACACACACACGACAAGTATGAATGCATTGTTACGTATCAACCCTGTATCACGCAGCTGGCGAGACCTCGTTCACTTTGTGTTCCTTGCGGGAGTTTCGACAAGTGCGAAACGAAACGACAGCGTTTCGTGACGTCAGCAGGTCAGGCGGAAAACAGGACACCAGCGCTTTGCGCGAACTGGGCAGCAGGAGGTCAGTAAAACAGTACGACCGACGAGTACGGCGTCACCTCGTTACGTGAAGTAAGAAGCCGAGCCGCTAATGCAAGAAGGCGTACTGATTGTCGTTACGGTATAACAAATGCGTTAAGCAAACAGGGCGCGACATGGGTCGCTGATACATTCGTATTAGGAAACGGCTTCCGACGCAGATGAGAAGGCCGTGTCGACTGGGGCCGGGACGCCGGCGTTCCCTACATTTTAGCGGAGCCACGGGGCCCGCCTGGGCGGCGCGCTTCTCGACCACGCGGCAGCCGCCATCGCGGTTCAGAGAGCAGAGTTGCTGGAATGGATCGAGGCCGGCGAGTGTGGGCCGGATACGCACGCGCCAGCTTCTTCGACTGCTTAGGGCGGAGACTTCCTGAGCAGCTGCCGGGCGCTCGCGTACTGCCGTAGCATCGCTTAAGGACAGATGTAGTGGCGGAAATAAAGGGCTCAAAGTAGCTCTTGTTTCACTGCGTCCACCGGCGTACACAGGTGACAACCACCTCCTCTTCCCTGAACTGGTGAACTGGGAGACCGCCTCCTGACACACCATCCGCCTGCCACGCGCCCCAATAGCCGCCACCAAATATGTCGACGCTTACGTAATGTTATTTACTAACGGACTGTACAAAATGACGTCAAAACATTAAAATCAAACATTTTCATGCATTGAAATTAAAACTTTCACAAACTTGACGAGATGTTAACTTGTCGCATGTAATTGCGCACTGTCTGAGCATTTATTTGTTACATTTACAGCGTTCCGCTTTACGTAACACTCGTCTAAAATTCTGTTAAAGCCTTATGCTACGTCATCTGTTCGTCCAGCATATTCTCCTGCTATTTTTTATGTGTACAGAGTGTGCAAACAAACACCGTGAAACTTTACCGACAGGTTCCTTACACCAAAACAAGAAGAAACTGTCTAGCAAAGAAAGGCTCTAAGGAGCATAGCTTAAGTGGTACTCATCTCCAGTACCATGAAACCCATCTCTTTCTGCTGCGAACTCTTTTGGGAGAAGGTGGTATGGACCGAAAAAAGAAAAAATGTCTGATAAACATGGGCTCTAAAATCCACACCTTATAGGTAAGAGCTACTGGCACGTGCTCAATACCAGATATGTGTTTCACACTAGCTAAGACGACCAAGTCCTTATAGCTGTTAAGATATGGATTTTGAACACCATGTTTACTGGAACTTTTTACTTATTTCGTGTATAAGAAAGCTGTCCGTAAAGTATGTATGTTTTTTTGGGACACTCTGTATGTACAGACACACGTGCAAAAATGACACCGACGATAGATACGTGAAAAGTCAGGTGCTAAGCCTCCAGCGCATGTCGACAGTGGTGGCTGTTCGTCGGTGTATCTTTCTGTAAAGCGGACAGCGTCGCATCAGCCCAGCCAGAACGCTGTTCTGTGCAGTATACGTATTACGAATTCTTCTGTTCACGTACGTATGCAGCTACGACAGCAACATTGTTTTAAAGCGTTGACGAATATGCAGTGTTCTTCTGGTGTACACACTTCAAAATGGCACATAGCCGAAAACAACTGATCGGAGTATCACTGCAGTAACTGATTAACAGCCAGGGTCGATAATGGAATTATCGTTGTACATAAAACATTCGCTAATGCAACAGAACTGCCCAACCGAAGTCATATTCAGTTAGGAAGCGAGCGCGTCCGAAGGAACTCGAGCAGGAATTCTGGGCATCTCGATCGAAGGCGCGGCCGATGAATAAGTGAGCGGGCGGCGGGCGCCCGAGTGGACGCGCCGCCCGCCTCACCATCGATTGCAGGCGGAAGACGTGGGGGGCGGGGGCGGGGGCGGTGGGCCGCCCCCCGGGCATTGGGTTTCGGCGGCGGCCGTCTCCACAAGGCATTCCGGACCATCGGCCGCAGGAGGTAGAAGGCACGCGTCCTACACAATCCCACAGCGCAGTGCATTAAAACGCCGCCCTGGCGCCATCCTGGATGGTGACTGTCGAAAGCTCACAGCACCGAAGCGCTGTTGTGCAACCAGTCACGGGCGTCGCTCAGAAGCACACCGTGTTTCTGGCAGTTCTCTGACAGCTCAGATGCGGCCCACCAAGAATTCCTCTCCTGCGCCAACCTCTTCATCTCGGAACAGCTAGCTCTTACACACTATTTCCTACCCAATTTGCTGCATATATTCCAGTCTGTGTCTTCCCATACAGTTTGTAACCTTTACAGCTCCCTCAATTAGCGTGGAAGTTATTTCCTCACGTCTTAACAGATGTCCTACCATCCTGTTCCTTCTTCTTAGCAGATTTTCCCACGTATTCCTTTTCTCAGCGATTCTGCGGAGAACCTCCTTATTCCTTACCTTATCACTCCACATAATTTTCGTCATTCTCCTGTAGAATCACATCTGAAACGCTTCGGCTCTCTGCTGTTTCGGTTTTCCCAGAGCCCATGTTTCGCTACCATACAATGCTACCCTTGAGACGTACATTCTCAGGAATTTCTTCCTCAAAGTACACATCTCTTGGTTCGGAATGCCCTTTTTGGCAGCGCTAGTGTGCTTTTGATGTCCCGCGGCATGGATTATTCTGCTTCCAAGGTAAACAGAATTCCTTAATTTTGTCTGTTTCGTAGTCCCCAATACAGATGTCAAGTTTTTCGCTGTTCCCGTTTGTGCTACTTCTCATTACTTGCGTCCTTTTTCGTTTTGCTCGTAATCCATATTCTACACGCACTACATTGTCCATTCCATGCAACACGTCCTGAAATTGTTCCCTACTTTCGCTAATGATATCACTCTCATCAGCGAATCTTATTATTGATATCCTCACAACCTGACTTTAATCTCGCTCCTCCAATGTATAGATTAAACAGTAGGGGTGAAAGACTAAATCCCTGTCTTACACCCTTTTTTAAATCGAGCACCGTTATTCCCTGTTGGTTCTTGTATATATCGTACATTAATCCGCCCATTCTCATAGCTCACAGCTCTTTCTCTCAGAATTTCGAGCATCTTATATCATTTTAGTTGCTGAAAGCTTTTTTTAAGGTCGATAAATCGTATAAACGTGTCTGGATTTTTTAAGTCTTGCTTTTATTATCAAATGCAACGTTATCTGCATATTTATCCCGATAAGAGCAAGGCCATTAACCCATGTCTATCGAGACATTCGACGAAGGACAGTCAACGCCTTTAATTATAAACCTGAAAAAATAAAGTTACGTTTTGTTGTCGGTACAATGGCCGCAGTTTTCGCACACACTGAAATCCGCGCTCCTCATTACCGTAGCAGGCCGCTAGATGGAGCGAAAACAACATGGTGTAGAGTATTGCTGACGTGGAGTATCGCTACGATAATTCTATTTCTAGCTGTCAAGCGGAAGAAAGCTGCAACAGGCAGATCCTTAAGATACAGTGGTTTTCTGCCTTTTGAACAGTCTATGGGGCTTTCTAGACCTAGCACTCTTTTGCCAGGTTCCGCCGCATTACGCCACAGTTGACGTATAGGCTGCGGACACCTTTTTGTATTCTAATTTGATTAAGCACAGTGAAAAAAGTTATGTTTAACTGACTTTTTTTTGTTTCCTTGTCTCTCTCCCGAACTGTTCTCGAGTCCCTAACAGTTTTAGTTGTTGGGTCAGAGTACGCTTTTGATTCTAAGTTTCGAATACTCAGATTTGCAACTATGTCCCTTCTCAATATTAGCCTACACGTGTTGCCGAGGCTTGGGTTTCGATGGTCTCAGAATTTATAGCTATATGTTTTGGACGGTTTACGTAGGTCTACAGGTAAAACACGGCACATACTACAGGAGAGCGTACGTTCCCACATGATACTCACATAGTCAAGCTTGCTGTTCTTCGAGGATTTTCAATGCATTGTATGAGTTTCAGTTTGCCGTTTGACATACTACAATGTAACTATTCTCACTTTCTCTACAATCTCCAATTTTTTTTTTACTACAACCTCAACTGTGACATCACGTTTACATGTTGCGTACTCCCCCTATCTTTAAACAGATGTTCCTTAGTTCGTCACCCGTGTTTCCACAGGGCTTGCTGACGTTTAGCACTTTTTGACTCGGCAACAATACATTTCCGTGTTGATGATATGAGTTTAATTACTCTGGTTTAACCGGTCTATATTGGAACGGTTTATGTATTATTAATATTTTTCCAACACAGGTATGCTGTTTATACAGGTTGTTCGCGGTCTGATACATTTTCTTTTCTGATCTTTCCTTTTCGGTTCATGTCAGTGTCTTAAGTATTTATTCACATAGGTTGAATCTATAACATGACCACTGTTGGTGCCTTGTGGAACCAGGTCCTTTCTTTTATTATTGGTCTACATAACGTAGACATTAAGTAGGTTCCCAATTATAGTTGCAGACTAATGTGCAAGATATTTGAGAGCTTTTAAATTTCTGATCGTTTATTTCATTTATAATTACAGTGTGATCCTTCTTTGCATCTGTGTTCGCCTGTACATGAGCATAAATTAACATAGCTTCCTGGTTATGCCTTAAGACTGATATTATGCAGTGCTTTCATGTGGACTGAAAATATGGGAAACAACTTTACGAACCGTACATAATAGTAGGTTGTGATTCATGCAATTTCGCTTACTATACCAGGTGTATAACGACACATGACATTGTTCTAATGGTCTTCGATGTATAAAGGAATATTTCTTCACACATACGTCTTATTTGATTATTAACGTCAACTCTCCAGGTTGCACTGCAACCGCGCGGTTCTACTATTCATGGCACATCGTGCGTGTTTTATGTTTCATTTTAGTACCCTTGCGGTTTTCCCAAGTCTTGTACGATGTAAAGTTAACAATGCCTTGACCTACGCACTGGCTTACTTTCATTCTTTGAGTTGTAACCATGATGCTTGCTACATTACATTTGTTGACGTGGTATTCATATAGTGGGTTCCTTCGTCCTTAACCTGACTTTATAGTACATCACGGATGTCTGTTTTCGCGCGTCAACGCCCTTCTTCGTTGATGTTATGTTGTTTCCAATTACTCACTTGTACCTCTTATCCCTTACTACTACCCGGCATAGTGTTTCTGGCATATTCCTTGACAATCACATTCTAATTTTAATAACCACCTACTTACGATGTTACTGACTGAAATACACTGAGATGCAAGAAGTCGTGGGATAGCGATATGCATACATCCAGATGGCGCTAATATCGCACACACAGCGTATAACAGGGCCAGCGGCCTCGCCGCAGTCGTAACTCCGGTTCCCGTCACATCGCCGAAGTTAAGCGCTGTCGGGCTGCGCTAGCACTTGGATGGGTGACCACCCGGTCTGCCGGGGTACACGAAGCCCTTGAGAGGCAAAACTGAGGAGCTACTTGATCGAGAAGTAGCGGCTCCGGTCTCGTAAACTGACATACGGGCGGGAGAGCGGTGTGCTGACCACATGCCCCTCCATATCCGCACCCAGTGACGCCTGTAATCTGAGGATGACACGGTGGCCGGTCGGTACCGTTGGGCCTTCCCAGGCCTGTTCGAACGGAGTTTAGTTTAGTCAGGGTTTAAAAGGGCAGTGCACTGGCGCAGCTGGCATTTGTACTCGTGTTAAAATGTTTCCAAAGTGATTATGGACGCACGACAGGAATTAAGAAACTATGAACGCGGATTTCGGAAATAGAGAATTCAGTATTCCGAGATCCACAGAGTCAAGAGCGTGCCTAGAACACCAAGTTTCCGGCTCACCACGACCTTCGCGTAACGACCGAGAGCAGTGGTCTTTGCATAGAGTTGTCGGTACTAACAGACAAGCAACACCGCGTTAAATAACCACAGAAATCGATGTGAGATGTACGACGGACGTATCTGTTAAGTCAGTGCGGCGAAATTTGCTGTTAATGGTCTGTGGCAGCAGACGACCGACGCGGGTGCCTCTACTAACAGCAAGATGTCGCCCGAAGCAGCTCTCCTGGGCTTCTGACCGTATGGGTTCGACCCTACACGACTGGAAGACCGTGGCCTGCACAGCTGAGCCCCGATCTCAGTCGGTAGCGTTCGAGTGTGGCGCGGACCCCACGAAGCCATTGTCAACAATACATTGTGGCAAGCTGGTCGCTGCACAACAATCTTCTGGTCCAACTGACCCAATCTTTTGACTATTTGTAGCCACACAAACGACGATGGGATTTTTATGGATGACAATGGGCCGTGTCACTGGGCCACAATTGTTCGCGAATCGTTTGAAGAACAATCTGGGCGAGTCGAGCGAATGGATCGCCTGACATTAGTGTCATCCGGCGTTTAAGGCGCACAATCGTGTACAAAATCCTGCCACTGCAACACTTTCGCAATTATAGACGTTGCTGCACTGCGCCGCACACGAGGCTACGGTGTTAGGGGGCGTCCCGAGACTCTGGCCGCCTCACTGTACTTCATCGCACACCCTAACGTAGTTATCGGCTGTAGGGTTCACTGGATGACGTAGTCGGAAAACATATGATCTATTGCTTGCCCTCGTTACAGCCTTCACTCTTTCCTTGCATTCTGTTCTGGTGGACAGCATGTAGTCGTTTCTACAAGAGTTCTTGATTCTATACGAACTAGATATGCATTTTATATCTACTGGATACATTCCTTTGTACATCTTCACTGCCATCACCTGTAACGTGTTGCTTACATTTTTTTTTGTTAAATTACGACACAGCTAATTACACATAACTCGTTCTGTCCCACATGTATGGATATTCTTTTGCTTTCCTACGCGCCTTTATATACCCCACACCAGAATCTGGTATTTACTACGCTTTGCTCGTTTGTTTTATGATCGTAGGTCACACTATCCTCTGCGTTACCTGAGTATAGAGGCACGTGTATTCAGTTTTCTGATTCAAGTCAATCTTTTTTGATATACTGTCACTATTACGGGTACATTTATTTAGACTTACAGCACACTATATCCCGCCTACCTGCCAGAAGAGTTCGCACTTCCTGATAATGTTGGTCGCGACCGCTTGCCTATGATATTTTAACACTTCCTCTTTAGTGGCAATTCGTTACGGTGTATTACATTAGATTCACAATTTGTTTCATTAGAAAGTCTTTATTAAATAGGCGGTACCTTATGAATCTGTGACTGACACATTATTTTGACGTAAGAGTAAATTCTACTTTTTATTAGTATATGTTACATTGTGATACAGGTAATTAACGTGCATCTGATAAATGGTTTTACATTTTACTACTACACGACAAGCCGGCCGCGGTAGTCTAGCGGTTCTGGGCGCTCAGTCCAGAACCGCGCGACTGCTGCGGTCGCAGGTTCGAATCCTGCCTCGGGCATGGATGTGTGTGATGTCCTTAGGTTCGTTAGGTTTAAGTAGTTCTGGACTGATGACCACAGCTGTTAAGTCCCATAGTGCTCAGAGCCATTTGAACCAGTTTGAACTACACGACAACGTATAAAAAATATTTCAGCTTCACATTGTACTCACCAGTATACAAGTGTGATTGTTTTGCTGCAAGCGATTCACGGATATTGCCATTAGCATTTCATACTAGTTGTATGTCAACATGTGACATCGTAGTTATCTACCCGACACGTAATTTTGACATTCGATCAGGTGGTTCACTTTACTGTTGTATGAAATATATTTGTCTTGTCCCCTGGTTTCTGTTCATACAGTGTGCGACAGTTCTCTCGCGTCATTCCTTAATTTATGATGGGCATTGAGGTCACATCTTGTGTAGTTAGAGTTTTGTTGAATGTTTAGAATACATTAGCTCTGTGTATAACTTATACTTCTTAAATTTTACACCACCCTTTTATTATGTATTTTAAACTGTAGTTAGTGCTGTTCTCTTAACACAGGAGCCTAAAGATCACGTAGTGAAACGCCGGAAATGGTCGCCTAAATAAATGAGATTCAAAACATGGTAGGCTGAAGGTGTTTTTAATTTTACATTTTGGGAACAGTTAGAGCCACCGCACAAGTAATGATGGCCGATGTTAGGATTTATCGATAGTGAATGTTAATTACCAATGGGTGAGCAAGTCCATCTGAAAGTGACATTATAAATGTCTAAATTGTGCTAGGAATCGTGCTCTCTCCCTGGTGAAACAACAGAAGTAAAAACTTCGTGTCGCTTGCTCAAAAAATGGTTCAAATGGCTCTGAGCACTATGAGACTTAACATCTATGGTTATCAGTCCCCTAGAACTTAGAACTACTTAAACCTAAGGACAGCACACAACACCCAGTCATCACGAGGCAGAGAAAATCCCTGACCACGCCGGGAATCGAACCCGGGAACTCGGGCGTGGGCCCGCATCTCGTGGTCGTGCGGTAGCGTTCTCGCTTCCCACGCCCGGGTTCCCGGGTTCGATTCCCGGCGGGGTCAGGGATTTTCTCTGCCTCGTGATGGCTGGGTGTTGTGTGATGTCCTTAGGTTAGTTAGGTTTAAGTAGTTCTAAGTTCTAGGGGACTGATGACCATAGATGTTAAGTCCCATAGTGCTCAGAGCCATTTGAACCATTTTGAACCTCGGGCGTGGGAAGCGAGAACGCTACTGCACGACCACGAGCTGCGGACTCGCTTGCTACCTGCTGCTAATTAACACCTGGGATCGCACTGACGGATTCTTCACATTGCTACAAATGATTTGCTGATCACCCAGGACGAGCAGCTCCGGAACTCAGAAATACACAGCCAAAACATAAAGTCCACCCCACAGGGCACACGCCTGCCTGCCGGCACCTCCACGTTGAGGGAGCCAGAGCCAGTAATTATTCAACATTTACGCCCTTTAGGCAATCCAAATGAAAAACAGAACGCAGTCATTTTCTGATCCCGCTAATAAGTTGCTGCTTCCTGGCAGGACTTTTCATTTTCAGGCCACGGATGGTGGAAAGTTACTCGTTCTTCTTCCTTTCACATATCAGGCACATCACCTATTACGGTACTGCATATGTTGTATGGCGTTCCTGAAGTTCTCATTGCATTGCCTTTATAGCTGTCAGCCTTTACCACCAGTCTTCCTCCACACGTACTCTCAGTACATTGCTTTCATCTTCTGTCATTCTATTTTTTGCTTCAGTTTGGATATTCCTACATTTTTCCTTATATCTTCAACTCTTTAACGATCATCTCTTGTACATATTTTCAGTCTTCTTAGAAACATCGTTTCTTGAACATGTATTCTGCTTTATGGTAGTCTTGTGATCCATGCTTCACTTCCATAATAAGTGTTGAGACTGCTACGGTTTTGTAAAACTTGGTCTGGGATTACTTTTTTACCTTTATTCTGCAAATTTTTAAGACTCGTTCTACATGCGGAAGTAAATTTAATTCATTTTTGGTCAATGTCGTCGATGTGTTCGTATTTAATTGTCGAATGCTAATTTAAAATGTTTAGCTTGCTCCAAGGTTTTATTACTCAACACTGCTTTCTATCTTACTGGTTGTATACCTTTACACTGCATCACTTCCATTTTATCTACAGGTAATTTTAGGTTGTATTCTGAGACTATCTGCTGAAATTTAGACAATTATCTGCCGGTTGCGGTTCTAGGCGCGCAGTCCGGAACCGCGCGACCGCTACGGTCGCAGGTTCGTATCCTGCCTCGGGCATGGATGTGTGTGATGTCCTTAGGTTAGTTAGGTTTAAGTAGTTCTAAGTTCTAGGGGACTGATGACCACAGATGTTAAGTCCCATAGTGCTCAGAGCCATTTGAACCATTTTTTTTTTCTGCCGGTCATCTTGATTCTCTGCTACTAGTGTCAGGCCATCTCCGTGTGGGATTGCATTTACTATAGGGGCACGATCCAGAAGAAATCCATTTTTATACACCATTTTCCGTTTACTGATCACTTCATCTATGACTATATTTAAGAATATCTGCACTAGACAACGTAAACTTTGTTGGCAGGTGATTTCGTGAGAGGAAAATTCTCAGAGCAAGCTACGAAATCCTCAATCTACGAAATCCACCTCCTTTGACGCATCAGTGTACACTGCAATTTACTGGTGTAAAAAATACCGCTGCAAATGGATTTAAGCGCGACACTGTATGCGCTTGTGCTAGGACAGTACGTCGCGTCTCGGTGCGTGTGCGTTGGTAACGTTCCGTCCTGGCAGACGGGAGGATTTACGGGCAGCCCCAGCTCCGCCAGTTCCGGCGCGTCGACACCTGAGAACACAACACGACACGACACGACACGACACGCAGCCGGCAGCCGGTCGGGCTCTGCGGCTTCCCCCCCCCCCCCCCCCCCCCCCAAGCGCCAGCCGGCTCACCGGTCCCAGGGACGGGCGGCCCTGATCCGCGCCGTCGCCTGGACGCTTCAACGTACTCGCGCCTACGTGCAATTGCGTGACGATCAGTTTCGCTTTAGGAAAATTAAGGTACCAGAGAGGCATTTCTCAATTTGCGATTCATCATCAAAGCAAGACTTGAAAAAATCGAGACACGTTCGTAGGACTTGTTGACCTACAAAAATGAAAAAAGTGCAACACGTTCCAAATTCCCACGAAAATCCTTGTAAGCTATAAGGTAAGGTGAGTTATATACAAGCTGTACAACCAAGAGGGAATGATAAGAACAGAAGACGAAGAACGAAATGGTAAGGTTAGTAAGGACGTAACATAGGGATGCAGTCTTTCTCCCCTACTGTTCAGTTTACACATTGAAAAAGCAATCATGGAAATGAAACAAAGGTTCGAGACAGGTGTTACTATGCATGATGAAAAGATATCAGTGACACGATTCCTGATGAAATTTCTATCTTCGGTAAAGACGGAGAAAAATTACAGGATCTGTTGTACGGAATGAACACTCTAAATAAGCACCGAACCCGGATTAACAGTAAACCGAAGAAAGACGATAGTAATAAGAATTAGTAGAAATGAGAACAGCGAGAAACTTAACATCAGAGTTGCTGATCACGAAGTAGATCAAAATACCTAGGCAGCAAAATAACACACGTCGGACGGAGCGAGAAGGACATACACTCCTGGAAATTGAAATAAGAACACCGTGAATTCATTGTCCCAGGAAGGGGAAACTTTATTGACACATTCCTGGGGTCAGATACATCACATGATCACACTGACAGAACCACAGGCACATAGACACAGGCAACAGAGCATGCACAATGTCGGCACTACTACAGTGTATATCCACCTTTCGCAGCAATGCAGGCTGCTATTCTCCCATGGAGACGATCGTAGAGATGCTGGATGTAGTCCTGTGGAACGGCTTGCCATGCCATTTCCACCTGGCGCCTCAGTTGGACCAGCGTTCGTGCTGGACGTGCAGACCGCGTGAGACGACGCTTCATCCAGTCCCAAACATGCTCAATGGGGGACAGATCCGGAGATCTTGCTGGCCAGGGTAGTTGACTTACACCTTCTACAGCACGTTGGGTGGCACGGGATACATGCGGACGTGCATTGTCCTGTTGGAACAGCAAGTTCCCTTGCCGGTCTAGGAATGGTAGAACGATGGGTTCGATGACGGTTTGGATGTACCGTGCACTATTCAGTGTCCCCTCGACGATCACCAGTGGTGTACGGCCAGTGTAGGAGATCGCTCCCCACACCATGATGCCGGGTGTTGGCCCTGTGTGCCTCGGTCGTATGCAGTCCTGATTGTGGCGCTCACCTGCACGGCGCCAAACACGCATACGACCATCATTGGCACCAAGGCAGAAGCGACTCTCATCGCTGAAGACGACACGTCTCCATTCGTCCCTCCATTCACGCCTGTCGCGACACCACTGGAGGCGGGCTGCACGATGTTGGGGCGTGAGCGGAAGACGGCCTAACGGTGTGCGGGACCGTAGCCCAGCTTCATGGAGACGGTTGCTAATGGTCCTCGCCGATACCCCAGGAGCAACAGTGTCCCTAATTTGCTGGGAAGTGGCGGTGCGCTCCCCTACGGCACTGCGTAGGATCCTACGGTCTTGGCGTGCATCCGTGCGTCGCTGCGGTCCGGTCCCAGGTCGACGGGCACGTGCACCTTCCGCCGACCACTGGCGACAACATCGATGTACTGTGGAGACCTCACGCCCCACGTGTTGAGCAATTCGGCGGTACGTCCACCCGGCCTCCCGCATGCGCACTATACGCCCTCGCTCGAAGTCCGTCAACTGCACATACGGTTCACGTCCACGCTGTCGCGGCATGCTACCAGTGTTAAAGACTGCGATGGAGCTCCGTATGCCACGGCAAACTGGCTGACACTGACGGCGGCGGTGCACAAATGCTGCGCAGCTAGCGCCATTCGACGGCCAACACCGCGGTTCCTGGTGTGTCCGCTGTGCCGTGCGTGTGATCATTGCTTGTACAGCCCTCTCGCAGTGTCTGGAGCAAGTATGTTGGGTCTGACACACCGGTGTCAATGTGTTCTTTTTTCAAACTTCCTGGCAGATTAAAACTGTGTGCCCGACCGAGACTCGAACTCGGGAGTTCGAGTCTCGGTCGGGCACACAGTTTTAATCTGCCAGGAAGTTTCATATCAGCGCACACTCCGCTGCAGAGTGAAAATCTCATTCTGTTCTTTTTTCCATTTCCAGGAGTGTATAAAGGAGACTGGCAGCGACAAAGAGAGCGTTCATCACCAAGAGCAGTCACCTGGTATCAAACATACGTTTCAATTTCAGGGAGAAATTTCTGAGAATGTACGTTTCGAGCACAGTGGTAGTGGAACATGGGCTGTCCGAAAACTGGAAAAGAAGAGAATCGAAGTATTTGAGTTGTGGTAATACAGGCAGATGTTGAAAATTAAATGAACTCGTAATGTAAGAAATGATAAGGTTCTCCGCAAAATGGGCGAGACAAGGAATATATAGAAAACACTGACTGGAAGAAGGAACAGGATGACAGGCGATCTGTTAAGACATCAGAGAATAACGTCCATGATGCTAGAGGGAGCTGTAGAGGATAAAAACTGTAGAGGAAGACAGAGATTGCAATACATCATGGAAATGATGGATATAGGACATAGGTTGGAAGTGGTAATTTATGATGAAAAATTTGGCACATGAGAAGAATTTGTGACGAAAATCATGAAACCAGTCAGAAGACTGATGAGAGGAAAAAAAACCCAGGTACGGAATTATTTCCCGCCCGGCACTACGCTTCATTTTCTAGTTTTTGTCATTCCCACCTTTGCAGAATTGCACACAGTCCATGCCACTGCTGCAACCCGTGCACGGTCGAGTCTCGCCTCGCCTCCCAACATGGCGAACACAGCACGGTGTTGGCCATTTTACAAATCTGGCTCTAGTCAGGTGGCATACGTTAATGTGTTGACACACAGCTAAAGTCTGTAGATTACGTTAATGCAGTCGTGTTAATTATACTGTTCGAACTGTTGCTGTAACAAAGCATTGCTAACAACTTCGATTGTGAACCTCGTATGACGAAATCTGGTAACTACGTAAGGACTTCGCAAAATGAGTTACACACAATGTCGCACCCTGAGACCATCGCGCAGCAAGAGTGGCGTGCTGTCGGTTGACGGCACACGTTCCGCTTCACTTGCAGACACACGTGTGCCACGGGGCGTCACAGTGTGGAAGTCAAACGGCGCAGTAGCTGGTAACGTACTGAACAGCTTAAGTACGACTGTTGCGAGCAAAACATCTAAACTGAACAGGGATTCAGCGTGAAATCCTGGCGGTATATGGACCAAATGCAATATCGCCTGCGGCCGTAGCGAGATAGTGACCACAATGTGACCGAGGACGCACAGACGTAGATGATGATGATGGTGATGGGGAAATCCAAATGTTCCACCTTGCGATTTCCATCTTTTCGGCAAGCTGAAAGAGCAGCTGTATGGAAAGGAAGTTTCCAACGATGAGGGCGTTCACACAGTTCCGTAAGCAACGAGCGGGTTCCTACCGTCGAGGAACTGAATGACTGGTACAACTTTCCGAACGTTGTTTACACAGACTTGATGTGTTAAAAAAAAACAATGTCATGTATCTGTGTTACTTTTACGTGTAGTCCAGCATTTAATAAAAGCTATTTCTGGTTACCTAACACAATCAGAGCAGAGCTGATTTATAATTTTGTATTGTAATCTTCTTTTCAATACCAATTTATTAGCCAAGATTGCAATGTGAACAAAATTACGGGATTACTTGTTTCGGCGATATGTCTTGCCATCCTCAGGTCCATAAAACGGGGCAGTGGTAGTTACACCATACAATGCTTGTACCACTCTTGTCATATGAGGATTATACAGTATGAATAAAAAAGTCTAGGCATTATACCTGACACGTCACAGTACTGCGTCGACATTTTCATGCATATTGTATAGTCCTCACGTGACAGAATGGTTTAAGCACTGTATGATGTAACTAACACTGCCCGGTTTTATAGATCTGATGATGATAATACATAGCGCTGAAGCTAGTAGTTAAGTATTTGTGTTTAATAGCAATCTAGGCCAATAAATTGGTTTTCTAAAGACGACTACAATACATAAGTTATTTGGTCTGCCGTAAGAATGTGTAGCTTACTTTGTGAAGTTCCCTCACACATTACTGCGACCAGAGATGATGATGATGATGATGTTTGGTTTGTGGGGCGCTCAACTGTGCGGTCATCGGCGCCCGTACAAAGTCCCAGTTTTTTTCACAGTCCAGTCTAGCGAATGATGAGGATGATGACGATGAGGACAGCACAAACACCGAGTCCCCGGCCACCGTCCCAATATGACAAACGGTTTCCAACAGCACAACACCCCTGGTGACATGACGAACAATGTCCGTCATTGCACTCCTGTTGCTCATTTCTTCAAGGGTCATTTCTGTGCTTTCTTTGACGTCATCTTTCCACCTTCTCCTTTGTTTTCTCCACATTTTTGACCTCCTTCCGAGCATTACAGTTTTTTCTAGTAAATCTTCTGCTCTCGTGACCTGTCCAAATTACCTTGGTGGCATCTGGAGTAGTTTGGACTCTATATTTTCCGACCATGAAATTCTCAGCATACTTCCCGAAAGCTGCATTTCAAAGGGATCGATTTTCGTGCGATCCGCGATCCACCTTTTCCATTTTCCACGACTGACGTCCGTAAAAACTGTAGGAAAGAGCTAAATTTCAGTCGTCTTTATTCTGATCGGTACTGACAGTTTCCTTTCATCAAGCAATCTCCTTAAATTAATTGTAGCGGCTTTTCGAAGTTGTAGTCCCCCTCTCCTTGTAGCTTCAAAGTTTCTGGATATTCTCGCTCTATGTTAACTGCTGTTTCTCGGCTTTTGTTCAGATTTCTGAATGGCTGTGTAAGGTACTCTGCTATTCCCATAAAGGTTAGTAGTTACCACTTTTTTTTTTCAAAGGAAAATGCGCTAGTAGTTAGGCGATGCTTCCTAACGACCCGGAAGCAGCAGAGGAAACAGGAGAGGCCAGTGTTTTCTGCCGCTGACGAGCTGACGACACTCTAGGCGGGCTAACGAGAGCCTGCTTGCTAATGGCAGAGTCAGCAGTCAGCCCTGGTCGCTTCCGGTCACCGCAAACAGTCCTGAGGCCCCACAAGAGGCGCGAACAGCGCAACACGACACACTGGACGGCGCAGCCAGCTTCCAGACTGTGTGGGGCGTGGTAGCAGAATTACAAAAGCGCCAGTACCATTTATATAAGGCATGACTGGCAGACTGGAAGAAACCGATCTACGTCTACATTCATACTCCACATGCCACAGTACGGTTCACGGTGGAGGGTACCTCGAACCAGTCATTTCGTTTTCTACTCCACTCGCAAACAGTGCGAGAGAAAATCAACCGTCTACAAGCCGTAATCTCTCTCATTTTACCTTCGTAGTCTCTACGCGAAATGTACGTTACGTCAGTGGAATCGTTCTGCTGTCGGCCTCAAATGCCAATCCTCTATCTTTAATTACTAATGCCTCGCGAAAGAACGTCGTCTTCCCTCCAAGGATTCCCATTTGAGCCCACAAAGCATCTCCGTAATACTCGCGTGGTTGATAGGATCTACGCCTCTGAATTGCCTCGATGTCTTCCTTTTGATATGGCGTGAAGGGCATCCCAAACACTCGAACTCTACTGACTCTGCACCTTCCCAAAACTCTGCCAACCGAACCACGTCGGCCATTCGCCTTCCCTACTAGCGACCAGACGTGGTCACCCCACACTCCCCTCCACGCGGCTACGGCTTTGCAGCGTTGCGCCGAGGTACTCAATCCGTGTGACTGTGTCAAGAACCACCCTACAAATGCTGTACTCTACCGTTAGACGATTTTCTTTCCTACTCATCCACATCAACTTAAATTTTTGTAAATATAAAGCAAGCTGTTATTCATCATACCAAGAAGAAATTCTGTCTAAGTAATCTTGTATCCTGCTACAGTCGTTCAACGAAGACACCTTCCTGGTGTTTGGGTTCTGGAGAAATGTAGGGACACGCCAAATAATGTTCACCCTACGATTCATCCTAAAAGACAGTCTGAAGAAGGCTAACTCTACATTTAGAGTGCACGTAAAAGAAATCAAATCTTTGAGGTTTGTCGATGACATCGTAATTCTGCTAAAGACGTCAAGGAAAGTAAAAGGAGAATAATGGAATGTAGCCGCATTAAATCAGGCGATGCTGAGGGAAATAGATTAGGAAATTAAATATTCAAAGTCGATGAACTTCACTGTTTGGACAGCAAACTCATGATAGTCGAAATAGAGAGGTAATTATAGCAATTAACTGTTTAACATATTTGAAGTTTTATTTTGTATTTTGCATGTTTACTGCGTCTTGTACAGAACACTTATCTTGTGCACAAGCTGCAACATAGTCGCCAATGAAACAGATCCAGGAAGTGTATATATTTCTTTCTTTTTGTCTGTGATCAAATTTGTTGTCCTCATACTATCGATTTCAGTCAGTGGTGACCAGTGTAACAGCTAAGGTGATAAAAGACAGTTGGAACACTTTGACGTTAATGGAGTGCCGACGGATAAAGATTGTGAATTCGTTACATGTGATTTAAAACTGTAACACATCACAGCTAAAAACACCAGTTACCGAAAATTAACATTGACGGAAATCACTGTTATCGGAAAGCAATAGTTCAGCTTATCCATACAGTTCACTAAATGCCCATCGCCCGCAATAGGCGTGCTGCAGTTCGTAGATAAGTAACGGAACGAGGAGAACATCGCTTACTTTAACGTAAAAATCATTTACATAATACTGCAAAAGTGATCTGAAATTGGCACGAATTACTCAATAAGATGTCAACAGCCGTGAAACCTTCACTTGCAAAACTCAGAAATGGCAAGTTTATCGAAAGGAGAATCCGAAGAAGAAAAATGGAACAACATGGTAGAGAGAAAGGGAGCCATGGGTACAAAGGAAGGTAAATGCCACCTCTGAGTACTTTGCGCAGTTTCAGTGGCCTTGAACGCAAATAAAAATGATGAACCTGATTCGCTGCTCAGCAAGCAGTGTCATCTTCGACTTCAGAGGGGACACTCGCAAGCAGACGGTGTAGTCCTCAGTGCGAAGACCACGTCTCCACGGTACTTTAGCCCGCGCAAGCTCTTCACCTCTTCGTTCATTACTACCGCAATCTACATCCACTGCAACCTGCCTACTGTAGTAAAACCTCTCCCTCTATAGTAAGTAACCCCCCTCCATAAACACAAACCAAACACACACGCACACACAACTAAAAAACTGACGATTCCTTGATGTTTCGGGGATGTGTCTCATCCATTTGTTATTCGCTCTATGAGACTAATCTGCAGTATTATTTTACCGTAATGTGAAACGCTTCAATCACAGCACAAAAAAGGCGAGTATATACATCGTGTCAGGTAAAGTAACATCATAAATATGTCATGAAGTATAACACCACACATGCAATCATATCATCCGACATGGCATTTGTCACATCGTGCAATACGACACAACGTGTCATTAAAGTTTAAGATGCATGCATCTCCACTCTCTAGAAGTACATAAATTTGTGTCTGTTTGTTGTTATACGCCTAGCCATAGATGTAACAGGGGATGCATCTGGGGGAGAAATGTCCCCGCGGGGAAATTATAAACCCCCGATCCCACCCATAAATCAAAATAATGTTTTACCGTCCTCTGGGGAGAAATGTAAAAAAGTGGTTCAGATGGCTGTGAGCACTATGGGACTTAACTTCTGAGGTCATCAGTCCCCTAGAACTTACAACTACTTAAACATAACTAAGCTAAGGACATCACACACACCCATGCGCGAGGCAGGATTCGAACCTCCGACCATAGCGGTCGCGCGGCTCCAGACTGTAGCGCCTAGAACCGCTCGGCCACCCCGGCCGGCAGAGAAATGCACCCCCAGAACTTTTATCCCTCAAGAAAAACTTTTGCTATTACATACTGTTTGCTACGACTGGTGAACCTTCTAGATTCTGGGTAGAGCATCGGCGTCTTATGCCTATAAATTACGAGATGCAGTTGCGCCACCAACTTGCAGCTAAGATAGCTCACTGCACTGGGGAAGTAGGGTTAACTCGTAAAAAAGGCAAGTATATCAAGATACGTCGAAAAATAATGGCTCAAATGGCTCTGAGCACTATGGGACTTAACTTCTGAGGTCATCAGTCCCCCAGAACTTAGAACTACTTAAACCCAATTAACCTATGGACATCACACACATCCATGCCCGAAGCAGGATTAGATATCTGCGAGCGTAGCGATTGCGCGGTTCCAGACTGAAGCGCCTAGAACCACTCGGCCACCGAGCGAGGTGGCGCAGTGGTTAGCACACTGGACTCGCATTCGGGAGGACGACGGTTCAATCCCGTCTCCAGCCATCCTGATTTAGGTTTTCCGTGATTTCCCTAAATCGTTTCAGGCAAATGCCGGGATGGTTCCTTTGAAAGGGCACGGCCGATTTCCTTCCCAATCCTTCCCTAACCCGAGCTTGCGCTCCGTCTCTAATGACCTCGTTGTCGACGGGACGTTAAACACTAACCACCACCACCACCACCACTCGGCCACAGCAGTCGGCTAAATCGAAAAGATAATAATAGGTTTTGTTATTGTGTTTCTAACTATGTCGCTTATATCGTTTCAACGCATAGAACTTTCACAAAATAGAACGACCATGAATCACATGTATTTATCTACCTTGTTAAAAAATAAGAACCAATTCGCATAAGTGTGAAACATGGAAGCAGCGCGCGTAAAAATACACACAAAAATATGTTTTTGCGTGTAAAATGAGAAAGGAGGGAACTTTTTGAAAATGAGTTTTCAACTTTATGGTAACAACACTTTTTTTTTGTTCACCTCAGGCCGTTCCCGCGTATTCAATTCACGTAAGAACAAATTTTATGTGCCACATTTGGCTCGCATGTAAACCATCGTATCTCGACAACGGATGAAGTTTTAACCGATCCGTAGAAGCTTGAAGTATAGAAGTGGCACGTTTGGAAAACCTTCCAGAAAAATATTTTTCTTGGATGTGTTTGCACATAAAATTCGAACGGTGTACATGCAAATGAAGACATTAGCTGCTTATTAATTTCAACTCAATTTAAATATTTTGCAAAGGAATTAAGCAATTCGTATAATTTGCCAGCTGCG
Organism: Schistocerca nitens; assembly: GCF_023898315.1. Lineage (NCBI taxonomy): Eukaryota > Metazoa > Arthropoda > Insecta > Orthoptera > Acrididae > Schistocerca > Schistocerca nitens. Next base: position 230,424,637 of record NC_064623.1, on the reverse strand, counting down.
TTTCGCCGTTCAAACGTTGCTTAAACTGTAAGATAGCTACAGTAAGACAGATGTTCGAATGGCTATGCAAATGGCCGCTGGTCCGGACTAAACCAAAAACTTGCTACTCCACGTTCCCGGGTCAAACAGGAACCCAGCACCGAGACCCCCCACCCAGACCGCGATTCCACGAGCGCCCTAACCATAGCTCTACACTTCAAAACACTCTACCTTATTCTTGCCTGAGGTACGTATCGTCTACGCTCTACTTCCACACAAGGTAAATCCCTTCATAACTTAAAACTTAAATTTATATTAGATTGTAAGAAATTTATATTAAATTTTAACAAATTCCGCTTTTACAGAAACTCTTTTCTTGCGATTCCTAGTCTACTTCGGCCATCGTTATTTTGCTATGCAAATAAAAAAGCTCATAGATTATTTTTAGTGTCTCGTACCATAATCTGATTCATTCAGAATCGTCTCATTTACTTCTCAGTACACACCATCACCCGTATTTTACTTTTGTTCGCGTTCATCATGTAATCTCTTTCAAGAAACTGTCTATTCCGTTCAGCTGCTCTTCCAATCCTTTGATGCGTCTGACACAAATACAAATGTCATCGGCAAACCTCTATTTCTTCTTCGTGAACTATAATTGCCTTTCCATACATGTCTTTGGTTTCCTTTACTGCTCGGCTCAACTTACAAACTGAACAACATCGGGGACACGCTACGAAAGTGTCTCACTCCTTCTCAATTATGCCTTCCCTTTCATGTCGTTCGATTCTTGCAGTTCAGTCTCGTCGCAGTACAATTTGTAAATTACCTTACGGTCGCTGTATTTCATCACTGCTATTTTCAAAATTTCAAAGATTGTTTCCTGATGAGGACATCTTACTGCACGATGTCTAATTCCACATTATTGTCAATATATTTTAGATAAATGGCAGCATCGTCGTAAGCCGGGCGTGGTGGCCAAGCGGTTCTAGGCGCGTCAGTCCGGAACCGCGCGACTGCTACGGTCGCAGGTTCGAATCCTGCCTCGGGCATGGATTTGTGTGATGACCCTAGGTTAGTTAGGTTTAAGTAGTTCTAAGTTCCAGGGGGCTGATGACCACAGATGTTAAGTCCCATAGTGCTCAGAGCCGTTTGAACCAAGCATCGTCGTAAATATTGAAATCCTTTATTTTACAGAACGATTTCGGCCACTCAAGATGGTCACTTAGTTACCGAAATCGATCTGTAAAATAAAGGATTTCAATATTTACGACGATACTGCCATTAATCCAAAATATATCCTACTCAGTGGTTCGTACCCAGATAACGGAATAACGAAATATTTTATCTACGGGATACGTGGACTCGATAATCCTTTTCCTGTGAAAATAAAATTCACTATACTTCACTTTTTAAATCTGTTGTGTACATAGTTCCACGTGGTCAGCGCGTACACAACTTTCCCACTAGAGCGCTCCCCGCTAAGCACAACAGCGCAGGCGCAGCGCTCGTCCGTCTCCGCACTACGAGATGGCGCTGTCTTAGAGGCGGACCAAATTCTGCTTCCGCCGATCCGCGTATTAATAAACGAACGCAGCCAATGAGATTGCTGCTAACGTAGAACCTTTTCTCCTCGCGGATCACACTCGCGCAGTGATACATGAACGCGCGAGGTATTAAAACGAGTGTACAGACCTCCGATCAGTCAGTCTGCATTTGTCTGCATTAGTCTGCAGATGTCTGCACCAGTCTCTACCAGTCTATAGTCAAGTTTCAGTCTGCGCCTAATAAGATTATCATATTCCTGTACATAGCCATCAAGATAAATGTATAGACACATTGTCAAGTATCAGAGATATGTGAGAATAAGATTAACGTACCAAGACCAAAGGAACTTCAGATTGTCAATTGTAAACAGCATCCAGAATCAAGTTAAGTAATGTCTATGCTTTTTATTATTTTAACAAATGTGTGTGAAAATTAATCAAGTTCTGTTTAAAGTTGGTCACCGTCAATCTGCTACTCTAAGTGTGCAAGTGGCATTTCTATCGTCTGACCTAACGGCAGAAGATAAACACGCCACGATAAGACCACGAGACATATTGCTGGCACTCGCCTACTTCGTTAGAGCGACAAGTCAAATTATCTGATGGTGTGTGTACCGAAGGTCTTACAGTACGCACACCACAAAAACATGGCACGGCCGACTTCCTTCCCTAATCCGACGAGACCGATGACGTCGCTGTCTGGTCTCCTCCCACAAAACAACGCAACCCAACGGAAGTCGGTAATTCAAAATGGTTCAAATGGCTCTGAGCACTATGGGACTTAACTGCTGTGGTCATCAGTCCCCTAGAACTTAGAACTACTTAAACCTAACTAACCTAAGGACATCACACACATCCATGCCCGAGGCAGGATTCGAACCTGCGACCGTAGCGGTCGCGCAGTTCCAGACTGTAGCGCCTAGAACCGCTCGGCCACTCCGGCCGGCAAAGTCGGTCTTCGGAAAGGCGTCGAAATACACGTGTCGGTGGGTGAGAACCATGATTCTCCGACTCACCTGAAGTATTTATAACTGGTTTCTCCCCTCGTGGCATCGCCGGCGAACACGTCAACGTGTGGGAGGGAGGGCGCGGAGTAGCGCAGCGGCCGCGTCGACCGCGAAGCACGGTGCGTGAGTCAGTGTTTAGTGTTCAGGGTGAGCCGAGGCGCGCTAACTGCCTGCGCCATCGCCTCCGGCCCTACAGTTTTGCCGTCCGGGTGGGCCGCGGCGTCATCCACGTCTGTGTTCCGCAAGTGTCCGTATGACGGGCGTCGTACTGTACCTCTCCTTTCTCTCTCTCTCTCTCTCTCTCTCTCTCTCTCTCTCTCTCTCCTATCTGTCGAAAAAGGCAACTGACACTAAACATTAAAAAATTAGAGGTCCTCCAAAGAAGTTCTAAAAATGTTTCAGTTACACGATAAATTACGCAAATTTAAATGTTGTCGATTCAACTAAATAACTGGGGATTACAGTTATGAGCAGCTTAAACTGGAACGACAACATAGTAACCGTTGTCGTGAAGGCGAACCAAAGACTGAGTAATATCGGTGGAGTACTTAAGAGCAGACGCCTACACAACGCTTGTCCGCTCTGTGCCGCAGTACCGCCGTCCGGCAGGGGAGCCGAGCCACAGAGGGCCAGTTGACGGACGACATCGAGAACGGTCAGTGAAGAGTAGCTCGTTTTGTACTATCGAGAAGTAAGGGAGACAGTTTCACGAGTTAGGGTGGTAACTGATGTGTCGACAGAAGTGCCGACACAGTGTGGTTTGAGGAGACCGATATGCACGCTATAAGGTCACGCAGGATGGCGTGAGGTCTGAAACAGGATACGTAATGAATGCTATAAAGAAAAGTATGTAGTTTCTGGAATACTTAACTTTAATCCATCATTGTTGTACATCGCTCTTGACGATACAAGTGAGACTCTGTAGATTCAGGCAATGTACTACTAATGGCGCCTTGCTAAGTCGTAGCCATTGACTTAGCTGAAGGCTATTCTAACTATCTGCTCTGCAAATGAGCGAGGCTTCGTCAGTGTGCATCGCTAGCTAAGTCGTCCGTACAACTGGGGCGAGTGCTCGTAAGTCTCTCGAGACCTGTCGTGTGGTGGCGCTCGGTCTGCGATCACTGACAGTGGCGACACGCGGGTCCGACATGTACTAATGGACCGCGGCCGATTTAAAGCTACCACCTAGCAAGTGTGGTGTCTGGCGGTGACACCACAGTAACCATTAAACAAAGCCGTTTTTCGTTGCGATGAAATCATTTCAGGAAATTTCGATAGCCAGCTTCCTCCTGCGACAGCGGAAATATTTTGTTGCCTCGCACCGAGGCTGCAAGTAATGGTCACCGTACTCCATCGTCCTAAAATAACGGAAATCAGAGGTCGCAAGGGTATACTTAGGAGTTTGCCTTTCCCACCTGCTGTTCGACAGTGGAATGGTAGAGAAATACTATGAAAGTGGGTGTCTGAATCCTATGCCAGGCACGTAACTATGAATTGCATGGATGCTGATGCAGACGTTGATGTTCCACGCGTCAGGTGTGTGAGCCTCCGCATGACTTGGATTTCTCTAATTTTCTGATCGCAAACCGACAAATTCCTCTTACCTCGTACCAGAACTAAATATACGTCAAGTATTTAAGACGAGGTGGATTCACAAGAGATGGCACGCTAAACTCCCCAACTCGCGAGCACTCGTGGAGGTGAAAACACCGGGGTCGCTTCAGTGCCCTGAGGGACTCCCTTCAAATATGGTCCAAATATTGGCTTTACAGTTTATAATTAAAGTATAAAGCGTTACCACACCAACAAAATGTTTGAACATCACTTTTCCAAACAGATTAACGTGTGTTGTGCATCGCCGACTGTTGCACGACGAATTACCCGGGCCACTAGAACACCTCACACCAACGTTTCACGGGCAGCCGATTGGTCGGGGAGCAGCAGTAGCATTGCCAGCTCGCTCACAGGGACTGAATCCGTCGGATTTCTGGCTATGGGGACATTTAGAGACACTGGCGTATGGCCAACCGACCGACAATGTGCAGACGTTAAAGCGGCAGTGACGCATTCCGTGTGGATCCATGTGTGTCTGTGCGGAAGGACTCGACGATGGGTCAGGACGCGTGGTGATCACACGCGGCACTTGCTGCAGTCTCTGCTTCTGAGTAACAGGCGGATGGGACTGAGGGCACACGTAGTCCCATGTCTCAACGGACACTGGTTTCTGCAAATATAATTATCGGACGTTCTTCTAGTTTTGAACAATACTTCATGCTGTAGAAACGTGACACTTCTCTCACACAGTTTGTGTGACCAGACATTCTTAGCTAACATTACAATAAGCGTAGCGCGTGAGCAGTATTTAATGATAACAGTAGGAATATTTATCAGATAGTAAGAGGTATAGTAAGGAATGACTGGAACTTGAACCATGTCAGGCATCAATATAGCAAACATCATATGTGAACATGAGATTGAGTCTACAGAAAATATCCAGAAATAGAAGACGGTTATAAGTAAAGTTTCGCTGCTAGAGACGGCCCCTAAGAAAAGCGAGTGATCGTAGGCCAGTCTCACCCATGGACCTTGGCGTTGGTGGGGAGGCTTGCGTGCCTCAGCGATACAGATGGCCGCACCGTAGGTGCAACCACAACAGAGGGGTACCTGTTGAGAGGCCAGACAAACGTGTGGTTCCTGAAGAGGGGCACCAGCCTTTTCAGTAGTTGCAGGGGCAACAGTATAGATGATTGACTGATCTCGTCTTGTAACAATAACCAAAAGCGGCCTTGCTGTGCTGCTACTGCGAACGGCTGAAAGCAAGGGGAAACCACAGCCGTAATTTTTCCCGAGGGCATGCAACTTTACTGTATGGTTAAATGATGATGGCGTCCTCTTGCGTAAAATATTCCGGAGGTAAAATAGTCCCCCATTCGGATCTCCGGGCGGGGACTACTCAGGAAGATGTAGTTATCAGGAGAAAGAAAACTGGCGTTCTACGGATCAGAGCGTGGAATGTCAGATCCCTTAATCTGGCAGGCAGGTTGAAAACTTTAAAAAGGGAAATGGATAGGCTAAAGTTAGATATAGCGGGAATTAGTGAAGTTGGGTGGCATGATGTACAAGACTTTTGGTCAGGTGAATACAGGGTTATAAATACAAAATCAAACAGGGGTAATGCAGGACTAGGCTTAATAATGAATAAAATAATAGGAACGCGGATAAGCTACAGCGAACAGCATAGTGAACGGATTATTGTATCCAAGATAGACACGAAGCTCACGCCTACCCAGTAGTACTAGTTTATATGCCAACTAGCTCCGCAGATAATGAAGAGATTGAAGACATGTATGAAGAGATAAAAGGAATTATTCAGATAGTGAATGGAGACGAAAATAAAAAGTCATGGGGGATTGGCATTTGGTAGTAAGAAAAGGAAGAGACGGAAACTTTATAGCTCGATATGTACAGTGGGCAAGGAATGAAAGAGGAAGCCGCCTGGTAGAATTTTGAACCGAGCATTACTTACAAGGGGAGGCCGCCAATTGTGAAATTCAGATTCGATTCATACTGCGCATAATAAAAGCTCATGGCCAGAGGTGTAATGTGGCAAAGAACCAAGATGCACTTCTCAGCCGTTGTCGAGAAAATCGACAGTTAAAAGAAATCGTTCCGGTGAAATACTCTCTACGATTAATGGTATTTTACAGCGTCGTGGCGCAACGGTAAGCGCTCGGGTTCGTAATCCGAAGGTCGCCGGATCGAATCGCGCCATACAATTTTTTTTTATTATTTGTTTTTTGTAATTCAAATATATATATATATATATATATATATATATATATATATATATATATATATATCAGACAACAGAAAATGAAGAGAGCATATGGTATGACACATGAAATATACAATAAAAAATGCATCTCCTCGAACACAAAAATCAGACACTACTGCGCAGTAATTAAGCCAGCAGCACTGTATGCTAGTGAAACGCTCACACTCCACACAAAATGTGATTTAGAAAAAATACTAAAAGAAGAACGCAAAATTATGAGAAAGATTTTAGGTCCAAAATTAACAGAAGAAGGATACCGGATACAATCAAGAAGAACCACAGAAACTATATCAAACCTGGCAGCAGACATAAGAAGGCGAAGATTAAAATTTTATGGACATGTCACTAGACTTCCCCCCACACGACTCACCAACAGAATTCTCACTTACATAGAAAAAGTCAAATCAACAACACCTTGGATTAGCCAAGTAAAATTAGATTTACAAAAAGCAAATATTGAACTTAAAGATGTCAAAGATAGAAAAACTTTTAGAAATAAGGTGGAAAAGTGGAATGTATTGTCGGAGAAGGAAGCACTAAAGAGACCAGGAACAAAATGGACAGAAGAAAGAAAAAGAAAACATGGAGAACGAATGAAAGAAGTATGGAAGAAACGACGTCAGAAAGCTTTGCGTGATCCTTCTGGCTCCATTCGCGATAAGTAAGTAAGTATATATATATATATATATATATATATATATATATATATATATATATATATATATATATATATATACTATTAATGAATTGCTTATGCATGTTGGTGAAGGCGGATCGCTCTCCAATTGTACCGCCTCCATTTTTCCATTTTTTTAACAGGGTGTACCAAAGCTCTCCCGTCCGCACTGATTTTCGACGATGTTATAAGTTGCACTAGGGACCGCATCTACCTTCTTTCGAAGTTAGCAGGCAACTACGCTGTTATGCGGCGGCTCGTTTCGGCCCATTCAACATCTGTCCTTCAAGTGTAACGAGCGAGTAACGGAGTTTATATTTCATACCTGCCACAGCGAATTTGTGTTCGTGGGGTCTCTACTCTAATTCGAACGTTTGACTTACACTATACGTATTCGTTTCGGAATATCGTTTCTACGTCTTCCGTTAACTATACGTGGTTAACATTATGAAGACAATTAATAACATTTGTGAAATACAACTTTGTTTGCGGAAAACATAATGATGTTCGAAGTCGCCAGTTTTTCCACGACAAACGACTTTCAACAACTTATTATAATCATAATTGTTGCAACTGATTGCCGGTATATTACAAAAAACAAATACTAAAAAAAAGTTGCATAATGCGAGATTCGATCCGGCGACCTTCGGATTACAAACCCGAGCGCTTACCGCTGCGCCACGACGCTGTGGAACGATATTCATCGTAGAGAGTATTTCACGGCAACAGTTTCTTTTAACTGTCGATTTTCTCGACAACGGCTGAGAAGTGCATCTTGGTGCTTTGCCACATAACACCTCTGGCCATGAGCTTTTATTATGCGCAGTATGAATCGAATCTGAATTTCACAATTGGCGGCCTCCCCTTGTTAATCATAGCTAACACTTGGTCTAAGAATCATGAAAGATGGTTGTATATGTTCCGGCGCAAAGATGAGGAACGAAACAGCGGGGAGGGCTGTGAGGTGGCGTCAGCCAGCAGCACGCTGACCAGGGCGTCACGACGGCGAGAGCGGCCCCTACACGGAGAGAACGGAGGCGACGCGCCGCCTCGCGCCGGCCACGCTAGGAGAGCGGCGCTAGCAGAGCCGCAGCGCAGCGGAGCTAACGACGGCGGCGACTCCAACACGAGTGATTAGCTCGCGTGCAAACTGCATCTGTCAACGGACATCGGTTATTTGCATGTCGCCAACTGCTTGCGACCCGTCGTGTAGAAACGGAAGTTAAGTATTGTCAATCCAACTACTGTAATAAACTCCATTAATATGATTTGCTTTTGTTTGTTGTCTAGCCATCCGAGAAAACAGCTCCCTTGGCACTCTATAAAGATGCGTGGGCAGCATTCCACAGAATACGTGGATGAGAGCTGGAGACACTAGAAGGTTTCAGATTGATTATATAGTGGTAAGACAGAGATTTAGGAACCATGTTTTACATTGTAAGACATTTCCAGGGGCAGGTGTGGACTCTGACCACAATATATTGGTTATGAACTGTAGATTAAACTGAAGAAACTGTGAATAGGTAGGAACTTAAGAAGATGGGACTTGGATAAACTGAAAGAATCGGAGGTTGTAGAGTTTCAGAGGGAGAATTAGGGCACGACTGGCAAGAAGAGGGGAAAGGAATATAGTAGAAGAAGAAAGGGTAGCTTTGAGAGATGAAATAGTGAAGGCAGCAGAGGGTCAAGTACGTAAAAAGACGAGTGCTAGTAGTAATCCTTGGGTAACACAAGAGATATTGAAATTAATCGATGAAAGGAGAAAATAAAAAATGAAGCAGGTGAAATGGAACACAAACTTTAAAAAAAAATGGCTAATCAGGAATGGCTAGAGGTCAAATGTAAGGATGTAGAAGCATTTATCTCTAGGGGTAAGATAGATACTGCCCACAGGAAAATTAAAGAAACGTTTGGAGAATATGAAACCAGTCCTAAGCAAAGAACGGACAAAGGTGCAAGGAGTATATAGTGGATCTACAAAAGGGCGATGTACTTGAGGGCGATATTATGAAAATGGAAGAGGACGTAGATGAAGATGAGAATGGAGATATGATACTGCATCAAGTATTTGACAAAGCATTGCAAGACTTAAGTCGAAACAATCCCCAGAAGAATACAACATTCCATTAGAGCCAATGATAGGCCTGGGAGAGCCGGCCAAGACAAAACTCTTCCATCTGGTCAGCAAGATGTATGACACATCCGAAATACCCTCAGACTTCAAGAAGAATATAATAATCCCAATTACAAATAAAGCAGGTTCTTACAGATGTGAAAATTATCGAACTATCAGTCAGGGCTGCAAAATGCTAACACGAATTCTTTACAGATGAATGCAAAAAGTCGTTGAAGCCGGCCTAGGGGAAGATCAGTTTGGATTCCGCAGAAATGTAGGAACACGCGAGGCAGTACTAAGACCACAACTTCTCATAGCAGATAGGTTAAGGAAAGGCAAACCTACGTTTCTTGCATTTGTCGACTTAGAGAAAGCTTATGACGATGTTGACTGGAATACTCTCTTTCAAATTCGGAATGTGGCGCCGATACAATACAGGGAGCGAAAGGCTGTTTACAGTTTGTACAGAAACCAGATGGCAGTTACAAGAGTCGAGTGACACGAAATTGCAGTAGTGGTTGAGGAGGGAGTGAGGCAGCGTTGTAGCCTCAGTCCGATGTTAGTAAGTATATTGGACACGCAGTAAAGGAAACAAAGGAAAAATTTGGAGTAGGAATTAAAATCAAGGGAAATGAAATAAAAGCCCTGGGGTTTCCCGATGACACTGTAATTACGTCAGAGACAGCAAAGGATTGGAACAACAGTTGAATGGAATAGTTAGGGTCTTGAAAGGAGGATATACAGCGGGTATTCAGGACGATCCGCCGCGAACGGTTCTGGTCTGGCACTACAGCCATCTAGCGGTAGAGCGGGTGAAACCACGAAAATTAGCAGACACATTATCCGCGCGCCAGGGTAGAGAGCAGTTCTGAACTGCCGTCAATCCCCGCATGCGCACTACGCAGTGATAACGCGCACATGCGCAGAAGGGGCTATCGCAGTGTTTCCTGCTTGTTATTTGCTTACTGCTTGGTGGCTAGTAGCTCATTTCAGATTTTCGTGTTGGGGGTTTTCCGAGATTTTTTTCCAGTAAGTAAGTTTTCATGAATGCAGAGAAAAAACCTTTTTTCTGCCAGGAAATTTTCTTTTACAATAGCTGTGTGTGAAAGCTTTATTTCTATTGATTATTTCGTATTCTAGAAATGAAATGGAGCAAAGAGGCGTTAAGCCTCTTAATTCAGTCACAATCGTTTCTGTCTGAGTAATATGCATATAACGCCACACGCTGATTTTCGATTTCTATCGCAATGCCTTACCTTACGAAAGTTCATCTTTGTTTCGATTCCACCACTTCTTTATTTCAGTACGCCAGAAAAGAGAAACTGGCAGTGGTAGGCGAGAAAGTCTGTGCAGTTTCGCCCGGTGCGATGGACGGGGACTGAAAAACTCTGAGTAGCACATATGTACCGTATATTCAAAACCCCAAAAAATAACACAAGTACATCTTTAAGTATTGGTCCTCTCAAGTGCCGCAAATTGCAGCGCATACATCCTCAACAACTTCTGAAATAGTGGGCTGTGCAATTCTGTGGCTAAAAGCCAGACTCTTAAAAGATTCCCCGTTCGCCAGGAAACGTAATGTTACAACCAGCCTGCAACATAACAGGGTGCTTACCAGTAATTTATGAGTGATCTAGGCTGGTATGGTCACCAAAGGTACAGGGTGTTCAAAAAGTCTCTCTGCAGTGCCGTATGATTGTTGGCCGTGCGTGCCGTATGCCGCAGTGAATATACCGAAATGAAACACAGTGAAGTACAAGTTATTCATTTACTGAATATTCATTTCTACTTACAAATTTTCACATTAAATGTTGAAACTGTCCCTCTGTTCCTGAATACACAATTCAATTCGTCTAATCAAGTTTCCAAACACAAGCTATAACATTTCATCTGTAACACAAGCAGTGAAAGTTGATATTGCAATTTTCAATTCATCGATGGATTTTGGACGGTTTTTATAGACAGTTGCTTTCGCTGCACCCCAGAAGAAAAAGGCAGGTGGTGTTAGGTCAGGCGATCGTGGAGGCCAAAGTCCCTGTGAAATTATGCGATCACCAAAAACATCAGCAAGCAGTGACATTGAAACGCGAGCCGTATGCGCGGTTGCACCATCTTGTTGAAAATAACCGTTCAGTATTCCACTTAACACAAGCTCTCCTATGAATGGGCACAGAATATCACTGTAGTGTCGTTGTGCGTTTATTGTTTCGTTGAAAAATATGGGACCCACAATCCGACGGCTAGAAATTGCATTCCAAACTCCTGTTTTCACAGAATGAAGTGGTTCCTCATAAATACGCAATGGATTCGCAGTACTCCACATACGAGAATTTTGCGAGTTCATGTACCCGGATAAATGAAACCACGCCTCATCAGTGAAAAACGTTTCATTAAGGATATCCCTTCCATTTTGTTGAACGAAATTTTTGAACCAAAAATAATGCAGTCTCTTGCCATGATCAGTATTTTTCAGTTGTTGCACGACTGTCACTTTGTATGGTAAAAGTTCTGATTTTTTCCTTACAGCTGTGTGGGCCGTTCCGACACTAACATCGATTTCCTGGGCGAGTTTTCTTACTGACTTGTTCGAACTCATGGACATTTCATCGGAAATATCGAGTAGTTTATCCTCACACAAAGCGCTAGGACGACCACTTCTCTGAACCCGCACTTCGAAATTTGTAAATCAAATCTCGCGCAGTATCGCGATGTGGGAGTGTTGTCTCCGGGTAAACTGAATTAAATGTTTGATGCACTGAAACTGTGTATTTACCCCCAGCTTTGAACACTTGTTCGACTAAAAACACACGTTATTCAATGGTTAGCATTTGAACAGTGACAAAAACGAAACAAACGAGCAAAGGAACTAAAATTAAGCGTTCAGGTCAAGACGTAACGACACACACCAAGGACACTACTGACGCTGGCTGAGATAAACGAAAGAGTGGAATGTTGGGAGAGTCCACTTGAAGGGAAGTAACCCAGGCAGGCGAAAAATCATACGGCACTGCGGACTTTTTTGAACATCCCGTATAAACTTATGATTTAATTCTTACTTTCGAGAATATGAGACAGCCTCACTCACAGCTGTGTCACACTTGCTAAATCCATCTTCTACCATAAATAGCAGCTTCTCAAAACAGGCCATGTCCATCCTCAAGAAGTTCCGAAATTCCTGCGGATGAAACTTCCTGGCAGATTAAAACTGTGTGCCCGACCGAGACTCGAACTCGGGACATTTGCCTTTCGCGGGCAAGTGCTCTACCATCTGAGCTACCGAAGCACGACTCACGCCCGGTACTCACAGCTTTACTTCTGCCAGTATCTCGTCTCCTACCTTCCAAACTTTACAGAAGCTCTCCTGCGAACCTAGCAGAACTAGCACTCCTGAAAGAAAGGATATTGCGGACACGCGGCTTAACCACAGCCTGGGGGAGGTTTCCAGAATGGGATTTTCACTCTGCAGCGGAGTGTGCGCTGATATGAAACTTCCTGGCAGATTAAAACTGTGTGCCCGACCGAGACTCGAACTCGGGACATTTGCCTTTCGCGGGCAAGTGCTCTACCATCTGAGCTACCGAAGCACGACTCACGCCCGGTACTCACAGCTTTACTTCTGCCAGTACCTCGTCTCCTACCTTCCAAACTTTACAGAAGCTCTCCTGCGAACCTAGCAGAACTAGCACTCCTGAAAGAAAGGATATTGCGGACACGCGGCTTAACCACAGCCTGGGGGAGGTTTCCAGAATGGGATTTTCACTCTGCAGCGGAGTGTGCGCTGATATGAAACTTCCTCGCAGATTAAAACTGTGTGCCCGACCGAGACTCGAACTCGGGACCTTTGCCTTTCACGGGCAAGTGCTCTACCATCTGAGCTACCGAAGCACGACTCACGCCCGGTACTCACAGCTTTACTTCTGCCAGTATCTCGTCTCCTACCTTCCAAACTTTACAGAAGCTCTATTGCGAACCTCGCAGAACTAGCACTCCTGAAAGAAAGGATATAGCGGAGACATGGCTTAGCCACAGCCTGGGGGATGTTTCCAGAATGAGATTTTCACTCTGCAGCGGAGAGTGCGCTGATATCAAACTTCCTGGCAGATTAAAACTGTGTGCCCGACCGAGACTCGAACTCGGGACCTTTGCCTGTCTCTACCAAGCACTTGCCCGCGAAAGGCAAAGGTCCCGAGTTCGAGTCTCAGTCGGGCACACAGTTTTAATCTGCCAGGAAGTTTCATATCAGCGCACACTCCGCTGCAGAGTGAAAATCTCATTCTGGATTCCTGCGGATCTTCGGGCCTCAATTCTTTCATAAGCAGTGAATCCAATCCCCTGCTATCGTTCCTTCTTTTCAGCCAGGGTGGAACTTAACAACGTCTGGCTTTTCGTTTTCGTCGTCGTTCTGCTCTAATAATAAGATTTACTGCCACTGCCAGAGCAATAGCTCCAAAAACATGTGGGCCCACCATGTGCAAACTCGTGTATAAATGTATATATACTTACACGTGTTTAACAAAGTGTCGTATATAAAAGTAACAGTTGATTCTGTAATTCGGAACAGTTGTATCCTACGTAAGAGAATAACAAAACAATCACTTAACAAATAATCATAAAAACAATTGTGCTCATATAAATACTTTAAACGAATGACGTTCCAGAATGCACACGGCGCCCGTTGTTTTCGCGCGGTAGAACGAACGACAAGATATCAGAGAGTTCTGTTGGCGTTTCGCGCGTTCTTACCGTCTACTGCGCATGTGCGCCAGGTAGATCCCGAGTAGCTGGTGTAATATGTCTACGTGAAACAGTACGTAGTTACAGATTGCACGCTTGGGGCGCAGGTGCGTAGGTGTACAGATTAGGTGGATCGTGTAATACGGGCTGAAGATAAACATTAATAAGAGCAAAAGGAGAATAATGGAATGTAGTCAAGTTAAATGTTGAGAGAGAGAGATTAGAAGATGAGACACTTAAAAGTACCAGATGGGTTTTGCTATTTGGACGGCAAAATAATTGTCAGGAAGTCTTTTCTGAAAGTATGTGTATGGAGTGTAGCCATGTATGGAAGTGAAACATCGACGATAGACAGTGCAGAGAAGATGAGAATAGCTTTTGAAATGTGGTGCTACAGAAGGATGCTGAAGGTTAGACTAGTAGATCACGTATCTAATGAAGAGGTACTGAATAGAAATGGGGAGAAGGGAAATTTGTGTCAGAATTTGACTAGAGGAAGGGATCGATTGGTAGGACACGTTCTGAGCGCCAAGGGACCACCAGTTAAGTACTGGAGGGAAACGTGGAGGGTAAAAATCGTAGAGGGAGACCAAGAGATGAATACACTAAGCAGATTCAGAAGGATGTAGGTTGCAGTAGGTCATGGGAGACGAAGAGGCTTGCACAGGATACAGCAGCACGGAGAGCTGCATCAAACCAGTCTCTGAACTGCAGACCACAAAAACAACAACAACGTAGGGCAATGAAACTTTGTGGAAACATTTGTAAGGACACGCGGAGGAGATAACGAATAAAGGATTGAAAGAAAGTCCTGATTTCCACATGAGAGGGTAACATTTGTTAACTGCCTTGCACGGCTAGCTTCCAGGTTAGAAACGCCGCTCAGAGTGGCGACCACCTGCGTCGACGACAGCCTGGAACCGTACAAAATTGTGAGCCATATGTTTGTGACTATTACAGCGCCATCTATCACAAAGCGAAAAAAGTGGCCCAAGTAAAACATTAATATTTCTTTACCTACTACACGAATATGTAATAAAAAATGGGGGTCCTATTAAAAAAAACGCAGTTCATATCCGTTTGACCTGTGTCAGCGCCATCTAGCGGGACATCCATAGCGCCATCTGGTTTCCCGCTTCAAGCTAGACGAGTTTCGTTCTTTGTAGTTTTTTCGTTTGACGCATCTTTCGTGAGATATTTTGCCCGGTCACTATCAATGGACCACCCTGTGAGTGTATGTTGTTTTAAGAACGGGACAACACTGAGTTCCAGTGGTTGGAAACCTTCCTTCGGACGTGATTAACTCGGCGCCCCGTCCTTTCCCGTCGCCAGACCCGGTCGTGCCATAAGCGGACCAACACCAGCTCAAACTGCCGGCCGTGCATGGAAGCTTGCGCCCGATGCGTGGCGCCGTCTTCTGCCTCCCAGCAACTGGCACAGCTAGGCTAAACGAGAGCGGTACGTCTGCCAGGCACCTCCACAGCATTGTTCCGTTACAGCAGACCTCGGACCTGAGGTGCAGCGCAAACACGTTGCACTGCGAAGCCCTAACACCATTTTTACACTTCCATATGAAGTACCGTAATTTAGAATTCTTTCAAGTCCTCCCTTTACGAGGCTGTCGACCTCTATCTTCTTCCATCTTGCACTAATCTTCTCATCTCTACGTAAGTAGTTTCTGCAAAATGAAACTGGCAACGAAAGTATGGTTCAAATGGCTCTGAGCACTATGGGACTTAACATCTATGGTCATCAGTCCCCTAGAACTACTTAAACCTAACTAACCTAAGGACAGCACACAACACCCAGCCATCACGAGGCAGAGAAAATCCCTGACCCCGCCGGGAATCGAACCCGGGCGTGGGAAGCGAGAACGCTACCGCACGACCACGAGATGCGGGCAACGAAAGTATTTCATGCACTTTAAGATAGGCAATCCACTTATATCATCCTCACCTGAGATGGATGGTGGAAGTTTGGTTGTCTATTTTAGGGTGCACGCAATACTCTGTGGTCATTATTAGCTTTCGTTGCTTGACAGGGCCGGCAGGAAAAACGAGTGATCATAGGAGACGGAGGAAATTAAAATGTGTTTCTTTCAATGGTTTATTCGTTATTTCTCTCCCCGCGTGTCCTTATAAATGTTCCCACAATGTTTCATTTTGCATGGCTGACATATCAGGTAGAGAAAGTGTAATTTAACCACCCTCTATGCTCCGGGCCACTTTTATTTTGTAAATCCTGGACTTGCTCAGCATTTCCTACCATTTGTTTTGTGTATCTTAATCTCTTTCTGCCTCTGCTAACACACTACCGGAAAAAAAAATTCAACACACTGAAGGACTGTGTTCAGTGTCGCCGTGTGTATACTGAGAGGCTGTAGTGTTGGTGACTCATTTGTCGTGGCCATCGGCGATCAGCTGGCGCTCTGGACGCCTGTCTGTTTTGCCTCTGCGGGCAATAAGTGTGCCGAGTTTAGAGGTGAACAGCGTGCACAACATTCATTCTAGGATACAAACATGCCGACTGACGAGAACGTAGCACTGCTGAATAGGTATAGGTATGCAGTATGAGCCTGTGGGTACATGGATGGACGGATTGCTGCACAAGTTGGCAACAGTGCATCGATGGCGGGACTCTGCTTTCAGCGGCGGTCTGTGAAACATTCCCGAACACGTGGACCAGGTTCTGGACGTCCGAGTAGTGCAGGCGTATATACAGATCGGCACCGTGTGAGAGCAGTTGCAGCCCACAACACGGCTGGAACCGCGACGCATCTGGCGCCGCTGGTAGCTGTCGGCTTGAGGCAGGCGTGCCTCTGGCCAAGCTACCACAACACTGACCAGTCCGGCTACTGTGGTGTCGTGAAGCAGTGTGGTGGCAGCAAGTTCTGTCCGGATGCGGCCTATTCAGAGTGCGTTCGCCCGCGACACACGTGGACAGCCCAGGCTTCGTGCTGTGCGGAGGCACCAGCTGTAACTCGTCGTCACATCTGGTGTTTCTGCAGCGTAAACTAACCAGTGCCTGCCAGATTAAGCAGGCTGTAATCCCCACGGTAATGCCATTTGTTCGACAGGAAGGCGACGTGCATTTCCAACAGGACAACATACGTCCACATACGGCTGATGTGACGTCAGGAGCTCTTCGTGGGTTACAACCACTGTTCTGACCATCGAGCTCACCAGACCTCTCGCCAGTTGGACACCTACCGGACACGGTGACGCGGAAACCTACTCGTTCTACAGGGCCTGCAAAAACCATTGCCGAATCGCAACAAAAAATGGCTCTGAGCACTATCGGACTTAACATCTGAGGTCATCAGTCCCCTAGAACTACTTCAACCTAACTAACCTAAGGACATCACACACATCCATGCCCGAAACAGGATTCGAACCTGCGACCGTAGCGGTTGCGCGGTTCCAGACTGAAGCGCCTAGAACCGCTCGGCTACTGCGCCGGCATCGCCAGAAAAGCTACAAATTGGTTAGGACGGTCTATTACAGGATGCCATTCGCCACGTTCACCATTTGCTGCATGAAGTGGCTGTACTTATTGTAGTGATGCAATTGCGTGGGCACGTTCTGATGTGGCATGTTCATTTCGCCTGAATCTGTCATCACGCACAGCTCCAGTGACCAAGTACCCGCCAGCTCAGTTGCCCCCTGTCTACTGTTCCTTTCTGGATGCCGTTGCCGATGTCCCACTGACCTGCCTCTTATCCTAACTAGAACGTCCCACTGGCTTCTGTGCTGACATACTCTCGTTGTTTCGTCTTCATTTCGAACCTTTAACATGTAACATTCTTCGGCAGTTCACTTGTGCTTTTACTTGTATACCATTTTTGAAGTTTAAAATTTTAAATTCTAAATTTTGTTTGGGACCCTATTCTCCAAACGACTGAGCAGTTATCGAGAAACTGATTTCCCTCGCCCATTTTTTTAATGTATCCCACACTTTCGCAGCCCGTAGGTAATCAACAGGGCATTTTGAAGATTTTGTATCAGGGAGAATTTAACACTGTGTCCTCGTAGGCTGCGTCAGTCTGTGTTTCCGGTGGTTAACGCACTATGAAGAGACACGTAGAGAAAACGGACATTCCGGACTATGGTCACATAAAACATTTTCGTCTGCTTTGTGTGAGAAGCAACCTGCTTGTTTAATCCCGTATCTTACAAACGTAGAAAATTACAACCAACAACAGCGCCGTAAAATCTATGTATCCCACAGAGACAAAATAAAACGAGAGTTAGTAACAGTTCACACCGAAACTTGCAAATAATCGTTTTCCCCCCACAATCCATCACTGAACGCAGCAGGTGGACACCATAATAAGCCACTCATAAAAAAAGTATCCTCAGCTATACATTTACAGTTTATTTCTCAGGTAGCACAGATATGATATTGAATAACAGTGCAAGACTTACATGTGCTTTAAAAATTGTATGTCGTGTTCTGTGGAGGATACTGCACACTCACATCCATAGAAGAGGATCGAGCTGCCTAGATACCAGGTACAATTGAGGTTTGAATCGAACACGTATAAATCTACGTTACCTGAGTACTTTGCTGTTCACAATAAAGTGCCTGGCAGAGGGTTCAATGAACCGCCTGTAAGCTGTCTCTCTACCGTTCCACTCTCGAACGGCGCGCGGGAAAAACGAGCACTTAAATTGTTCTGTGCAAGCCTTGGTTTCTCTTATTTTATCGTGATAATCATTTCTCCCTATGAAGTGGGTACCAACAGAATGTTTTCGCAATCGAAGGAGAAAACCGGTGATTGAAATGTTAAGAGAAGATCCCGTCGCAACGGAAAACGCCTTTGTTTTAATTATTACAATTCACGTATCATGTGTGTGACACTATCTCCCCAATTTCGCGATAATACAAAACGAGCCGCCCTTCTTTAAACTTTTTGAATGTCATCCGTAAGTCCCACGTGATGCGGATCCCACATCGGACAGCAATGCTCCAGAATAGGGCGGACAAACGTGGTGTAAGCTGCCTCTTTAGTAGACCTGTTGCACCTTCTAACTGTCCTGCCAATGAATCGTAGTCTTTGTTTGCTCTACCCACAACATAACTATGTGATCGTTCCAATTTAGGTTATTTGTAATTGTAAACCCTAAGTATTTAGTTGAATTTACAGCCTTCAGATTTGTATGACTTATCGCGTAATCGAAATTTAGCGAATTTCTTTTAGTACCCATGTGAATAACTTCACACTTTTCTTTATTCAGGGTCAATTGCCACTTTTCGCACCATACAGATCTCTTATCTAAATCATTTTGCAATTCGTTTTGGTCACTTCATGACTTTACAAGACGGTAAATGACAGCATCATCTGCAAAGAATCAAAGAGGGCTACTCGGATTGTTTCCTATGTCGTTAATATAGATAAGGAACAATAGAGGGTGTGTAACATTTCCTTGGTGGTGGTGGTGGTGAGTGTTTAACGTCCCGTCGACAACGAGGTCATTAGAGATGGAGCGCAAGCTCGGGTTAGGGAAGGATTGGGAAGGAAATCGGCCGTGCCCTTTCAAAGGAACCACCCCGGCATTTGCCTGAAACGATTTAGGGAAATCACGGAAAACCTAAATCATGATGGCTGGAGACGGGATTGAACCGTCGTCCTCCCGAATGCGAGTCCAGTGTGCTAACCACTGCGCATTTCCTTGGGGAACGCCGGATATTACCACTGTTTTACTCGATGACTTTCCGTTTATTACTACGAGCTGTGACCTTTCTGGTAGGAAATCACGAATCCAGTCGCACAACCGAGGTGATATTCCATAGGCACGCAGTTTGGTTAGAAGACGCTTTTGAGGAACGGTGTCGAAAGCCTTCTGGAAATCTAAAAATATGGAATCAATCTGACATCCCCTGTCGATAGCACTCATTACTACGTGGGTATAAAGAGCTACTTGTTTTTCGCAAGAACGATATTTTGTGAATCTGTGGTGTCATCGCCAGACACCACACTTGCTAGGTGGTAGCTTAAATCGGCCGCGGTCCATTAGTACCTGTCGGACCCGCGTGTCGCCACTGTGTGATCGTAGACCGAGCGCCACCACACGGCAGGTCTCGAGAGACGGACTAGCACTCGCCCCAGTTGTACGACGACGTTGCTAGCGACTACACTGACGAAGCCTTTCTCTCATTTGCCGAGAGACAGTTAGAATAGCCTTCAGCTAAGTCCATGTCTACGACCTAGCAAGGCGCCATTAGCCTTAGATAGCTTGTATCTAAAGAGTCTCACTTGTATCGCCACAATCTCCAGATGTCTCATCAAGAACGATGTATACAAGGATGTATTAAAAGTTAAGTATTCAAGGAGCTACGTACTTTTCTTTATCACATTCATAACTTATCCTGTTTCAGACTTCACTCCATCCTTCGTGAGTTAGCGCGTGCATCTTGGCCGCCTCTTTCAATTAGTGTGCGTAGTGTTGGCAAGTCTGCTGACTATGTGTCAATAAATCGTTTTGTTCGAGGTACTTCATAATGTTCGAACACAGTATATGTTTCAAAACCCTACTGCAAAATGGCGTTAGTGCTATGAGCCTGTAATTTAGCAGATTACTCCTATTTCCCTATTGGTTATTGGTGTCACTTGAGCAATTTTCCAGTGTTTAGGTACGGCTCTTTCTGTGAGCGAGCGGTTTTATATAATTGCTAAATGTGGAGCTATTGTATCAGCATACCCTGAGAGGAACCTGACTGGTACACAATCTTTATTAAGTGATTTAGGCTGCTTTGTTACACCGAGGATATCTACTTATATGGTCCGGAGCTCGTGGTCGTGCGGTAGCGTTCTCGCTTCCCACGCCCGGGTTCCCGGGTTCGATTCCCGGCGGGGTCAGGGATTTTTCTCTGCCTTGTGATGACTGGGTGTTGTGTGCTGTCCTTAGGTTAGTTAGGTTTAAGTAGTTCTAAGTTCTAGGGGACTGATGACCATAGATGTTAAGTCCCATAGTGCTCAGAGCCATTTGAACCATTTTTCTACTTATATGTTCCTCATCTTTGCAGTTGTTTTCGAGTGGAATTCAGGAATATTTACTTCGAAGGAGCTTCGGAAAACCGTGTTTAATAACTCTGCTTTAGTGGCACTGTCATCAGTAACTTCACCGTTGTTACCGCGCAGTGAAGGCACTGATTGCGTCTTGCCGCTGGTGTGCTTTATGTACGACCAGAATCTCTTTGGGTTTTCTGCCAGATCCCGAAACAGAGTTTCGTTGTGGAAATTATTAAGTGCATCTCGCATTGAAGTTCGCGCTATCTTTCGAACTTGAGCAAAACTTTGCTAATGTTGGGGATTTTGCGTTCTTTTAAATTTGGCACGCTTGTTTCGTCCTGTGTACCCTCGGGGATCAGTACCATCACTTATTAATTTATCTGGTATATATCTTTCAATTGCCGTCGATACTATCTCCCTGAAATCACTCCACGTATTTTCTACGCTTACACGATCATATCGGAAGACGTTATGAGCATTTTTATCAGTTTTTTTAAACAGGTATACTTGGCGTTTCTTTTTGACGGTTTTTGGTGTTACGGTATTCAGCCTAGCAGCAACTGCCTAGTGGTCGTGCATTCGTCGTGACACTCCCTATTTGTCCAGAAGTATGTGTCGTTAAGAGGTCAAGTATGGTTCCGCAACCATTTACGCTTCGAGTGGCGCCGAAGGCTAGAACAGTTTTACGCTTTCACCTTAACGTCACGCAAATAGTTTCCTAGTGAACAGTCAGTACCCGCCCAGTGCTGAACGCTACGAGCAACACGTCGACAGCCGGGGACCACGCGCACGGCCAGCGCCGAGCAGAGCCGGCTGGGGGCGCGAACACGCACCACAGCAAGCCAACACGCGCCGTCTCCACCGTACGTCGAGTACTGCAGAGCTCCTTAAAGGACGCCGTCATCGTTCCGTCACAGTCGTCGTGTACACGTATTCACTTTAATTTCGAATGACTGGCCAGTTTCAGTCTTATAGGCCGCGATCAAGTGCTGGCTAAGAAAAAAAGGCATGTCAGAGATGCAACAAGTTTACGACGACACATGAAAATAGTTCCTATTATGAGCGGTACATGTATTCAGTCGATATTTCATTTAAAATATCACTATTCCACCCATATGCCCTCACTTTCAGAACTGCCATATCAGCTGCTGAAAAATCGAGTAAATAACAACATGACAGCACCTGTAAGTACGAATTTTAGGCTGTCCTACTTCTAAAGTATTTTTGTCTATTAGTAAGTCAAACATACGTGTGTAAACAACAGTCGAGTCGAGGTGTATACACGGCTCTGGTACCGCCACGAATCAAATGTAAGCTTTCCATTAACAAATTAATCGGATCAAATTAAATGTTCGAGAGACATATTAAGGCTCAGATTTATCTATGATAATGAATACAAGCCGAAGCAATGCATGAAAACTTGTACCAAGGCCAGGATTCGAGTGCCGGCACTACAGCCGCACGGGTTACCGAACAACGTCTCCCTTCCCTTCCAAATCACGACTCAGCACATCTTAACTCGTATCAGGAACGCAGAGGACAGAAAGGTCAGCACCAGTTGTAACGTGATCTGTCTCCTTGATTGCCCTGCAAACCTTGATTTGAACTGACAGTGGAGGTATCATAAGTACATTGTAGATAGTCATCTAGGCTGAACGCAATTATAACGACACATATTGCAATACAAGCATATGGGAGTAATGCTTGTACACGACTGAATTACGTTAGAATATGAGTCGTTATAATTACATTCACTCTAAATGACTGCTTATAACGTGCTGATGATAGCTGTTTTGTCAGTTGGAATCTACATCTGCAATGCAACAAAAAAGACAGACGACAGTAGAATAGATGCTGACCTTCTTCCTGTCCTGGATTATATCGCCATCAGGGAGCACAGTCGTTCCCTCTGAATCCAATATGGTGACAATTGCTCTCCAACTCCCCAACCCTGGATTAACACCTTAGCACTGAACGGTACGTATCTCGGTCTTGGCAGAAGCTTCAGTTTATTGCTTCGTCATGTAAACCTTGCCGCATTAGCACATTACTGTGCACTGTTGCTAATGCGTGTGGCCGCGTTTCTCCCACAGACGGCCTGGTTCAAATGGTTCAAATGGCTCTGAGCACTATGCGACTTAACATCTTAGGTCATCAGTCGCCTAGAACTTAGAACTAATTAAACCTAACTAACCTAAGGACATCACACACATCCATGCCCGAGACGGCCTGGTGCCGGGGATAGTTGTTGAGTGTCGGCGGCAGGGGGTTCCCCTCCTGCCACATATTCGTGTCCACGTCAAGAGTATCTGCTGAACACAATCCTCTGAAAATACGTGTCAAAAAAGTATTCCCGTCTGGGGAAGACGAAAATAAATTAGTGCCGACTGGGAAATGTCCGTAATAGACCAGAATAGCGCAGGAAAGTCATGCCATATTTTTCGTGCAGATGAAGTTCGCAAGGGGGCAGAGAATTCGGCCATTTGCCCTCCGCGAAAAGGGGAGACCGTTAGCCGGCTTTTTATTGTCCCGGCGCGCACCCCCAGTTGTCCGACACACACACACACACACACACACAGTAAAGAGCAGGAGGCGTCGCACAATAAGCGAATGTCCCAGCCCCGGCCTCGCGCCCTAGGCTCGGCTCGGGTGATTGGCCTTTTGTCCTGAGGCCAACAAAGGCCCTCGATGTGGCACGCGCCTATCCCTGTGTGTGTGTGTGTCCTCCCCAGCTGTCTGTACGAAGTTTTAGGCAGGGCATCCCGGCAGTCAATGCAGTCAACAGGGAACCCGCTACACACATATCTCGGCGGCAACGGTACTGTCGTGAATACATAGTACGAAATTTGCTATCACGTCAGGCGACGCACAGTCCACAACTGTACAATGAAAACTGCGTTTTATGAAGCTAGTACCAGCAGCAAAACATAATTATTCCGCACCAAACGCACTTCATTACTTTAACATCTGCAATTAGTAGACAATTATGTCGGAATACAGGAACAAATTAGCTCACTGACATGAGATCATTCTGATTATGGTAGTAGTCAAAAAGAATAGCGAAAGCTTTGACGGGCTGGTTGTGCAGGGTGATTCTGTGATGATATTACAAACTTTCCGGTATGATGGAGAAGAGCAAATGTATCAGTCTGATTTGAGGGACACGCGTCAAGAAACGTTCGAATCCAAGGGTATTCGCGAAAATATACTCCAGTTCCAACTTACTCTTGGGCAGAGCGCTAATGGCCCCAAATTCCGACCCCCGATCGTGACATACAGAATTCCCGCTGAATGCCCCTAATACCTCCTGAGGAACTAGTAACGGCGCATTTAACTTTACCTCACAGACAGCGAAAGTCTTAGTCTTCGGTACTTACGCAAGTTTCAGAAGCTGCTATATTTATGTTATGGAACTATCATACACTTTAAGTCAGGAAGAACGATGTTTCCAATACTGGTTGATATATTACGATATAAGGCAGTAGTTATACCTGGCTAGCCGGCCGGGGTGGCCGTGCGATTCTAGGCGCTACAGTCTGGAACCGGGCAACCGCTACGGTCGCAGGTTCGAATCCTGCCTCCGGCATGGATGTGTGGGATGTCCTTAGGTTAGATAGGTTTTAGTTCTAAGCTCTAGGCGACTGATGACCTCAGAAGTTAAGTCCCATAGTGCTCAGAGCCATTTGATCCATTTTATAGCTGGCACGCCAGCAATTCTGCAGTATTCTATTTCAGTTATTTGTGGAATTTTGTACGCACCTCATATATATTTTTGTTAATATGATGTTTAAAATAATGTAGTTTGTCCGATGATATGCCATGTACTGTACAGAATATTTTATGTCCATTTCTACGCCATCAATGTATTACTTGGTCGCTGACGGTTTTTATACATGACACCAGATAAGTCTGGCGTGCCAGCAACATACGTAACGTGCTTATGATACGTGCTATCGAGAATCTTAAAGTCTTTGGATGAATGTGTATGTGCGACAACAAATTACCAGCTGGTGTCAGTTACCGTGCTGTTGTACAGAGAACGAATTTCAGAACACGATCTTAAAAGGTGTCACTGTGGCGTGGATCGCCGGCCGGGGTGGTCGAGCGGTTCTAGGCGCTACAGTCTGGAACCGCGCGACCGCTACGGTCGCAGGTTCGAATCCTGCCTCGGGCGTGGATGTGTGTGATGTTCTTAGGTTAGTTAGGTTTAAGTAGTTCTAAGTTCTAGGGACTGATGATCTCAGAAGTTAAGTCCCATAGAGCTCAGAGCCATTTTTGTGGCGTGGATCCTTTCGTAAAACGACGGAACAGGGCTACATTTTAGTTGGGGTTAAGAGTGATTTGAAAATGACACTGAATACAGATGTTACAAATGTACGTAAGAAATTTCTGCACTAATGTTTTATCTTAATGTGTGGAATGCAAAGGTTTTTTTTTTTTTTTTTTTTTTTTACACACATCGCGATGTAAGCAGACAATGTAGTCGTTTTACATGTTTGTTTTACAGGCTCCTGACAATGACGCTTGCTCGAAATCAGCTAATCGCACGATTAAACATAGCATTACAGCCCACTACGGACCATGTTTACGTTTATTAAGCATGTGGGGGCTGTGGATGCAGGCCCAGCATCGTCCGCAGCGTTCTGTCGCAGGCCTACGCGCTCCAGTAGCCACGGCGCGGTCTGAGCAGCGTCGCAGGCAGCGGGAACTCCTGCCAGCGGATCCTCTCCAGTCTCGTCAGGCGGCTGCTACACACGGCAAACACTGGTTACACTAGTGCGTCCAAGTGTGTAGCAAGCAGGAAGTTGATGGCTCTCCACAACTGCCGCACGCGGATTCTCATTGGCCCAAACATGGCTACTGCGACAATTCAGCAGACTTCATCCGTGAAAAGTAGATACAGTACGCAGGAAAGTGAAGATCGACTGTAAGGCGCTGAACGCGACACGGGGGTACGCGCGTCCTGTCCCCCCCCCCCCCCCCCCCCACACACACACAGTACTCACTTGCTGCTGGTCGAGTTCCGGTTGCAGGTGCCTCACCCACTCTGCGAAAGCGCTGCACCTTTCAAGTCGGGAAGCCGTGTTCGATCGTCGCCACGCTTGGTCGTTGAGCGATGGTACTAACTGCCCTGTTTCACTTAATCCTGAAGCAGTCTTGGAAACACGATGTGAGCGAATATTTCGTCCTGTACAACCTTCTCTGCTGCTTCCATTTGCTTACCCACAGACGAAAATCTCGTCTGCAAGTTCCGTCACCGGGAAAAGACGCATTTCGTTACGACTGATAGACGCTAGTACTTCAGCTTGTGAACTCAGACTGCAGTCTACTGTTGTACAGACACTGTACAACAGAATCGCTCATTACACGGCACGCGATCTCCGTTGGATAAGCTGAGTTATTATCCCGTGACGGGCGTCCAACCCGTGGCCCGTGGACCGCGTGCGGCCTAAACCGAGTATCGGCGTGGCCCGAGAAATGAACATCTATCAGAAGACCGATAGAAAATTTCGTTTACGTAAAATTGTGGAAAATTGAATATTTTCAATCTGAAACTATCGCCATACCAAGCTATTCTCCCATTCATCCAATCCGTTTCTTCCTCTTTTCTTAATCATCACGAAGTCACCCTGTAGTGCGACCATTCAACTTTTCGTTTGTGAGTTAAACACGCAGACTACATCCCGATTTGTTACGAATGTAAAAAAAATGCTGAGGAGACAACGACTGGACGGCAGGGGGGCAGGGAGGTTGCTGGGGTGGGGGGGGGAGGGGGGCATTCGATGCGCTAATCACACAGAACAATTGTCACAGGAAAACTATTTTCATGGAATGAGGCTACTTGTGTGTCCGTGGTATAGAGCCGGAAACTAGCGGCGGACGGGTTGTAACGCCGGCCGCGGTGGTCTAGCGGTTCTAGGCGCTCAATCCGGAACCGCGTGACTGCTACGGTCGCAGGTTCGAATCCTGCCTCGGGCATGGATGTCTGTGACGTCCTTAGGTTAGTTAGGTTTAAGTAGTTCTAAGTTCTAGGGGACTGGTGACCACAGATGTTAAGTCCCATAGTGCTCAGAGCCATTTTCGAACGGGTTGTAACGACGCGGGCGGCAAACAGTACCGGCGCCGGCTAGGGCCTGAAAATACTGAAATATTTTATCGAATGTTCAGTTTCACGTAACCTTCTGATCTGTGTGTCATGATGTTTACTTTTGAATTATTCTGAAGTTAACGGACAGTCGATGCAGTATGATTCTCACTGCTAGTCATAATTAAAACGGCGCACTACTGTAAAGATTTTTTATATATTTTTTTTTTTTGTATTTACAAGACCACCGGTTCCAGCCCCATCACCGAAATTAAGCAACTTTGGGCCCAACTAGTACCTGGATAGGTGACCAGCCGGCCGAGGTGGCCGTGCGGTTAGGCGCTGCGGTCTGGAACCGCAAGACCGCTACGGTCGCAGGTTCGAATCCTGCCTCGGGCATGGATGTTTGTGATGTCCTTAGGTTAGTTAGGTTTAACTAGTTCTAAGTTCTAGGGGACTAATGACCTCAGCAGTTGAGTCCCATAGTGCTTAGAGCCATTTGAACCATTGATAGGTGACCATTAGGGGAAAAGTTGTTACCGTTGGTTTTAAGGACACACATGTCGCCGAAGTGGCGCCCAATTGAGACCTGCATCAGACTGTAGTGCCACACGACGTGTTTTTATTTATTTATTTGCTCTTCTTCTTCTTCTTCTTCTTCAGATTGGTTCAAACTGCCGGCCACGAATTCCTCTCCTGTGCCGAACTCTTCACGTCAGAGTAGGACTTCCGATGTACGTCCTCAGTTACTTCCTGCGTGTATTCCAATCCCTGTCTTCCCCTGCAGTTTTTACCCTCTAGTACCACGGAAGTTATTCCTTGATGTCCTACCACCCTGTCCCTTCTTCTTGTCAGTGTTTTCCACATATTCCTTTACTCGCCGATTCTGCGGAGAACCTCCTCATCATTCCACCTCACTCCACCTAATTTTCAACATTTCTCTGTAACATCTCACCTCAAATGCTACGATTCTCTTCCTTTCCGGTTTTCTCGCAGTCCATGGATCACAAGCATACAGTGGTGGTCTTCGAACGTAAATTCTCAGCAATTTCTTCCCCTGCTTCACACTAGTGGACTCCACTGGCCAGTGCCAGTCTGATCTTGTTGTCCTCCTTGCTTCGTTAGTCGTGGCTCATTTGGTGCACAGGTAGCAGATTTCCTTAATTTCATCTACTTCGTGACCGTCAGTCCATGTCACTAAACAGATTCAGAAGGATGTAGTTTGCAGTAGGTACTGGGAGATGAAGAAACTTGCACAGGATATAGTAGCATGGAGTGTTGCATCAAACTAGTCTCTGGACTGAAGACCACAACAACAACAGTGAAACCTTGGCAATATTCTAGTAGGTGATTTAAACATCTACTTGCTTTCAGGATGACGAAGTATGACTTTGACAGATTGGAGAATGCTTTTACACAATTGATATTCTGTTTATTCTTTGAATAATGAATGTTTTCCTAAGGGTTTCTGATTTTTTGCTAATGTTAGTAGTAGTTGCAATTTTTCCGTCTATATTCCTCTGAGCAGTCCGAGACATTTAAAGTATCCAGGGATTAGCAGCGATTACGAAACCGAGATTAAAAGGTAGTCTCCCACGTCGAGTTGTGCCGACCCTGGGACTATTAGCCCGGCTAAGCGCTCCCAGGGTTCGTGGGACAACAGGCAGATCACATACGGGAAGACACGCGAACGTTGGAGGAGACAGGAGGCCCGGCACGCAGCCATCTCCTTAGTGCATCTTTACGATCGACCATTCGTGGTATTCATGTTTTTTTTTCTTATTTTGTAGTCTCCGAAATTCTGAAGGCAGCAAGGGTAAAATACAAAATGTGAAAGATTAGTAGCAAGTTCTACAGAAACCGGCCGCATTTATGAGTCAAAGGACACGCAAGGAAAGCAGTAGTTGAGAATGGAGTGAGACAGCATTGTAGCCCATCCCTGATGTTATTCAGTCCGTTCACTGAGCAAGCACAAGAAACGCAGGCATTTGGAAGTCAATTAAAATTCAGAGAAAAGAAATATAAAGTTTGACATTTGCGAATGACATTGTGGACCGGCCGCTGTGGCCGAGCGGTTCTAGACGCTTCAGTCTGGAACCGTGCAACCCCTACTGTCGCAGGTTCGAATCCTGTCTCGGGCATGGGTGTGTGTGCTGTCCTTAGGTTAGTTAGGTTTAAGTAGTTTTAAGTGTAGGGGACTGATGACCTCAGAAGTTAAGTCCCATAGTGCTCAGAGCCATTTGAACCATTTTTGTGAATGACATTGTGATTCTGTCTCAAACAGCAGAAGTCTTGGAAAATCAAATGATTATGTCTTAAAATGAGGTTGTAAGGTGAACATCAACAAACGTAAAATTGTAGTCTAAGTAAATGAAGCGTTGCTAAGGGAAATAAATTAGAAAGTAAGACACAAAAAGCACCACAAGAATTTTGCTATTTGAGCAACAATCGGTAACAAACCTAGCAGCCCGCCTCCGAACTGCTTCGATGTGTGCATTTCGTCTTACCTGCTGAGGATCCCAAACTCTCGGGCAGCTGTCATGACTGTGTCATACTAGTCTTCTAGACGCGAACTCCTTTACGGATGAACCACACTTCCCTAAAATTCTGCTAACGAATCGAAGTCGACCATTCGCCTTTCCTACGACCGTCCTTACGTATTCGCCACATTTCAGGAGTCTGAGTAAAATTCAGAGTAAAAGGATACCAATGATACGATACGTCGACGATATGGCTATCTTCAGTTAAAGTGATGAAGAATTTCGGGACCTTTTCTACGAAAAGAACCGTCTAATGGATTGTGAGTAACCCGAAGAAGGATGAGTGTAATAAGAGCACCAGAAATGAGATTAGCGATACTCTTATCATCAGAACTAGAGAAGAGGAGGAGGGGGAGATTAGGGGCAGATTGGTGTTTAGCGTCGCGTCGCAACGGGGCCACTAGAGACGGGGCAGGAGCTCGGAGTAGGGAAGCGATTTAGACAAATCACCGAAAACCTGAATCAGGATGGCCGGACGCAGGTTTGAACTGTCGTCCTCCGGAATGACAGTCCAGTGTGCTAACCACTGCGCTGCCTCGCTCGGTATCAGAACCAGGGACCATGAAGTAGGCGGAGTGAAAAATTTCTGATAAATTAGAAAACAATGAAATGGCTCTGAGCACTATGGGACTCAACTGCTGTGGTCATCAGTCCCCTAGAACTTAGAACTACTTAAACCTAACTAACCTAAGGACATCACACACATCCATGCCCGAGGCAGGATTCGAACCTGCGACCGTAGCAGTCGCACAGTTCCGGACTGCGCGCCTAGAACCGCGAGACCACCGCGGCCGGCAGAAAACAATAATGGACGTGGCAAGGATGATATAAAAAGTAGAGTAGCACAGGCATTTCTGGGCAGAAGAAGTCTGTTAGTGTCAAAGTTAGGGCACAATTTGAGGAATAAATTTGTGAGGATGAGCGTTTAGAGTACAGCATTGTATGGTGGTCAATCACGGACTGTGGCTTAACTGGAAAGAATAGTGTTTGAGTTGTAGTGCCACATCGATATGTTGGAAATTTAGGGGACTCCTGAGGAAGGCCGTATAATCGACGAGGCGACGGATGTCTGGAAAACATTAACACAGAAGGGACACAATGACAGCACATGTGGTACCACGTCAGATAACAACTTCCAAGGTACTAGAGCGAGTTGTTGAGCGTAACATCTGCGTGAATCCCGCTCTGACGTGAATAGAATAGCGCAGTACAGCAAGGCGTTGTGGGTCACGCCTAGCCGGTCAGAAGGATGAGGAAAAAAAGGAGAAACAACAAAAGGGAACTACTTCACAAAATATTTGTAGGACGGTGATAGCGTAATGTATTAATCCCTCACTGAGGTTGTCTTAGCTGCTTCAGAGATGCAACATGTTAGGGCGTCAGAGAACTTGCAGAAGGTGAAAACCGAATAAAGAGATCGTCCATCTTGTTTCCAGCTCTCGTACTTAGATGTGACAAGTGCATCGATTTTGCCGTTGCACCATAATAACGCTTATCCATCCGCCTGTTCGAATTACTCAACTACTGCTAGTAAATCCATTAACGGATGTCATCTGCATGGTGAAGTGAGTTTATCAGCACTTTCGTAATGTAAGGAAGAAGGGATGAGGGTAAGGAAGAGGGGGAAGAAGTTACGAAAGAGGGAGAATCGGAGGGGGAAGAGAGTAAGAAAGATGGGGAAGTGGGTAAGGAGGAGGGGGAAGAGGTTAGGGAATAGGAGAAGGCGCTAAAGAGTAGGAAGTGATTGTGCTAGAAGAAAAGGTTGAAATCGTATCTATGGTTAATCGCGTGCTGATAACTTTTATTTACCTACCAAAACTACGTACGTTGAGGATAAAAAAAGGATATAAAACACGCAATGAGCTAACACTGAACGATGCATGGTTATTACGTGCAAACCCAACACACAAACAAACAAATAAAGATAAAACAAAGAAAGTTCGTCGCTCCCAGTTTCATTTATGTTTATTTCCCTACCAATGCTGCGAATATTACTGGTAATCCTACTATTTCAATGTCGTTTATGCACTGTAACAAAACTGCGGAACCGCGGGCTTGGTAGAGCGCAACTTTACTCGCAGCACTAGGAGCGGGCGCAGCACCTGCCGTGTAGGCAACCCTTCCGCCGCGCGTCCACCTGCTGTTGCTGCTAACAAGGCCTGTCTGTCTGGTACAGTAGCTGCAAAAACAGGCGGTGAGGCCGCCTGCAGGTCGCCCATATGACGCTGCCCTGCCCTGCTCTTATATGGACAGCGTGGCACAAGGCCGCGCAGTCCAAACTGCGACGATACCCTCCAGTCAGCGGACAGTCGCTCCTCCGTAGAGCTACCACGTGCTTGACACGATTCCCGTACACGAGAACGGTACCGCTGCCCTTATAACTCGCTGTTAAGTGTAAGTGGGAGGGGAACCCAAATTCAGTTTTCATGCAAACAAAACACCCATTTGAACACTGCATCATACATTTCGACAATAGCTTACAAACTGCCGGAGTTCCTCATCATCAGTCGATATTAGCTCCCAGTCTCAACGCACAACTATTTTTGGTACGTCAGGTTCCCAAATACTTTCGAAAATATTGAGTAATATGGACAGATCCATTTTATATGTAGCCAAGGAGAAAGTGTACCATTCTACTGAGCAAACATTTGCTTTACGTATTTTATAAGACGCATAAGACATACATAAATGGCTTTGGAACTGATAGGCATCTACATCTACGTATATACTCCGCTAGCCACCAAGCGGTGTGTGGCGGAGGGCACTATTCGCTTGCGCGATATAAAAGTTAGTGGTAATAATAAACTGGCCGGCCGCGGTGGTCTAGCGGTTCTAGGCGCTCAGTCCGGAACCGCGCGACTGCTACGGTCGCAGGTTCGAATCCTGCCTCGGGCATGGATGTGTGTGGTGTCCTTAGGTTAGTTAGGTTTAAGTCGTTCTAAGTTCTAGGGGACTGATGACCACAGATGTTAAGTCCCATAGTGCTCAGAGCCATTTGAACCATTTTTTGAATAAACTACTGACCATTAAAATTGCTACACCAGGAAGAAATGCAGATGATAAACGGGTATTCATTGGACAAATATATTATACTAGAACTGACATGTGATTACATTTTCACGCAATATGGGTGCATAGATCCTAAGAAATCAGTACCCAGAACAACCACCTCTGGCCGTAATAACGGCCTTTATACGACTGGGCATTGAGTCAAACAGAGCTTGTATGGCGTTTACAGATACAGCTGCCCATGAAGCTTCAACACGATACCACAGTTCATCAACAGTAGTGACTGGCGTATTGTGACGAGCCAGTTGCTCAGCCACCATTGACCAGACGTTTTCAATTGGTGAGAGATCTGGAGAATGTGCTGGCCAGGGCAACAGTCGAACATTTTCTGTATCCAGAAAGGCCCGTACAGGACCTGCAACATGCGGTCGTGCGTTATCCTGCTGAAATGTAGCGTTTCGTAGGGATCGAATGAAGGGTAGAGCCGCGGATCGTAACACATCTGAAATGTAATGTCCACTGTTCAAAGTGCCGTCAATGCGAACAAGAGGTGACCGAGACGTGTAACCAATGGCACCCCATACTACCGCGCCAGTATGGCGATGACGAGTACACGCTTCCAATGTGCGTTCACCGTGATGTCGCGAAACACGGGTGCGACCATCATGATGCTGTAAACAGAACCTGGATTCATCCGGAAAAATGGCGTTTTGCCATTCGTGCACCCAGATTCGTTGTTGAGTACACCATCGCAGGCGCTCCTGTCTGTGATGCAGCGTCAAGGGTAACCGCAGCCATAGTCTCCGACCTGATAGTCCATGCTGCTGCAAACGTCGTCGAACTGTTCGTGCTGATGGTTGTTGTCTTGCAAACGTCCCCATCTGTTGACTCAAGGATCGAGACGTGGCTGCACGATCCGTTACAGCCATGCAGATAAGATTACCTAGTGATACGAGGCCGTTGGGATCCAGCACGGCGTTCCGTATTACCCTCCTGAACCCACCGATTACATATTCTGCTAACAGTCATTGTATCTCGACCAACGCGAGCAGATTGTCGTAATACGATAAACCGCAATCGCGATAGACTACAATCCGACCTTTGTCAAAGTCGGAAACGTGATGGTACGCGTTTCTCTTCCTTACACGAGGCATCACAACAACGTTTCACCAGGCAACGCCGGTCAACTGCTGTTTGTGTATGAGAAGTCGGTTTGAAACTTTCCTCATGTCAGCACGTTGTAGGTGTCACCACCGGCGCCAACCTTGTGTGAATGCTCTGAAAAGCTAATCATTTGCATATCACACCATCTTCTTCCTGTCGGTTAAATTCCGCGTCTGTAGCACGTCATCTTCGTGGTGTAGCAATTTTAATGGCCAGTAGTGTATATGCCCTGCATCCTCGGTGAAGATCGGATTTTGGAATTTATTGAGCAGTCCCTTCCGTTTAGCGGATCGTCTATCTGCAAGTGTGTCCCACTTTAAACTTTCTATGAAATTTGTAACGCTCTCGTGATGGCTAAATGTACCAGTCACGAATCTTGCTGCTCTTCTTTTGACCTTCTCGATTTCTTGAATCAGACCCAACTGGTAAGGATCCCTTACAGATGAACAGTACTCTAAGACTGGACGAACTAAAGTATTGTAAGCTATGTCCTTTGTTGACGGACTGCATCGCTACAGGATTCTACCAATAAGCGGCAAACTAGAGTTCGCCTTACCCGTTACTTGTGTAATCTGATCGTTCCATTTGAGATCATTTCGGATAGTCACACCCAGATACTTGACGGATGTTACCGCTTCCAAAGACTGGGCATTTATTTTGTATTCTTACACTAATGCGGATTTTCCCTTTGTTACACGCCGTAGGTTACACTTACTAATATTGAGAGATAACTGCCAGTCACTACACCACGCATTTATTTTCTGCAAATCCTCATTCATTTGTTCACAACTTTCGTGAGATATTACTTTCCTGTAGATTACAGCAACATCGGCAAACAGTAACCAGATATTCTGCGTAGGTGGCTTATTCTTTTCGTAGCAATGGCCACGGTGGATAGTGACAACACATTCACTAATAATATGCGCTGGACCATGAATATTTCTGTACTCTATCGGATGTTTTAGTATCAGAGCAAGCGTTGCAACATTCTACCATTATTTGCTTGACGTATTCCAATCTCTGTCTTCCTCTACAGTTTTTGCCCTCTACAGCTCCCTCTAGTACCACGGAAGTCATTCCCTCATGTCTTAGCAGATGTCCTACCATCCTGCCCCTTCTCCCTGCCAGTGTTTTGCACATTCTCCTTTCCCCTCTGATTCATCTTCAACATTCGTCTGTAGCACCACGTCTCAATTGCTTCGATTCTCATCTGTTCCGGTTTCCCACAGTCTACCGTGCTCCAAATGTACATTCTCAGAAATTTCCCCAAATTAATGCCTACGTTTGACACTAGTAGACTTAGCTTGGCCAGGATCGCTCTTTTTGCCAGTGCCAGTCTGCTTTTGACGTCCTCCTTGCTCCATCCGTCATTGGTTATTTTGCTGCCTTGGTAGCAGAATTCCTTAACTTCATCTACTTCGTGACCATCAATCCTTATGTTAAGTTTCTCTCTATTCTCATTTCTGCTGCTTCCAATTACTTTCATCTGTCTTCGATTTACTCTCTATCCATATTATGTACTCATTACACTGTTCATTCCATTCAGCAGATCCTGTAATTCCTCTTCACTTTCACTCAGGATAGCAATTTCATCAGCGAATCGTATTATTGAGAACCTTTCACCATGAATTTTAATTCCAATCCTGAACTTATCTTTTATTTCTACCACTGCTGCTTCGATGTACAGATTGAACAGTAGGGGCGAAAGACTATACCCCTGTCTTACACCCTTTTTAATCCGAGCACTTCGCCTCTTGTACATAATGTATATTACCAATTTCTCCCTATACCTTACCTCTATTTTTCTCAGAATTTCGAACATCTTGCAACATTTTACGTTGCCGAACGCATATTAATGATACGATTCGCTGATAACATTGCAATCCTGGGTGAAAGTGAGGAGGAATTACAGGATCTGCTGAATGAGTACAGAATATGGACTGAGAGTAAATCGAAGACAGACGAAAGTAATGAGAAGCAGCAGAAATGAGAATAGTGACTAAAAGCCTATGAACGTGTCTGGATTTTTCTTTAATATTGCTTCCATTATTAACCGCAACGACGGAATTGCCTGTCTGGTGCTCTTACATTTCCTAAAGCCATCGTCATCCAACACATCGTCAATTTTCTTTTCCGTTCTTCTGTATATTATTCTTGTCAGCAACTTGGATGCACGACCTCTTAAGCTGATTGTGTGACAATTTTCGAACCTGTCAGCTCTTGTACTCTTTGGAAATATGTGGATGATATTTCCCCGAAAGTCAGATGATATGTCGTCAGAATCATACATTCTATATACCAATGTGAATACTCGTTTTGTTGCCACTTCCCCCGATGATTTTAGAAATTCTGATCGAATGGTATCTATCCCTTCTGTCTTCTTTTTCGATTTCTTAAGTATTTTCAGGCAGCCATTTCGTCTTAGCTTCCCTTCACTTCCTATGTATTTCATTCCTGAGCGACTTCTATTTTTGTATTCCTGAATTTTTCTGAACATTTTTGCACTTCCGTCTTTCATCGATCAACTGAAGTATTTTTTCTTTTATCCACGGTTTCTTCGCAGTTACCTTTATTTGTATCTAAGTTTTTCTTCCCAACTTCTGTGGTTGTACTGCTCAGATACGTCCATTGCTATTCAACTGTAGTGCCTACCAGGCTATTTTTTATTGCGGTATTATAGCCTTAGAGAACTTAATGCGCATCTCGTAATTCCTTAGTACTTCCGTATCCCAATACTTTCCGTATTGTTTCGTCCTGACTAATATCTAAAACTTCAGGCTCCTCTTCATCACTGCTAAATTGTGATGTGAGTCTGTATCTGCTCCTAGGTACGCCTTACAATCCAGTATCTGATTTCGGAATCCATGTCTGAGCATGATGTAATCTAACTGTAATCTTCCCGTATCAGCCGGCCTTTTCCAAGTATACCTTCTCCTCTTATGAATTTTGAACAGAGTTTTCGCTATTACTATCTGAAATTTATTACAGAACTCAATTAGTCTTTCTCCTCTCCCATTCCTCGTCCCAAGCCCATATTCTCCTGTCACCTTTTCTCTTTTCTTCTACTTCTTCCCCCCAACTGCACTCCAGTCCCCCATGACTATTAGATTTTCATCTCACTTTTCTTTCTGTTTATCTTGATCTTCGGCGTGCGCTGTCGGAATATATACCTGAGCTATAGTTGTCAGTGTTGGTTTGCTGTCGATTTGGTAAGAACAACGCTATCACTTTACTGTTCACAGTAAGACACTCTCTGCCCTAACTTCCTATTCATAACGAATCCTACTCCCGTTATAACATTTGCTGCTGCTCTTGATATTACCCTATACTTATCTGATCAGAAACCCTTGACTTCTTTCCATTTCACTTCACCGACCCTTACTGTATCTAGATTGAGCCTTTGCATTTCCCTTTTCAGATCTTGTAGCTTTCCTATCAAGTGCAAGTTTCTGATATTTCACGCCCCGACTCGTAGAACGTCATCCTTTCGTTCGTTATTCAATCTGTTTCTCATGGTCACCTCCCCTTTGGCAGCCCCCTCCCGCAGATCCGAATGGGGGACTGTTCCGGAATCCTTTGCCAATGGAGAGATCGTCATGACACTTCCTCAATTACAGACCACATATCCTGTGGATACGTACATGTTTCTTTAATGCAGTGGTTCCACTGCCTTCTGCAGCCTCATGCCGTTGATCTCCGCCCTTAGGGGTAGTTTCCCATCCCAGGGACAACAGAGTGCCCTGAACCTCTGTCCGCTCTTCCGCCCTGCTTGACAAGGCCGTTGGCAAAAGGACGGTGATTTTATTACAAAACATAAACTGGGTTTTGTAAGTATGAAAAAATACCTGATCGCATAACTTCCACGCTTTTATGTAACCAAAGCAACTAATTATGGTGCAAGTACAGTTTACAGGCACAAAGAAAGAAAGCTGAATAATTGTTGTTGTTATTTCATTCTCTATGGAACGATTTTGATCATGGCAAAAGTTTCCTGTTATTATTGATAAGTACGATAGTTGTTTTTGAGGAACACAAACAAGTTTTATATAACCTTGACGAAGTATTGATGCGATTTTTGTTTTGCGTTTTTCAAATTCTATCTTTTTTGAGCACTACATCATAAATCTCTATCGCTCTTTTTCGTTTTTGCTACACCATCCCTCTGTTTCACGTTACAAATGAACAATTTAGCACTGACGATTTCATTTCCGCTATAAATATCGTTAAAATTGACAGAAAGGAGGATAATTGTGTACAACAAAGAAAATGTTACGTAGTTTACGCGATCCTTTGTGTATCTTCAGTCAGTCTCTAGACGGCTAACCGGTACCAGTTTCTCGGGGAGACACTGGTCGCATACGCAAGCAAAGCGATCGAAATGAGGTAATGCTCGATTGGTATGCAACACACGCAGTTACGATGTTAGTTGACCAAGGCTACTAGCAAAACTACCTCACTATGATAGTGTATCGTAGCCTATGGTAGTTTTACAACTCTAGCTATAAGCATTCACTAGCACCCACTTCGGCACTTGGTAGTCTAGGCTACAAATTTGATAAACTAACCAAAGCAACGTTAGATGTAACTCATTTTGCATAAATTTAAGTTTGCACGCGAGTATGAGCTGGTATGAAACTTTCAGGCAAATTAAAACTGCCTGACGGACCGAGGAGCGAACTGTGTCTTCGCGGCCGAGTGCTCTGCCGACTGAACTGTGCGAGCGCCACCCACGCCCCGTCCTCACAGCTTTACTTCCGTCAGTACCCCGACCCCCACCTTCCAATCTTCTCCTGCGAAACTTGCAGCACTCGCTCTCCTGGAATAAAGGATTTTGCGGGGGCTACAGTCTGGGGGATGTTTCCAGAATTAATATTTCACTGTGCAACAGTGTGTGCGCTGGTACGAAACTTCCAGGCAGATTAAACCTGTGTACCGAACAGAGAATGTAACTCGGGATCTTTGCATTTTTACGCGAAAGCCAAAGCTCTCAAGTTCGAGTCTCGGTCCGGCACACAGTTTTAATCTGCCTGGAAATTCCGATTTACGTGTGGCTTCCTGTGTTCATTCGTCGTATTATGGGCTGAGTGTCAAATACCGAATGTAGATGATGACGCGCTTCTAGAGGCTCCGCTTTGTTCGGATGACGAAGAACTGATTGTGGGTAGAGTGAAGTTCACGGAAAATCGCCCCACTACCAAACCCCACGGCGTCATTCTCTCTCCGCGTATGTCGACGTGAGGTTCGAGCGACGTTAGAGTTCTACATCGTTCTACATCGTTGAGTACACCGATGCGTCCGCAATAGTGTCCGTCATGTTCTCCCGTCTGCGTCTATTACCCAATTAAAAACCGTGATTTGCTGTCTACTGGTTTGTTTAAAATGCCGATTTGATGTTTACATTACTTCGAACTAGCCTATTCTTCTTTTGGCACTCTGGTAGTACATAAATAAATAAAAGAAAATCGGCGAACAACGACACACAAAATGGTTGACGGTGGATTCCAATGATACGAC
This sequence comes from Schistocerca nitens, assembly GCF_023898315.1. Taxonomy (NCBI): domain Eukaryota; kingdom Metazoa; phylum Arthropoda; class Insecta; order Orthoptera; family Acrididae; genus Schistocerca; species Schistocerca nitens. The sequence goes on along the minus strand of NC_064623.1, from coordinate 230,385,419 downwards.
AATATCTCTTGAGAGACCAATAACATAGACCATAGGCGCAGAAAGGACTCAGCGGAATCACCGTTGTTGCTTCACCCCTCGCAGGCAATCTTAGGAGCTCCCTACTGCACGCACGCACGCGCACGCCCGTACGCATGCGCGCACACGCACGCACACACACAAACACACACACTCTCTCTCTCTCTCTCTCTCTCTCTCTCTCTCTCTCACACACACACACACACACACACACACACACACACACACGTACGCACACAGCGTGTCGCAGAAATGTTACGACGAACTTTGAGGAGTTGTAGAGGGTGTCTTGAGGAACACTTCGAGGATAGGAACCCATGTCCAGAAACGAGTTTCTGTCTGCATTTTCTTTTTATTCTCTACACCGAAAACCGTTGTAGATATTAGAGGGTTTCAGAACTGCAGGTGGAAACTCGTGTCATCCACAAACAGAGCGTCCGATTCATATGAGACGAGCCCCAGCGAGCTCCAGCTTCTGCGGCAATCAGCGGCGATCCCTGGATAACAGACAGCACTGCAAGCCGCCCCTCTTGTGTACCGTCAGCGTACGGAGGCAGGCGCTTGTTGAGGTTGCGGCAGGCGTAATGGCGTGTAACTTCGACGTTCTGCAAAGTAGTTGAATGACGTTTCCGGTCACGGGTTCCTACTCTCGATTTGTTCCTCAAGATATCCTCTACAATTCCTCGAAGTCTGTCGCAACGTTTCTGGGACACAGTGTACACAGGTACATTTATCTGAGAATACTGCAATACGTCGGTGGAATCAACCCACAGAAACACTACAGCAACAACAGCACTGTGGACCACTATGTTGTTTACGTAATACATTGTGTCATGAACTTTCAAAGGGTCCAGTCTAACATCGGCGAAGCGTTGACAGAATGAAGAAGGAGCACAGCGCGTTAAACATCCCGTCGACGACATCGTCATTAGCGACACAACTCATGCTCGGTGATGAGAAGATCCGGGGGGTGGGGGGGGAGAGAAACCAACCATCTCGTTTTGAATGGAAGTAGACCAGATCTCCTATAAGGGATTTAGCGTAACTGTGGTGTCACCGCTAGACACCACACTTGCTAGGTGGTAACTTAAATCGGCCGCGGTCCTGTAGTACATGTCGGACCCGCGTGTCGCCACTGTGTATTCGCAAACGTAGCGCCACCACAGGGCAGGTCACAAGACACGGACTTGACCTCGCCCCAGTTGTACGGACGACATAGCTTGCGACAAGACGTACCTAGTCTTCCTCTCAATTGCCGAGAGACAGATTAAATAGCCTTCAGCTAGTCCATCGCTACTACCTAGCAAGGCGCCATGTGTATCATTGCTAATTGCTTACTACTATGCAAGAGATGTATTTCAACAAGAACAAGACTACATTAAAGTTAAGTATATTAAAATCTCTCTTCTTTTCTTTATAGTTTTCATCCAGTCTCCTGTTTCAGAATTTACGCCCGTCTGCGTTAGTTTCGCGTGCACCTAGCCACTCATTGTGTCGAGACCTTAGGGAATCGACACAACAGTAACCACGGAAAGCTCACATACGGATGGCCAGACGGAGCTTCCAGCCGTTACCTCCCCAAATGTGCGCCCGTTTTCATCCATAGTCTCAGCGGCCTTACCGCTATGGCGTCGGGTACCTCTCGCAGAATAGTCCCCCCCTCCCCGTTCCCTATGTCCTTCCCTGTTCTATTCAAGAAAAGGATGTCGGAAGACCGACTGTCAATAAACTTCCGTACGAGTCCAAATTTCTCTGCTTCTTTTCATCGCGCTCATTTTGCTAGACACATGTGCGAGAAAGTAATATGATGGTAAAACCATCTTCTAGGGTGTTAGGCTGCGTCATATATCTCCTGTACGATCGACGTTCCGACTCCTCTGCTGGGATCTTCTTCGGGGTCTTTTCGTCTCCAAGGTCGACAGTTGGGTGTTCAGTCAATCGTGGACGCCAGAAGATCCTGGAAAACATCGCAACAGAGGAGTCGAAACATCGATCGTACAGAAGATATATGACGTGGGCTAACAGCGTTGAAGATTTTACCTCCACTGACAATGGCCGCGAGACCCTGTAGACTTACGTAAGAAGTAAAAAGTTGCCCTACACTTCTTCGAACGTATGCTCTCGAAATTTCGAAAGTGCACTTCTGCAGATGCACTCGCCTCTCTTGTAGTGTCTGCCACCGGAGTTTGATGAGGCTCTCCCCCGTAACGCTCTCGCATCGCCTATTCCATCCGAGGAAGAAACGTGCCGCTCTTCCTCGGAGCTTTTCCATTCCTGCTCTTAGTGCTACTTGGTAAGGAGCCCAGATTGATGAACGATATTCAGTACGATAAATTACATGCGAGTGGCGTTCACTAAGTCATTTGTGAAAGCAGATACATCGTATTATTCCCCACTCCTTTGGCTGCAAAACCATGTTTTTCACCTTAATCGCCGCTCAATGCCACGGCCTCGCGCCACCTTACTGGGAGATGTGGTGTCACTCCGATGGTCGGTGTCGGAATCAACGCCTGCTGCACCAGCAACCTCCACGTCACCCACGTACTGCTTTCCGTGGTACGCCTCCTTCATTGGACCAGACAGATGGAACTCGGAAAGTGCGAGAGCCGGTCTGTAGTGTGGATCGGGAACAAGTTTTGTGACCTCCACTCGGGTGCGCAGAATTGTGTGAGGCGTTGCGTTGCAATTGAGGACAAGTTCGTTTGCATTTTCGTGACGACTAACACTCTGAAATCGTGTTTTCAATTTCCGAAGGGCAGCAAATACACTAGAGACTTGTTCCCCGCTCCTTGAAGGAGGACATCAAGCAGAATAGCCCCTTCAGTGTCCCAGAAGACAGTCGTCATGCTTTGCCGCTGAGGGTACGGCTTTGAACTCGTTCTTCGGAGGAGAAGTGGTACGGTGGTGATGAACCCGTGTTTGTCACGATCAGCCTGCAAACGCGTAAGCAGTTCCGCACAGACGGGCCTCTGTTGTTCTTTATGGTCTTCTGTTGGGCGGCGAGGAACCCGGCGGGCTCACACCTTTGAGTGCCCCTACTGGTGGACGAGTGTGTCAGCACTCGCAACACAGTTGTACAGCGAGGTGTTTGTTTGTGATCCTTCGATCACTTCGAATGAGAGTGTCCACACGTTCCAATACTAGACACCTGTGTGCGGCCGGCCGGCACGCAGCAGATCGAACAAGTTTGCGCGACCCCGTTGCGTTGATAACAGACGCCTCCCCGAACGACTCACCGTGCTTTTGTTAACTGCCAGGTGTGCGTAGATATTCTGCATGCGTCTATGAATATCTGTGATGCCTGGTTTGCTGCCAAAGGAAGCTCAATGATAGGTCTCTGCTTGGAAAGGCAGGACGTCTCACAGCAAAATCCGCATTTGTTCAGCCGAAATTGGCAGAGAAAAAAAGTGCGTTCAATTACTTACTTAACGCCCCTCGCATAATGGTAGAAACGCTCAGAAATCCAATAACAATGGCAGTAGACAGGGGAACAACTGCGCAAGTGTCTTGCTACACTCTCAGTATATATATATATATATATATATATATATATATATATATATATATATATATATATATATATATATATAAGCACTCAGTCTTCAGGCCACAAGTGGCTCATCGGGACCATCCAACCGCCGTGTCATCCTCAGCTGAGGATGCGGATAGGAGGGACGTGTGGTCAGCACACCGCTCTCCCGGTCGTTATCATGGTTTTCTTTGACCGAAGCCGCTACTATTCGGTCGAGTAGCTCCTCAATTGGCATCAAGAGGCTAAGTGCACCCCGAAAAATGGCAACAGCGCATGGCGGCCCGGATGGTCACCCATCCAAGTGCCGGCCACGCCCGACAGCGCTTAACTTCGGTAATCTGACGGGAACCGGTGTATCCACTGCGGCATGACCGTTACCATTCGACGTGATCGACGGATGACAATCGAAGTACATCAATAAATCAGTATTAGTTCACAAAAATTCACACATGTTTTTTACAACTTTTTTAACTCTATACCAAGAGCATTTGCAGTTAAAAATCAATAGAGATAACTTACTTCGAACACATAGATATTTTTGCCATTCTGCGTACCTCCAACATTTTTTTTAGGGGTTGCAAACCCTTGATAAATCTCTAGAATGGTATCAGTATGCCGCATTGTCTGTTTCCGTTAGGATTACACTATCGTTTTATTCCATGTTGTTCACTGCTTCGTAGCTCCGACTATGCAACCCCTCTAAAGTGTAAAGCGTAAGTCGTTAAAGCCATATACAACGTCTGTCCAACAAGTTCCGGGGAATGATTTTAGTCCTGATGAGTGAGTGACATCAGCAATCAGCACAGTAAAGTCAGTTTCAGCCTGAGTAAGGGTAGGGTTGGGTGTTCAGTTGGTGGATCCGTGTAGCATACATGTATTTGCGTGGGGAAATAACAACTGTACACAACAAACGCTCATTCGAGTAGCCAGTTGTGAGCTGGCACTGTCAAGCAGCGGAAGTGCGGCTTCAGTGAATCAACTTCATGTCACAAATCACAATGTAGTAACGACTCTAAATCAAGTGTTCCAGGCATTCTACAGAATGAAGAGAAAATTATGTACAGATTTTGTCTCGCACACCTTCACTCCTCAGCAAAAACGACTCTTCGACGGCTGCCGAGATTTGAGTGCAAAGAAAAACGACGACAATTCTTTTCTGGTAAAAATCGTCACGGTTTACTAGACTATGTTATGAATACCAACCTATCACCGCAGAAACTCACATGCAGCGTCAGCGCTTTGACGTCATAATAGACATTCAGGACAACCTTATGTCGAGTTGGGTAAAATTGCAAAGTACGACTTTTCTGACAGTATCGCGTATGCACTCAAGTGGGGGGAGACTATGAAAAACACCTGCCATCTTAACTCTTCTCCATTTTCTGCTAATTCAGTCTCACAGCCAGTGTACTTGTAAGCGTCGCACGATTTTAGAAGCAGAACGTGGTCGCTCTGACAAATGGGGAGACACCTTTTCGTCTCACATCTTAGGCAGCGCCGTTGGATGCTGAGCACGTTGGCAGTAATCCAAGTCTGTGCATTTAACGTGTTATACGCCACACCCGACGTAAATTACATAACCGAAAATAATACAAAATAAAAGGAGGATTTTATCCCAACAGTAACAGCGAGGCATCATGCAGGATAAAATATTACAGATTGAAATATTCGTACGCTTACCGACATTGTCGTATGTTGCTAGGATCAAATGCGGCTATTTCCCAGACGTCTTCTCACTGCAGATTTCCGACGATACACTTCAAATCTCCGGTTTAGCAGTCAGCTACCGACGACACTATGTTTTTCCCATTGCCAGATGCTGCATTAAATCCCTTTAGAAACACGTCCCAAAGCAGACTTTATATGTCTTCAGACAGAACATCCAAATTCTCTGTTAACTGCTTGCTCATATCCTCTAAAAGATCAGTTTTTCACATATGTCCAGTTAAGCAAAATCTCGCTCACCAAAAGGCCAGAATGCCTTGAAAATTCTGTTATGTTAGGAAAAATGCTATCTTCATGGGGTGACGACAACGCACAGTAATTTCTCACAAACTTAAGCAAAATAGCAGGAAGAAAAAAAGTCTGTCACAGAGCCGTGTTTTGTTTTGTTTGAGAAAAGCACTGACGCGATTCAGTCCGCAACGACGCAACGCATTTCTCCTGTACCGAAGACGAAGCGTTTTCAAAGTCTTTCAGTTTCACCGTGTAATTTCTTACTTGCAAGCAGTGCAGTAGTGACGGAGCAGGTATTTTAGAGTTTCGCCTACAGCACAGCACACTGGGTCATTCCCCAGAGGGAACAGTCCCAACACTATATAGTCTTCACTTTATCTGACAGTGCTAGCGGGATAAATCCGTCGTAATCGAAACAGGGTGTCAAATCTCCAGTAATATGTATGTCGACTCTTCTCAAGAGCAGCTTTCTGCAGCCTTCTTCGTGTCAGATCTTGTTCAAAAGCGCACTGTGATTATCCTGTACTTTGGACGAGGCAGTACTGAAACACACGCTGCGATGAGCCAGATGCTGGAACACTCACTCGCCGAGCAGTTTGCCCGCTGCCCCGGCCGCGCACGCCGCTGGCGCTCCACAGGGTCGCGTTCTGGGAGCAGGGTTGCCGCACGCAGGCAGCCAAAGCGCGCACCTCCCCGGACCAGACTGAGCGGCGGCGGCGTCCCCCGCAGCTTCCAGTGTGTGGCGGAGGGTGGAGGGGCTCAGAGCGCGCAGGGGTTGCTGCGAGGAGGGTGGAACGGCTGTACAATTGCGAGGAGAGGGAGAGATGAGAGAGCACCTCTGCGGGATATTGATTCGCAGCTTCCGGCAACGCAGAGTTTGCTACGGTGCGATTCCCCCTCCGCCACGCACCCTCCGTGAGTCCGTCTGACAGGCGCGTCGCGCATGCGCACTGGCCACTGGCGGGGTCTCGCACGCGCCACCCTACACCTCACGTCAGCAGAGTTCACCGCCCCCGGCATCCGTGCGTGGAATGTGTGTCAGTAGAGGAGACTCAATTCGAACAGCGGTCAAGGAAACCTCCCCTTTCTAAGTCTGCAAGTCAGAACTCCCCTAATTAGAGATACCAATCTCCCTGTAGTATCGCTATATAACTCCTCCAGTACTACAGAGGTATGTGGCGATATATATCGATAGATGAAATTTATTTGATATTATCGACAGATGAAATTAACGACATGAAAATTACGATACATGGAATTTTCGGTGAAAGAAAATTTCGATACGTGGATCTTTTCATACGTGAAGTATCCGGTACATGAAATTTCCGAAAAATGAGATCTTTAGATACATCAGATCTTCGATCAATACTTTGGAACATTTTGGTTTCTTCGTTACACGGTTTTTGTTTCGATATCTGGGTTTTATTTCGATATATGGGTTTTGGTGCGATGCACGGGTTTCTTCGCGATATGTGAGGTTCTCGACATTTTACCGATCGAAGTGGCGCAATAGTTAGAACGCTGGACTGGGCATTCGGGAGGACGACGGTTCAAACCTGCGTCCGGCCGCCCCGATTTACGTTTTGCGTGATTTCCCTAAATCGCTCCAGGCGAATCCTGGGATGGTTCCTTTGAAAGGACACGGCTGACTTTCTTCCCCATCCTCCTCTAACCCGACGGGACCTCTGACCTCGCTGTTTCGTCCCTTCCCCCAAATCAACCGACCAACCTCGACATTTTACTCGAAAATTTATTTTTTTTAGACCGGAATATACTGTTATAGGAATCTCCTGCATTAAAGGTCTATGATTGTTTATTTACATAGAAACTTCCTGGCAGATCTGCCAGGAAGTTTCAAATCAGCGCACACTCCGCTGCAGAGTGAAAATCTCATTCTGGAAACATCCGCCAGGCTGTGGCTTTTCTTTCAGGAGTGCTAGTTCTGCAAGGTTCGCAGGAGAGCTTTTGTAAAGTTTGGAAGGTAGGACACGAGGTACTGGCAGGAGTAAAGCTCTCAGGACGGGGCGTGAGTCGTGCTTGGTTAGCTCTGATGGTTGCCGGCACGGTAGCTCAGCGTGTTCGGTCAGAGGGCTACGTGCCCTCTGTAATAAAAAAAAAAAAAAACTGAGTTAATCGATCACCACCGAACTTAATCGGATGTCTTACGACATCCGCCCCGGGCAGATACAACGAACAAAAGCGAACAAAATGTGATAAAAAAAAAGTTGGTAAAGCACTTGCCCGCGAAAGGCAAAGGTCTCGAGTTCGAGTCTCGGTCCGGCACACAGTTTTACTCTGCCAGGAAGTTTCATATCAGCGCACACTCCGCTGCAGAGTGAAAATCTCATTCTATTTACACAGAAGTTTTTTTGTTTTGTTTTTTTATAGCTAGGCATCTTCTTAACGCGTTCTAGAGTGAACTGCTACAAAATCTGTAATAATAGCAACTGAGAAACATGAAAAAAGTTACATGCGTGAAAGATACATGGAGACCCCTGAGAGTTTCAGAGAGCAGATGGTAAAACAGATTTCGAAACCTGATTTTGAACTGCAAAGCGTTTTCAGAGTAATACGTCGCTCTGATACCATTTTCTCAGTTACGAACTGAAGACTAGAAATCGAGAAATAACAGAGAGGTTTGAAATTAATATAACACCTGGTTTAGTTGAAAGAACCAGCGGTTGTCGAGAATTTTAAATGGAGGGTTAGGCAGCGATTGACAATAAGGGGTAACCTCGAGAGACGAAACAGTGAAGGCAGTAGAAATCAAACAGTTAACAAGAAAAGGCCCAGGTCCAAATCCTTGGATACCACGCAGGATATTTGACCTAACTGACGAAAGGAGATAATATATAAACGCAGGAAAGCAGAGAAAGAAAGGGAATGCAGAAGTCATGAAATTTTACTATGGTATGCAAAGTAGAAAGCAGGAGGGGCTAGACAAAAGACGGAAGGCTGTAGAGGTTCGCTTGAATATGGGAAAGATAGATGCAGCAAATAGGAAAATTAGACATTTCGAGAATGAGAAGCACATTGTATGGACATTAAGAGCTCAGGTGTCGAGTAGGCAATCAGCAAAGACAGGAAGGCTAAATGGTGGAAAGAATACATACATGTCTGTATACGAGTGCTGCTGCTGTTTCTTATGGGTTTAAGGAGACCAAACGCCTGAGGTCATCGGTCTCCTGTTCACAACCAGGACGCAATCAGGGCACCCCGTCTGTCTGCGTCTAGAGTAAATACTGTGTGCAAGTGGGAAAATTTTTTAAATGTTTGCGCAGCGTATATATGTGGGATGTGGGTATCGACCCGGTATTCACCTAGTTGGATGTGATAAACGAACCTACGAAGCACATCCACGCTCGTCAGCCCACCGCCCCTCCATAAGAGGACCGAAAAAGGGGCCGGAGCGTATCCCCGGCCCGGAAGGGGGCGTAATAACGCGCATCGCTATCACGGCGGATCCCTATATAGGGGAAAACAACTTTAAGGCAATACTACCTACGGATAACACCAACCACAAACATGACAAATACTGGTGAACCCCTGCAGCACAACAAAACTAACTGGCGCTGCCAAGTACAAACTAGCCGACCAACTGGAAACGCAGGGAAACAGTATCGCACACTAAGCGCGAAGAAACCAACCAAACCCCTTACACAGTGATCGATTTACGAGCAATCGACCACTTATATGGCAGTCCCGGCATGTGACAGGTACAGACGCTGCAGCTGGCCCAGAAGAGTTAGCAGGTGGCCAGCAGAGGTAGCAGGTGCCCAGCCCAGCAGAAGCCCTCCTCGAAGGGAGTGACGCTCTTCATGACGGCCTAAGCTGTGTCAGCGGTACCGAGTACCGCGCGACACCCGTACCTAACACCCGCCCTAGCCTTGCACCATCTGTCGCAGATAGCAAGAAACCGCTACCGGTCTCACTACCCGACCATACTACCACAGAGCGTTTTCCCTCCCCTTGGCGCTTGCCTTGGCACTTTTTTTACCTCTCCCTTGAAACCGCTACCCTCCGTTCGCTTTTCGTCCAAAATTTATCTACTCGATGCGACCGTATTAGTGGATAATCCTACCCAGCCGCACGGATAACGTCACCGACCCGTATCCCGTGAAGTCCTCGATTAGCAACTAACAGATACGGAGGTGACAACCGAAGAGGAAGGAAAAACCGAAGAGGAAGAAAATGAAGATGAAATGGTAAATATACTGCAGACGAAAATGGTATCATTATCTGTTTCGAACTGTTAGATCAGATCATTTCTTCAATCAGATGATATGTATAAACAAGGGAAATACAAGACTACCAAAAAATTAAATTACGAAACGAAACGAATTCCTACACGCAACTACACGAAGAATACATGCCGTATTCGAGCCTAAAGAATTTGATACTGTAGTATAATATCCTACTATTTCGCTATCCCACATTTTTGTATACGCTGAGGACTTGTGAGAGGTGGAAACTGGTAATGTTACCTTTTGCGTGGTCTGAGCCTGAACTCTACACTACCTGATCGAAAGTATACGGACAGCTATTACTAGACATTGATATGGGATCTGTCCACCCTTCACCTTTATGACGGCTCCAACTGTGCTGGGGACACTTCCAGAGAGGCGCCTGAATGTCTGTAGGGGAATGACAGACGGAGGATGCTAAGTTCACCCAACCTGGATTTGAAGTGACGTCATTATGACGTGTATACGCTTTAGTCGATTAACGTATCTATCGACTTTTACGAACGTTCGAGATTCTAAACTGTCGTCAGCTAGTGGTTTGTTTTGACACGTGCGATTCTGAAAACAGCACAGTGTGGCAGTGTATATGTATTTCGCCAAAATAAAAGAGCTGGATATTAACAGAAATATTCCTGACCGTGGCCTTGAAAACACCACATAAAAAAGTGAAGTCGTCTTATGTCCCGACGAGATTAGATTGTGTGATTGTTGTATTGAATGCTTACGCCGAAAATAATATTTATTTATTATCAACATTTTACTATGGTTTCATACAATTGGTCTTGTCAGTACATATTAGATTGTAGCAGCATACTCTTGCTAACTTTTTTTTCTTAATTTATATAGCTGAAAGAGAACTCGTGCAAGTTTGTTAGCTAAGTAATTTATATGTCCACCCCAAGATAGTCTTTTATCAACCATAATTCCAAGCAATTTTACACTCGGACCGCAGAGACAGGTACCTTAGTGTCCAGTAATGACTGATGTGTAGAATGATTGAATTTCGAACTTAAAAAGAAAAATATGAGGCACTGTCGAAGAAAAATCGTTGACCGGAGATGAAATACGAGGGGAAGTGGATTTCTCAATGTAATCTTAACCAAAGGTTAGTGTCTAGTACTGATTGACGTATGAAATGATTGAATGCAGTGTCAAAGCATTCCATGGTGGTATGATAGTGTCAAAGCATTCCATGGTGGTAAGCTTTTCTCTCATTAGTCTCTCGAATGCTGAACACATAATTAGAGACAAGCAAACGAAAAACAACGCACAGGACACAAACACAGTACAATACACGATTTAAACGCAAGGAACGCAAAACACATTTAAACGAATGGCGCAGAGCACAGCGCTACCCTGTCACAATCTCTCAAAAGTTCACAAAAGTCCAATAGTCGATATACGGTTTCTATCGTTTTCGATGTAGCGTGTATACGTCACAATGACGTTACATCGTATCCAAGTCCGATGAACTTAGCATCCTCCATGACAGACAAACCATCCTCCCTCAAGGTAGCCATGTTGGACGCCGTGGTCTGGACCGAAGTCGACGTTGTCATTCATCTCAAAGGTGCTCCATCGGGATCAGGTGGGGACTCTGGGGCCGTTGGTGGCCGAGCGGTTCTGGCGCTTCAGTCCTGAACCGCGCGACCGCTACGGTCGCAGGTTCGAATCCTGCCTCGGGCATGGATGTGTGTGATGTCCTTAGGTTGGTTAGGTTTAAGTAGTTCTAAGTTCTAGGGGACTTATGACCTCAGCAGTTGAGTCCCATAGTGCTCAGAGCCATTTGAACCATTTGGCGACTCTGGGCAGGTCCGCCCATTTCAGGAATGCTGCTCTCTGGCAGGTGTACTGTCACGCTGCCACACAATGCTGTCCAATGTGTTCACATACTGCTGCATACAAGGGGACCACGCCCTAACCACGGAAGCACACGGCAGCATCAGCCGCCCTGCACACAATGGCACGTAGTGTCCTCTAGACATTCGACATAAGCTAGCGCTCGCGCGCAGTGATCCGTCACTGCAAATCACTAGTTTCCAGTCACCCACTGTCCAACAACGTGTCTCCCTTTACACCACCTCAAGTGTCGTTCAGCAGTGATTACAAAACGTATGGCTTACGAGCAGCTGCTCGGCAACTGTACCCCCTTTTCTTTGTTTGACGCTCTACACTTCGTCACGGCGGCAGCTGGGCAGCTGGCAGCGCTCCGGAACTCGCCAGTCATTCCCTCCGCTGATTTCACGCGGCTCTTTTTTTTTTCGCAGCCACCATACACGACGGCCGCTAGTCCCCGTCCGATAGTACTCCTACATACCGAGCGAGATGGCGCCGTGGTTAGCACACTGGACGCGCATTCGGGAGGACGACGGTTCAAACCGGCGTCAGGTTTTCGTGATATCCCTAAATAACTTCAGGCAAATGCCGGGATGGTTCCTTTGAAAGGTCACGGCCGACTTCCTTCCCCATCCTTCCCTAATCCGATAGGACCGATGACCACGCTGATTGGTTCCCTGCCCCGAATCGACCGACCAGCCGCTAGTACGTCATGCCTGCCGGGTCTCGGTTGTCCACATCACCAGCAGCCCACCTGGACATCTTCGGAAGGGTTGAAATGTCCCTGATGGACTTGATTCCCAGGTTACACACAGTGCAGGCTCTCCTACCAGATCTGCTGTCACTGCTCCTCTACTGAGAAGCGTCCTTTTATACTGGCAGGTTCGCCTCTTCAGAAATCTGCCGGTCTCTGTGGCCGAGCGGTTCTAGGCGCTTCAGCCTGGAACCGCGCTGCTGCTACGGTCGCAGGTTCGAATCCTGCCTCGGGCACAGATGTGTGTGATGTCCTCAGGTTAGTTAGGTTTCAGTAGTTCTAAGTTCTAGGGGACTGATGACCTCAGATATTAAGTCCCGTAGTGCTTAGAGCCATATGAACCACTTTTTACAACCCCTCCTCCACGCCTGCGGTGCTTATATTGAGCAAACTGTGTAAATGGCTGCTATTCGTCTTTCTTGCATTCACAGTAAAAGATTTGCACCTGGCTTCCAAAATAGGAACTAACTTCTTCCAGCGTAAATCGGTTCCGCATTCACGCATTAGAATATCTATCAAGTTTCGCTGCTACACGCTAACTACAGCCCACACTGGACATCTGTGAGCAGCAGCTCCAATTTAACAACAACCGCCTGGTAGTTACTGGTTTCTGGACCGCGGAGGGGGGGGGGGGGGGAGAGGCAACACGCCACGCTGGTGATGAGATTTAGTAGCCGCCTTTTCATGAATATCTCCACAGAGGGTGACACATATGTCGGACTGGTGCTTCACGGTGGAATACATTTCATGTAATACAAGTAGTAACAGTACACAAGGTGACAAGTCATGGGGCAGCAAATGTTCAAATGTGTGTGAATTCCTAAGGGACCCAGCTGCTTAGGTCGTCGGTCACTAGTCTTACACACTACATAAACTAACTTATTCTAAGAACAACATACACACCCATGCCCGAGGGAGGACTCGAACCTCCAGCGGGAGGGGCCGCACAGTCCGTGACATGAAGACTGTAGCCGCACGGCCACTCCTCCCGGCCATGGGACAGTGGCACGCACACATGCAGGTGGGTGTGGTGTCGCGTACACACGGTACAAAAGTAGTAGTAGGACTACACCGATGCCACCCCACATTCCATGGTTGCCCAATTTATTCAATATGGCGGTATTGACGTCATCCAAGATGGCGTAGTGTAGACTTGGCAACAGCTCATGACTTTATTCAAGATGGCAGATTTTGGCGGGAAGTTTAAATTTGGCAGGAAGGCCAATTGGGCTATGTCCACTAACCTAACACTCAATGAAATAATTAGTCACAAGTTCGAATTCCAACACAATAACCGGTCACCTTCCCCATGAACCATGGACCTTGCCGTTGGTGGGGAGGCTTGCGTGCCTCAGTGATACAGATGGCCGTGCCGTAGGTGCAACCACAACGGAGGGGTATCTGTTGAGAGGCCAGACAAACGTGTGTTTCCTGAATAGGGGCAGCAGCCTTTTCAGTAGTTGCAGGGGCAACAGTCTGGATGATTGACTGACCTGGCCTTGCAACATTAACCAAAACGGCCTAGCTCTGCTGGTACTGCGAACGACTGAAAGCAAGGGGAAACTACGGCCGTAATTTTTCCTGAGGGCATGCAGCTTTACTGTATGGATAAATGATGACGGCGTCCTCTTGGGTAAAATATTCCGGAGATAAAATAGTCCCCCATTCGGATCTCTGGGCGGGGACTACTGAAGAGGACGTCGTTATCAGGAAAAAGAAAACTGGCGTTCTACGGATCGGAGCGTGGAATGTCAGATCACTTAACTGGGCAGGTAGATTAGAAAATTTAAAACGGGAAATGGATAGGTTAAAGTTAGATATAGTGGGAATTAGCGAAGTTCGGTGGCAGGAGGAACAAGACTTTTGGTCAGTTGAATACAGGCTTATAAACACAAAATCAAATAGGGGTAATGCAGGAGTAGGTTTAATAATGAATAAAAAAATAGTTTTGCGGGTAAGCAACTACAAACAGCATAGTGAACGCATTATTGAGGCCAAGATAGACACGAGGCCCACGCCTGCTACAATAGTACAAGTTTATATGCCAACTAGCTCTGCAGATGATGAAGAAATTGAAGAAATGTATGATGAGATAAAAGAAATTATTAAGGTAGTGAAGGGAGACGAAAATTTAATAGTCATGGGTGGCTGGAATTCGAGAGTAGGAAAAGGGAGAGAAGGAAACATTGTAGGTGAATATGGATTGGGGCTAAGCAATGAAAGAGGAAGCCGTCTGGTAGAGTTTTGCACAGAGCATAACTTAATCATAGCTAACACTTGGTTCAAGAATCATGAAAGAAGGTTGTATACATGGAAGAATCATGGAGATACTAGATTATATAATGGGACCTGGATAAAATGAAAGAACCAGAGGTTGTACACAGTTTCAGGGAGAGCATAAGGGAACAATTGACAGGAATGGGGGACAGAAATACAGTAGAAGAAGAATGGATAGCTCTGAGGGATGAAGGCAGCACAGGATCAAGTAGGTAAAACGACGAGGGCTAATAGAACTCCTTGGGTAACAGAAGAAATATTGAATTTAATTGATGAAAGGAGAAAATATAAAAATGCAGTAAATGAAGCAGGCAAAAACGAATACAGACGTCTCAAAAATGAGATCGACAGGAAGTGCAAAATGGCTAAGCAGGGATGGCTAGAGGACAAATGTAAGGATGTAGAGGCTTATCTCACTAGGGGTAAGATAGATACTGCCTACAGGAAAATTAAAGAGACCTTTGGAGGAAAGAGAACCACTTGTAGGAATGTTAAGAGCTCAGATGGAAACCCAGTTCTAAGCAAAGAAGAGAAAGCAGAAAGGTGGAAGGAGTATATAGAGCGTCTATACAAGGGCCTTGGGAGAGCCAGTCCTGACAAAACTCTACCATCTGTTGAGCAAGATTTATGAGACAGGCGAAATACCCTCAGACTTCAAGAAGAATATAATAATTCCAATCCCAAAGATAGCAGGTGTTGACAGATGTGAAAATTACCGAACTATCAGTTTAATAAGTCACGGCTGAAAAATACTAACGCGAATTCTTTACAGACGAATGGAAAAACTGGTAGAAGCCGACCTCGGGGAAGATCAGTTTGGATTCCGTAGAAATGTTGGAATACGTGAGACAATACTGACGACTTATCTTAGAAGAAAGATTAAGGAAAGGAAAACCTACGTTTCTAGCATTTGTAGACTTAGAGAAAGCTTTTGACAATGTTGATTGGAATACTCTCTTTCAAATTCTAAAGGTGGCAGGGGTAAAATACAGGGAGCGAAAGGTTATTTACAATTTGTACAGAAACCAGATGGCAGTTATAAGAGTCGAGGGGCATGAAAGGGAAGCAGTGGTTGGGAAGGGAGTGAGACAGGGTTGTAGCCTCTCCCCGATGTTATTCAATCTGTATATTGAGCAAGCAGTAAAGCAAACAAAAGAAAAATTCGGAGTAGGTATTAAAATCCATGGAGGAGAAATAAAAACTTCGCCGATGACATTGTAATTCTATCAGAGACAGCAAAGGACTTGGAAGAGCAGTTGAACGGAATAGACAGTGTCTTGAAAGGAGGATATAAGATGAACATCAACAAAACCAAAACGAGGATAATGGAATGTGGTCGAATTAAGTCGGGTGATGCTGAGGGTATTAGATTAGGAAATGAGACACTTAAAGTAGTAAAGAAGTTTTGCTATTTGGGGAGCAAAATAACTGAAGATGGTCGAAGTAGAGAAGATATCAAATGTAGACTGGCAATGGCAAGGAAAGCGTTTCTGAAGAAGAGAAATTTGTTAACATTGAGTATAGATTTAAGCGTCAGGAAGTCGTTTCTGAAAGTATTTGTATGGAGTGTAGCCATGTATGGAAGTGAAACATGGACGATAAATAGTTTGGACAAGAAGAGAATAGAAGCTTTCGAAATGTGGTGCTACAGAAGAATGCTGAAGATTAGATGGATATATCAGATAACTAATGATGAAGTATTGAAGAGAATTGGGGAGGAGTATGTGGCCCAACTTGACAAAAAGAAGGGACCGGTTAGTAAGACATGTTCTGAGGCATCAAGGGATCACAAATTTAGCATTGAAGGGCAGCGTGGAGGGTAAAAATCGTAGAGGGAGACCAAGAGATGAATACACTAAGCAGATTCAGAAGGATGTGGGTTGCAGTAAGTACTGGGAGATGAAGAAGCTTGCACAGGATAGGGCAGCATGGAGAGCTGCATCAAACCAGTCTCAGGACTGAAGACCACAACAACAACAACCGGTCACACCTACATAAAAATGGTCCGAAATAGGCAATTGGGTCATATCTACTAACCTAAGTCCACTTCATACTACAAATTCTCGCCAAGTTTGAATTTTGGCTGTTATGTTTTTGCTGCTAAGCTATGAAAATCGTGTCAAATAAATAACACTTGTACTAACCTCAGCCACCCGACCGCCACCTCTTCCTAGGAACCGGCGCCGAGTTTGTATTCTGGCAGTGAAGAAAGGTCACTTGCACTTCCGCCACCAACCTAAGAAAATTGTTGCAAACGATGCCCACCATCACTAACGTAAGCCTCCAGGACGCAACCTCTTCCTAGGGTTTTCTGGTAAAAGGGCTCAGCCTGCACTATGCCCATGGATGGTGGAACGAATGTACTTTGTTTAGGGATGGAGTATATGTATCACAGAACACACGCACTGACATGTCCCACAGCATACAGACCTGCAAACCACTCCTACATAACTCATTTACAATGCTCTACACACACACTTGCTAATTGTAAACCATCAAAAATAACACATCGTACAGCCTACAGACATGCGAACCGCTCATAAATAATGCAAGACATTTAAGTCCAAATAGCCAAGCAACTCCCAATTTTAGGAAATAATTTCAGCGCTGACCTGCAAACTGCTCCTAAATAATACAACACAATGATGTTTTTTTTTTTTTTTTTTTTTTGTGGTTTTCGGGCGCACAACTTCAATGGTCATTAGCGCCCTGACTACTCTAAGAATGCACCGCGAGGCACAAGTTGACAACAACAACTAAAAGGGAAAACACAATAAAAGACAGACTGACAGGCATAGGATTAAAAAACATCATCAAATGTCCTTAGCGAGGTTTGTCAAATTGATAAAACAAAGAACACGAGCAGCTGCTCGTGGGTCATCCGCTAAAATGGCATCTAAAGTAGTAGGCAGGTTAAGATCGAGGCGCAGTGTTTTAAGATCGGGACAGGACATTAAAATGTGACGAACCGTCAGCAAGTGCCCACATGGGCAGAACGGCGCCGGCGCAGCCGTCAGCAGATGGCGATGGCTGAACCGGCAGTGTCCAATTCTTAACCTTGCTAAAACGACCTCCTCCCGCCGAGAAGGGCGTGAGGAGGACGTCCAAGCCACGGGAAGAGGTTTTAAGGCCCGAAGCTTGTTGTCGGGAAGTGCAGCCCAATCGGCATGCCACAGCGACACAACGCGCCGACAAATGACCCTGCTAAAATCGGACGAAGGGACACAACAAGAAGCTGTCCGAGGCTGGAGGACCGCAGCCTTGGCCGCGGCATCTGCAGCTTCGTTCCCAGGGATACCGACATGGCCAGGAACCCACATAAAGCTAACCGGCGTACCGACGTCCACCAGCTGCTGAAGAGAGCGTTGGATCCGGTGTACGAAAGGGTGAACCGGGTACGGATCACTGAGGCTCTGGATGGCGCTCAGGGAATCTGAGCAGATGACATAAGCAGAATGTCGGTGGCGGCAGATGTACAGAACAGCCTGGTAGAGGGCAAAGAGCTCAGCTGTGAAGACCGAACAATGGCCATGGAGCCGGTATTGGAAACTTTGTGCCCCGACAATAAAGGAACACCCGACCCCGTCATTGGTCTTAGAGCCATCCGTATAAATGAAAGTCATGTTGTTGAACTTCGAACGAAGTTCCAAAAAACGGGAGTGGTAGACCGAACCGGGGGTGACCTCTTTTGGGAGCGAGCTGAGGTCGAGGTGAACGCGGACCTGAGCCTGGAGCCAAGGTGGCGTGCGGCTCTCGCCCACTCGAAAGGTTGCAGGGAGTGAAAAATGAAGGTGTTGAAGGAGGCGACGAAAGCGAACTCCAGGGGGTAGCAAGGCAGAGACATACAACCCGTATTGAAAGTCAAGAGAGTCGTCAAAAAAGGAACGATAAGAAGGATGGTCGGGCATTGACAGTAGCCGACAGGCATACCGACAAAGCAGTATATCGCGCCGGTAGGTGAGTGGCAATTCGCCAGCGTCAGCATGAAGACTCTCTACGGGACTGGTATAAAATGCTCCGATCGCAAGTCGTAAACCCCGATGTTGTATGGAGTTGAGGCGGCGTAAGATGGATGGCCGTGCAGAGGAGTATACGAAGCTCCCATAATCCAGCTTGGAGCGGACGATCGACCGATATAGACGAAGTAGGACGGTTCGATCCGCTCCCCACGACATACCACTGAGAACACGGAGGACATTTAAAGAACGGGTACAACGGGCGGCCAAGTATGACACATGTGGAGACCAGCTAAGTTTCCTGTCAAAGGTAAGGCCTAAAAATTTGATTGTCTCCACGAGTGGGAGAGCAACGGGACCGAGTCGTAAGGACGGTGGGAGAAACTCTTTGTAGCGCCAGAAGTTAATACAGACCGTCTTCTCGGCAGAAAAACGGAAGCCATTGGCGACACTCCAAGAGTAAAGACGGTCAAGAGAACGCTGAAGACAGCGCTCCAGGACACGTGGACACTGCGCGCTGCAATAGATGGTAAAATCGTCCACGAAAAGGGAGCCTGATACATCAGCTGGGAGGCAATCCATTATTGGATTGATCGCGATGGCGAAGAGAGCGACGCTCAAAACTGAGCCCTGTGGCACCCCATTCTCCTGGCGAAAGGTGTCGGACAGGACAGAACCCACACGCACCCGAAACTGTCTATCCATTAAAAAGGAACGAATAAAAAGAGGGAGGCGACCGCGAAAGCCCCACGTATGCATGGTGCGGAGAATGCCCGCCCTCCAACAGGTGTCGTAAGCCTTCTCCAAATCAAAGAACACAGCCGCGGTCGGGCGCTTCCGCAAGAAGTTATTCATGATGAAGGTCGACAAGGTAACCAGATGGTCGACAGCAGAGCGGCGCCTTCGAAATCCACATTGTACATTGGTAAGTAGGCGTCGAGACTCGAGCAGCCAAACCAATCGAGAGTTAACCATTCGCTCCATCACTTTACAGACACAGCTGGTAAGCGAGATGGGTCGATAACTGGAGGGCAAGTGCTTGTCCTTTCCCGGCTTAGGAATCGGGACAACAATAGACTCGCGCCAGCATGTGGGAACATGTCCCTCAATCCAGATGCGATTGTAAGTACGAAGAAGAAAACCTTTACCCGCAGGCGAAAGGTTCTTCAGCATCTGGATATGAATAGAATCAGGCCCTGGAGCGGAGGACCGTGATCGGCCAAGTGCGTTTTCCAGTTCCCGCATGGTGAATGGGGCATTATAACCTTCACGATTCGAGGAGCGGAAGTTAGGTGGCCTCGCCTCCTCTGCCTGTTTGCGGGGGAGGAAGGCAGGGTGGTAATGAGCGGAGCTCGAAACCTCGGCGAAAAAGCGGCCGAAGGCATTGGAGACAGCCTCAGGGGCCACAAGGACTTCATTCGCGACCTTCAAGCCAGAAACTGGGGAGTGGACCTTAGTGCCAGATAGCCGGCGCAGGCTACCCCAGACAACAGAAGAAGGAGTAGAACTGTTGAAGGTGCTGGTGAAAGCAGCCCAGCTGGCTTTCTTGCTTTCTTTAATAATACGACGACACTGAGCACGTAATCGTTTATAATTAATGCAATTCGCCACTGTAGGGTGGCGTTTAAAGGTGCGTAAAGCACGTCGACGAGCACGTAAAGCGTCCCTACATGCGGCGGTCCACCAGGGGACCGGTACGCGACGTGGAGAAGAAGTAGGGTGAGGGATGGAATATTCAGCAGCAGCGAGAATGACTTCCGTGAGGTGTGCGACCTGACGATCGCAGCTTGTGAAGGTTTGATCCTGAAAGGTCGCCCTGGAAGAGAAGAGCCCCCAGTCTGCCTTGGAGATGGTCCAACGAGAGGAGCACGGAGAGGGAGTATGCTGCAGGAGATGGATAACACACGGGAAGTGGTCGCTCGAATATGCAACAGCAAGTGCATACCACTCAAACCGGCGTGCAAGTTGGGGAGTACATATAGAGAGGTCTAAATGGGAATAGGTATGAGATGTGTCCGAAAGAAAAGTAGGGGCGCCAGTATTGAGGCAGACAAGATTGAGCTGGTTGAAAAGGTCTGCTAACAAGGAGCCCCTCGGGCAGGATGCTGGAGAGCCCCAAAGAGGATGGTGGGCATTGAAGTCTCCAGTTAACAAAAATGGTGCAGGTAGCTGAGTAATAAGTTGCGTCATGTCTGCCCTGGTAACGGCAGATGACGATGGAGCGTAAACGGTACAAAAGGAAAACGTGAAAGTGGGGAGAGTAATGCGGATGGCTACTGCCTGCAGGCCGGTGTGCAACGTGATGGGATCGTAGTAAATATCATCCCGGACCAGCAACATAACCCCTCCATGAGCTGGGATACCTACCACAGGGGGTAGGTCAAAACGCACAGAGGTGTAGTGTGCCAAGGCAATTTGATCGCATGGGCGTAGCTTCGTTTCCTGGAGGGCTACGACGAGCGGACGATGCGAGCGGAGCAGCAACTTCAAGTCCTCTCGGTTGGAGCGAATGCTGCGAATATTCCAGTTAATAAGTGCCATCGTAAGAAAAGGAAGATGAGAGAAGGGGTCACCTCGAAGGCCGCTTAGGGCCTGGCTTCGAGCGAGCACTGCCGCCGCTAGCAGGAGGCAGACAGTCATCGTCCATGGGGTCTATAGGGTCATCGGCCATCTCAGGAGGATGGCCGGGAGGGGGAGCTTCCTCCGCCGGTGAACGGCCAGATGTTCGGCGACCAGCGGTGCGGCCAGGCGAAACGGATGACGGCCTGGGGCGGCAATCGCTGGGTGGCGCAGGAGAAGAAAGGCGCCGCGGCGGAGAAGGAGAACTGTGCTTCCTATGCGCCTTTTTAGAAGGACGTTTGGTGGAAGTACCGGTCGAAGGCTGGGAGGTCGAGGAACGGAGGAAGTCTGCACGGGATGGTTCCTTCTTGAAGGCCCGTGCATCTGACTTCGGGGTCTTCGACTGAGCAGAAGCTGAGGAAGTGGCTGGTGTCTGTGGGGTGATGGGAGGAAGAGGAGACGTCGACCGCGCGATCTTAGCACTGGCCGAACGGACGACCGTGGTGCTGAAGGGCAGATCGCATGTCTGGGTTGCTACCTCCCGGGTAGTCCGAGGAGAGGCGAGGACAGTGCTGTATTTCCCCGCTGGGAGCAGCGTGGGCTTCCTACTAGCCAATAGCTTGCGAGCAGCCGAGGTGGACACTTTCTCTTTGACTCGAATTTCCTGGATACAGCGTTCTTCCTTATAGACAGGACAGTCGCGGGAGGATGCGGCATGGTCACCCTGACAGTTCACACAACGAGGAGACGGAGGTGGACAGTCACCCTCATGGGCATCCCTGCCACAAGTGACACATTTAGCCGCATTGGAACAAGACTGTCGAGTGTGATTGAAACGCTGACACTGGTAGCAGCGCGTAGGTGTCGGGACATAGGGGCGAACTGAAATGACCTCGTAGCCCGCCTTGATGCGCGATGGCAGCTTAACACTATCGAAGGTTAAGAAAAGTGTCCGGGTCGGTACAAGGTCATTGTTGACCTTTTTCATGACCCTATGGACAGCCGTCACGCCCTGCTCAGCGAGGAAAGATTGAATCTCCTCGTCAGTCAAGCCGTCGAGGGATCTAGTATAGACCACACCACGAGACGAATTCAAAGTTCGGTGAGCCTCCACCCGGACAGGGAATGTGTAAAGGAGTGTGGCCCGAAGCAGTTTTTGTGCCTGAAAGGCGCTCTCAGTTTCGAGTAATAGGGTACCGTTACGCAATCTGGTACAAGATTTGACAGATCCAGCTATGGCATCGACGCCCTTCTGGATAACGAAAGGGTTGACAGAGGAAAAATCCTTTCCTTCCTCAGATCGAGAAACGACGAGGAACTGTGGGGCAGGCGGTAGTATTTTGGTCACTGTTGGCTGGTCACGTTTCCGTTTGTGGGTCGAAGTCGAAAGCGATGGAGTAGAATCCATTGCGGAGGAATCCCCCAGGATTGCCAGCGTCTCCGATGGCGCGCTCCTTCCTTGTGGGGACCCTCTCAGAGGGCACTCCCGCCTTAGGTGAATGTTTACACCTCAGGTCACACCTCCCGAGAAACAGACGGAGGGACCAATCGGCATGGTCAGAAGGTATCAGCTCAGGCAATCACCCCTCCCCGGGCCTGGCCTTTACCAGGGGGTACGCGCGTGCCTTACATGTCTACCCAGGGCGGGGACTTACGCGTTACCCCGTCACCGGCTACGCGTGCGAACGCGTGGGTCGGCCTTCAGACACGCACAGGGAGGAAGGAAGAAGAGGAAAAAGAAGAGAGAGGGAGAAAGAGGACAGACTGTCTCAAACGCCGAGGCGGAGACCAGAGAAGGCAAGGAGAAGAAGGCAATGAGAAAGCAAGGAGAAGGAGGCAAGGAGAAGGCAAGGAGAAGAAGGCAATGAGAAGGCAAGGAGAAAAAGGCAATGAGAAGGCAAGGAGAAAAAGGCAATGAGAAGGCAAGGAGAAGTCAAGGGAAAGAGTAAGGAAGACAGTGAAGTGGAGAAGAGCAAAAAAAGGAACCAACAAAAGGAATGAAGAAACGAGAAGTGAAAAACCAAAAAGACCACGATTATAGGTCGGGAAACCGTCCGTCTCCGGACGCAGGCGCTAACTACCCCCGTGAGGGGGATGGTCTCCTTTTAGTCGCCTCTTACGACAGGCAGGAATACCTCGGGCCTATTCTAATCCCCGGACCCGCAGGGGGGAACACAATGATGTGTAGACAGTTAACTACTCATAAACTATTCAAATAGCGCATATGAAGGCCTACAGTACCGCTCCGGAAGTAATGCAATCAACGCGCGCAAGCACAGTCCATTGAGTACACAGGCGGTAGCGATAAGTGACGTATACCTCAGATATCAAACCGTACACAGCCCCTGCTCGGCCTCTTCCATTCATACGTAACACCTGAAAAACTCCTATCCAAATACGTGTCCACCTGCACACACGTACTGATGTGATTTTGCGGAAGCGCAACCGTGAGTCGCAGCCGAACGAAGGCCAAAGTTGTATGTGGGCGCCGTTAATGACGGCTGTTTATATACACAGTGTGCACTCCGAGCAGAGTCACCCGCGTTCGGCATTCCTTTAAACCCTCACTCTAACTGCGAAGACGCTGCAGAGTTCTGTTCCACGATAGCACAACCTGATTTCTCCTTAGCGATTCTAACGGACCCTACGTCACGTTTGGCTCACGCTTCACCGCACTTAGCTACATACTACCGCGAAGTGAGGCAGCCGCATCTCGGGCCCTATGCGTGTCGTCGAACACCTGTGAAAGTTGCATTCCAAGCATCACTCACACCCAATCTCATATGCCAGTATGTCCAGGTGCCGCTTGTCTCTGCCATTGAAGGCAGGGCGTGTTGACATAAACACACACGCTTAACCACACCTAACTACCCAGCACGTCTGCGTCACTACTCGCCATCTAAAACGTTTTCAACATTATTCTTACGTCACATCTCTTTGCAAAAAATAAGAGCCAAGTCGACCTCTAGGGGACTGTATAGTATCACAGAAATAGTTAACGCTTGCTTTCTTCGTGCCTCAGCTTGTATGCACGGAAATTCTTCCCATAACAGAACCTGTTTACCAAAATATCGTCTAATCCAGTCTTCCTCCCGGACGTAACATGATAGCCTTCCTGCTCGCAACATACGCAAATGTTCTCACCGCTCCTATATCCCACCACAATCAATCGAGCATTCTCATTTGCTCTTATCGAATTTACCAGTCGAATTACTAACGCCATCGCCATCGAAGCACCATCCACCTTTTCTTTCTCGCGGCCTCTCTCTCGTTATTTTGCAAAGATTGCTAAATTGCACGGACAGTTCCCTCAATCTATACACCGCCAACCTGTTCTTTCTTTCTACAGACGCTACACTCAGTGGTAATAAACTATTTTACACTGAGCACCATTTTTCAAAAATGGTTCAAATGGCTCTGAGCACTATGGGACTTAACATCTGTGGTCATCAGTCCCCTAGAACTTAGAACTACTTAAACCTAACTAACCTAAGGACATCACACACATCCATGCCCGAGGCAGGATTCGAACCTGCGACCGTAGCGGTCGCGCGGATCCAGGCTGAAGCGCCTAGAACCGCTCGGCCACACCGGCCGGCTAGCACCATTTTTCACAGACAACTTAGCATCGCGAAGTTGTATACAGGTCGTTAAATACAAACCACACTCGCAAGAATATTGCACCGTCAAACCGATCTCCAACCAGGGAATATATCACCGAGTACCGTCAATTTTCGCTGTACTTAACGATATCAAGAACACCGCAGCGTAGCATACTGCACAACATATACACTGTAAATTACTTGTCCATAAACACCAAACTTTAGCGATGTGCAGCGTGCTGTAAACCACTGACTAACTAGAAACAAGTAGAGTAAACTGATATTCGCACTCTCGAATACCGAAGATTCTCTACAAACCAACTATGGTCTTTCCCACGTCTACAGAACAGACAAAGGTGTTTCCAACACTCCACAATCGATCTTCCCTCAACTAAATAAAGACACCAAATGTCCAGATGCAGTGGACCAAACAATTTCCACGGGAGGGAATAATGCTCCACCGCAAACGCACCATCTTCTCAAAGTTACACTTGATCACGAAAGCCGCCCAGCACATACTAAGTATTAGTTCACTATTCATTCGCCTAGAAGATGCTAAAGTTAACTCTAATACGTTCCTACACTCCAACAGGTAGACTGCTACCATTAACAGGGGAACCCGAATCACTACCGCCACAGACTTTGCATACACGGACGCATTCCAGAAAGCTCCTCACATATATCTTCTATCATTATACATACAATTAAATCTTACGATCGCGGTCTCAACTGAAGTGTATTCGGCAATGACCGAAGTATTGGAAACACACCCTGCTGTCGGCAGTTGCCCTGGAAACAGAAATATCACTACGATTCTTATGACTTGGCATACTCTTCCCTTCACTGATCACAGTACCACAAGTCAAATCCATACCCTCCCTACAACAGCACATAGACATTTTCTTTACACAAACAGATATACTTCATAAACCGGATGCTCAAATGCGAACATATCACACACCCGGAACTAATACTAAGTATAATATTACATCCTCAATAACTGGATGCATGCGACACCAAAATAATACTGACCGAAAATCAACGATGGGTGTGCATGTCTCTTATGTTCATCATGCGAGTCATACCACCGTGTCATAGACGTAATCGAGCACATGTTAAACAAGAAAATCTCGATCCCAACAACTACTGCATGTTACTCTCACAAGCGCTCCTCGTTCGACAGGTGTGCACTAGCATCCGTGTTAAAAGTCATATACTTGCTTTATAAATCTAGGTACGACATTACCTCTGAATGAGGTCGTTTTTTATCCAGACAAATACCGAGCCGCTAATCGTAGGAATGTGTATTATCAGATCAACACGTAGCCCACAATGGAACCTCGTGATAAAATCGGTGAATTTTCAAAGTCATTCGGCTAAGGAACGCGGTATGTGACCGGTATTTGCAACTCCCTCACGCAGCTGGATATTTATCCAGTATGTGGAACGTATTCTGTCTCGATAACATGACAGAGGTTCCATTGAGTTAAAGGCGATGACTGATTGAGAAGGATCACTACCACAAGTGAATCACATTTTTCTTGGGTAGGGGATTAGGTTGGTGGAGGTAGGCCAAGTGTACAATCTTACACCACGTGGAGGATACACTGGGTGCAGCCATCTTGATTGATGTCGTAGTCGCCATCTTGGGTGAGATCACAGTGGCGCTCTCTGGTGGCGACGATATGTACTAAGTCAGTTGGAGTCCAGACCTCGTGATGAATACACTGGGTGTCGCCATCTTAGATTACATCACAGATGAGAGCGCTCTCTAGTGGCGGCGATGTGTACTAAGTCAGTTGGAGTCCTGACCTTGTGGTGAACACAACTGCATGGAATTGTTTAAATAAAATTTTATGTGAAGGTTCTTTTCCCACGAATCCTTAGGATTCGTGGCGACTGAGTTTAGTAAAGCGTCTTTTCTTTGGCGCCATTTTTTTATCTTAGCAGACATATGGGAATTGAATTTTGTTTATGGCAAAAATTAAAAGTTGGTGCCAGTTTGTAGGAAGAGGTGGTGGTTGGGTGATAGGTTAGTGGAGGTAGGCCAAGTGAGCTATTTTCCTTTGATTTTCTTTGCTTAATAGAGATAAGAGCGGTGTGGTGCATTATCCTGTTAGAATTTGAACTTGCCGCCATTTTCTACGGGGTGGGGGGTTAGGTTAGTGGACATTTTCCCGCCATTTTCGTGACGCATTATCCTGCTGGAATTTGTATTTCCCGCCAATTTTTTTTCTGGATGGTTAGGTTAGTGGAGCTATCTTCCCGCCAAAATTCAAACTTCCCGCCAAAATCCGCCATCTTGGATGACGTCATCGCCGCCATCTTGAACAAATTCGCCAACAATGGAATGTGGGGTGGCATCGGTGTAGTCCCACTACTCCTAGACTTTCACACTACTTAAAACCAAGTTATTCTAAGAACGACATACACACCCGTGCCCGAGGGAGGCCTCGAACCACCAGCAGGAGGGGCCGCACAGTACGTGACACGATGCCTCAAACCACGCGGCCACTCCTCGCGGCCACGGGACAGCGAGCTGGGAGTGGTACTGCGTACACACGGTACGAAAGGGCAGTTACTTAGGGGCGCTGTCGTCTCTCCTCAGGTTACTCAAGTGAAAAGATTTCCGACGTAATTAATGCCGCACGACGGCAATTGACAGACTTCGAATGCGGAATGGTAGTTGGAGCTTGGAGCACAAGACATTCCTTTCGTAAATCGTTGGGTAATTCAGTTCTCCGAGATGCACAGTGCCAAGACTGTGCTGAGAACACCAGAATTGACGCATCAGCACTCACTATCGACAGCGCAGTGGCCTGCGGCCCTAAGTTAACGACCGAGAGCAGTGGCAGTGATAAAAGACAAGCAATATTGCGTAAAATGTCCTCAGGTATGAGTGTGGGACGTACGACGAACGTGTCCCTTAGGGCAGTGCGGTGAAATTTCCTTATTAATGGAGCCGTCGCCTGCAGCACCTGTCCTGGGCTCGTGACGACATCGGTTAGCCGTCGTCCGGTCAAAGGAGCACCGACTTCGACTGGTAAGAGTTGATGGCAGGGTTTGTGTGTGGTGCAGACCTCACCGAGCCACGGAGGCAATTTGAGGGCGAGGCACTGTGGGAGTCGGTTGTGCCTCCATCGTGGTGTGGGTTGTGTTTATATGGGATGGACAGATCCTCTGGTCCACCTCAACTGGAAATGATTATTTCGGCTACTCGGAGACCGTGTCCAGCCATTCGTGGACTTACAGTCCCAAACAACGACGGAACTTTTTTGGGTGACAACGCGCCATGTCAGCGGGCCACAATTGTTTGCGATTCTACATCTACATCTACATTTATACTCCGCAAGCCACCCAACGGTGTGTGGCGGAGGGCACTTTACGTGCCACTGTTCGCGGGAAGAACGACTGTCTGAAAGCCTCCGTGCGCGCTCTAATCTCTCTAATTTTACATTCGTGATCTCCTCGGGAGGTATAAGTAGGGGGAAGCAATATATTCGATACCTCATCCAGAAACGCACCCTCTCGAAACCTGGCGAGCAAGCTACACCGCGATGCAGAGCGCCTCTCTTGCAGAGTCTGCCACTTGAGTTTGCTACACATCTCCGTAACGCTGTCACGGTTACCAAATAACCCTGTGACGAAACGCGCCGCTCTTCTTTGGATCTTCTCTATCTCCTCCGTCAACCCTATCTGGTACGCATCCCACACTGATGAGCAATACTGAAGTATAGGTCGAACGAGTGTTTTGTAAGCCACCTCCTTTGTTGATGGACTACATTTTCTAAGCACTCTCCCAATGAATCTCAACCTGGTACCCGCCTTACCAACAATTAATTTTATATGATCATTCCACTTCAAATCGTTCCGCACGCATACTCCCAGATATTTTACAGAAGTAACTGCTACCAGTGTTTGTTCCGCTATCATATAATCATACAATAAAGGATACTTCTTTCTATGTATTCGCAATACATTACATTTGTCTATGTTAAGGGACAGTTGCCACTCCCTGCACCAAGTGCCTATCCGCTGCAGATCTTCCTGCATTTCGCTACAATTTTCTGATGCTGCAACTTCTCTGTATACTACAGCATCATCCGCGAAAAGCCGCATGGAACTTCCGACACTATTGTTTTGAAGAACACGCTGAACAGTTCCAGTGAATTATGTGGCCACCCAGATCACCTGGCATTACTCTCATCCAACGTTTAAGGAACGTGAATCACATTGAACATTTTTCGGACTTAATCGAGAGGTTAATTTGTACAAAATCCGGAACACTTGCATTATTATGAACTGCTACAGGAGCACTGTGATTCAATGTTACTGTAGGGGAGTTCCAGCGACTTGCAAACGAGTTGATTTTCTGCACTACGCCATGAAAATGGAGGTCGGACACGATATGAGGATGTATCTCGCGACTTTTGTCACCTCAGTGCAATAGTGGTAGTAGTTGCTGCTGTGGCAGAAGCCAAGCTAGCTGGGGGCAGACAGTCGCCCCCGGAAGCGGACGCCAGCGCAACACGCGGCCGCGCGCCGCCCCGTCCCTTCCTGCGCTGTAGGAACTCAGCTCCCGGACATTCGCAGGAAGGTAGCCAGCCGGGCCTACCGCTTCCCGACGTGATAACATAGCGGTTGCGAGACGCCGGACGCAGCCGTGGCCCACTAACTGCCTGTAGATGGTCGAGGGCACGGCAAGGTGAGAGGGGATACGGGGCCAACTCTCCAGTTGGCACCGATGTGGCAAAGGCGTCCACGAAACTATAGTTCAATTCTTTTATCTTGGCGGTTCGCGCATGCCCGCCCTGACGCGGGAGATTGCTGCGTTGCCAGTTGTACGCCGCAAGAGAAGCAGCGCCATAGTATAGTATAGTTCGCAAACTTACGTTTAGGAGGGAGCGCGTAGTTTATGAAGTAAAGCCACCAAGGCCACATTAACCCTTTCGCTGCTACAGAGACGTGCTCCCCGCATTCCGCGATGTGCGCGATTTTGTCATCATTGCACTGCTCGCCTGTGCAGACACATGGTGTTTCGACTGCTTTGACACACGTATCATTCGATTTCACAAAAACTATTTGGCCCAAAAATTTTATTTTTACACATCTTCTTGATTGATACCTTCCCGCCATAAATGACTTAATTTTGTTTCAAAGTTGAACGCAGTTATTGTGCAGCATTAGATGTAGTAAATTATTGCAGAGTTTGCAGAGGTGAAAGCTCGTAGCGTATACTTTCCATATGGTCGATTTTAGTTGCCACAAGATATTTCAAATAATTACATTCAAACGAATAAAATTCATGAAGTAAGACACTTCGATATTGTTTTTAAATAAAGAAAATATTAAGTACTGAACAAGGCTTGAACTCAGAACCTTTCGCTCAGCAGCCCTACACTATAACCATTACGCTAACCGACAAACACTGTTGGTATGACTATGAATTACTCACGTTTCGTCGAAGTACAATAGGAGATCAACAATTACCGCTGTTCTTTATTGCGAAAAAGCGGTTAGTGAGAATGGTACAAACACCTTTCCTTGCTATCGCCTGAATTAGGAGGCTTATTGCTTGTTTGGTTTAATTAATAGAATATGAAGCAATTGGTATAAAGAATGCTTTTTCCAAACGTTCTATAAAAGAAAGTCTGCTATCAAGACACTGATTTTGTTCAATCACTTTATTTATGACTAAAAGTTTCTAAAACTGAAAGCACTCGTCCATGCTCTGCACTGCAGTCGAACTCTGGCAACGTCGTTCTCTGTTCATTGGCTGACTGTGTTTTGTGACGTCAGATGCGCAGAACGAACCTAAACTCGGCCGCCGTCATAAATGACGCGCACTTTAGTACCTCTCCGTGGCTTCTTGGTGACGCATTGTAATGACACGAGGAAAAAAAAAAATTGGCTATCTTCTCAACTTTCTACTTCTGCATCTACATTTCAATAAAAGCCATCTTGCACCGTGTAGCGGAGAGTACTTCGTGCGTCCCTATTCCTGCTCAAGTGGCGTAGGGTTCGCAGGAATTACGACTGTTGCCTAGCCGTTGGGACTCGAGTATCTCCAATTTCACGTTAATGGTCTTTGCGCGAGATGTACACTGACGGGACGAAAGTGGTGGGCTGCTTCCAACATCCTGCCGGACCTCCTCCTACCGGGCGTTGGAAGTCCCCTACAGAAATATCGAGCCACGCGGCCTCACAGGCGTCCACAGTTGCGGAAGAGTTGCCGGTGCACCACCTCTCGATTATGCCTCACAAATCTCCAATGGCATTCGTGTCTCCTGATCCGTGGTGCCAAATCCATCGTTCGAATTGTCCAGAATGTTCTTCAAAGCAGTCGCAGACAACCGTGGCGCACTGACATGGCGCATTGGCGTTCATAAAAATTCCGCCGTTGTTTGGCAACGTGAGGTCCACGAATGGCTGCACTTGGTCTCCCAGTAGCCGAGCAGAACCATTTCCAGACAATGACTGACCAGAGCGCGCAGTCCTCGCCATTACGGCGCTACCACCAGCTTGTGCAGTGCCTCGTTCACAACCTGGCAGCACGTCTTCGTCGGGTCTGCGGCACACTCGAGACCTACCGTCAGATCGTGCAGACTGAAACCGGAACACGAACTGCAGACGATGTCGTGCTGTTAGCAAACGCTCTCCTGCAACTCCTCTGCTGCCGTAGTCCATTAACGCCAAATTATGCGGTTATTTTACGTAGTGTTGCTTGTCTTTTAGCCTGACAACTCTACGCAAATGCCGCTCCTCACGATCCTTAAGTAAGGACCGTCGACCTGATGCCTGAAATTTAGCATTCTCGATACACTTTTGACACTGGGTCGCGGAATTTCGGACTCTCTAACTGAGAGGCACCCACATGCCTTGCTCATACTGTGGCATCAAGCAGTCAGGCCTGCAAGATGAGTGGTCTGCCAAGCGAGTGGATTCATTCTTAATTTATCGAGTAACATGAACTCTCGTATCTTACTATTTAGTTACAAATTATCCTCCTGTATGAATAATACGCAACGGAAACACGCATCTGACTATCAGTAATTTACAGAACTCTGACTGTACACTACGCACTGGCAATACCACATTTACTTTTTGTCTTTTATTTAACGGCTTTTGTCAACACGTGGCCACCGCACTGAATATGAATGGCGCACACATTATAAATTCGGGACATTATGACAACATACAATTCGAAGGAAAAGTCCACCAATCTTTTTCGTTTCACTATCTTATTTATTCCGATAAATTCTCTAACCTAAACACACAAATTCTATAACCTACAACAATAACACATGAGAAATTCAGCCCAGTGCACATGGCTTTACATTGGTGATTCTCTACCTTATGGTCTCGTAATTATTTAACGCTACAGTGCACTTTCTGGATAGGATGGTGGATCTTTTATTATACCTCACCCTTCGACTCTCACAATCATCATCACGAAACTTTCCTCCAGACCGAGCGGTACAGAACGAACAAGCATAACCCATTAATCTTTTGAAACTACCTCGCTACTCTCCCATGCAAACCACACATACCCAAATTACATGACATACACCACACTACAATGTGAAATACTACACAGGGAATAGTCACAACATTATCACTTTCAGCTTTCCCACTTCAATTAATATTTATCCCAGTTTCACACGACACTGCCCCACTTTGTAATTCTACTTTCCTACTATAAACTCTGGAGATATATGCACGTCTTCCTGTGCAATGCAAGCCAAGTGGAGTTGCTGGATAGACGGCCGATTGGTTGGTTGGTTGGTTTTGGGGAAGGAGACCAGACAGCGTGGTCATCGGTCTCATCGAATTAGGGAAGGATGGGGAAGGAAGTCGGCCGTGCCCTTTCAGAGGAACCATCCCGGCATTTGCCTGGAGTGATTTACGGAAATCACGGAAAACCTAAATCAGGATGGCCGGACGCGGGATTGAACCGTCGTCCTCCCGAATACGAGTCCAGTGCCTTACCACTGCGCCACCTCGCTCGGTCAAGGCCGACTCACCTTGATTCTCTCTCAGAGTTTAAATCTAGCGGCCGACTCACCTTGATTCTCTCTCAGAGTTTAAATCTAGCGTCACACGGAATCATATCATGCAATGTAACATTAAGAACATATTCATCACACACGCGAGTCCTCAACTGATACCATGGACGAGTACTTCTCTTTATCCTTTGTCTCATACACAGATTGAGACTCACACAGTACTCACCACGTGGAAGTACTCGTCTCTAATTTCAAGTCCTGCACATGCCATTTCTTAAATATTTCAGCTTATGGTACACACGCTATTTCTTAAATACACCCCTGGAAATGGAAAAAAGAACACATTGACACCGGTGTGTCAGACCCACCATACTTGCTCCGGACACTGCGAGAGGGCTGTACAAGCAATGATCACACGCACGGCACAGCGGACACACCAGGAACCGCGGTGTTGGCCGTCGAATGGCGCTAGCTGCGCAGCATTTGTGCACCGCCGCCGTCAGTGTCAGCCAGTTTGCCGTGGCATACGGAGCTCCATCGCAGTCTTTAACACTGGTAGCATGCCGCGACAGCGTGGACGTGAACCGTATGTGCAGTTGACGGACTTTGAGCGAGGGCGTATAGTGGGCATGCGGGAGGCCGGGTGGACGTACCGCCGAATTGCTCAACACGTGGGGCGTGAGGTCTCCACAGTACATCGATGTTGTCGCCAGTGGTCGGCGGAAGGTGCACGTGCCCGTCGACCTGGGACCGGACCGCAGCGACGCACGGATGCACGCCAAGACCGTAGGATCCTACGCAGTGCCGTAGGGGACCGCACCGCCACTTCCCAGCAAATTAGGGACACTGTTGCTCCTGGGGTATCGGCGAGGACCATTCGCAACCGTCTCCATGAAGCTGGGCTACGGTCCCGCACACCGTTAGGCCGTCTTCCGCTCACGCCCCAACATCGTGCAGCCCGCCTCCAGTGGTGTCGCGACAGGCGTGAATGGAGGGACGAATGGAGACGTGTCGTCTTCAGCGATGAGAGTCGCTTCTGCCTTGGTGCCAATGATGGTCGTATGCGTGTTTGGCGCCGTGCAGGTGAGCGCCACAATCAGGACTGCATACGACCGAGGCACACAGGGCCAACACCCGGCATCATGGTGTGGGGAGCGATCTCCTACACTGGCCGTACACCACTGGTGATCGTCGAGGGGACACTGAATAGTGCACGGTACATCCAAACCGTCATCGAACCCATCGTTCTACCATTCCTAGACCGGCAAGGGAACTTGCTGTTCCAACAGGACAATGCACGTCCGCATGTATCCCGTGCCACCCAACGTGCTCTAGAAGGTGTAAGTCAACTACCCTGGCCAGCAAGATCTCCGGATCTGTCCCCCATTGAGCATGTTTGGGACTGGATGAAGCGTCGTCTCACGCGGTCTGCACGTCCAGCACGAACGCTGGTCCAACTGAGGCGCCAGGTGGAAATGGCATGGCAAGCCGTTCCACAGGACTACATCCAGCATCTCTACGATCGTCTCCATGGGAGAATAGCAGCCTGCATTGCTGCGAAAGGTGGATATACACTGTACTAGTGCCGACATTGTGCATGCTCTGTTACCTGTGTCTATGTGCCTGTGGTTCTGTCAGTGTGATCATGTGATGTATCTGACCCCAGGAATGTGTCAATAAAGTTTCCCCTTCCTGGGACAATGAATTCACGGTGTTCTTATTTCAATTTCCAGGAGTGTAGTTCCCGCCCGCAATTCGCGAGTCTTGCCAAACTGTACGCCCGGCCAGCGACGTTTGGAGCACAGTGGGCAGGACCGCCCAGCCAGCTCGGAATGCTGACGATCTGAAGCGCCGATTGGGCGGAATTTGACACGATAACCCTGAGGAGGGACACCCATCAACTCTACCTACTAATCCCAATCCAAGTAACTACTTCCATCTTGGCCCAGAGGTGGACCGAGGGTTACTGAGTTGCTCAGTTTGTGAAGCCCTCTCTCTCTAATAAATCGTCCTATTTTTCTGAAATCCTAATTATTTGTTTGTCTATACTGTGGATCACATCTACCGATTTCATAAGTGAGCAATTAACAGTCTCATTTGAGTTTCTTTCAAAAAAATCCATATGACTGTGCTCCTGCAGAAAGGACAACAAAATAATGCGTTTTCTGTGGCACAATCGTTGTGAGACCACCTTTTACATCTGAGGCACCGGTGCCATTCTCCATTTCTTTTCAATTGCATCGTGTCGAACAGTAAATATAAAGGCAGTTTTCGTGATCTTTAGCAGACTGCGACGGGCTATAACTGAAAGGAAGAAAAACTGGACTGGACATTCGTTGAGACGCGGGTGCTTGCTAACAGATGGTTTGGAAGGAGAGGAGATTGAGAGGCAGGGAGATGTACAAGATGAAAGACGACGTAAATGGAAGCGGAAATTACACGGACCTGAAGAGGATGGCAGAAGACAGGAGAGCATGGAAAGTTACCACGTGAAAACGTGCCTGCGACATCAGAAGCGGGCCTGTCATTACTTTTCCTTGTTCTTGCTTTCAGCTATTTCTTCTGTTTATCAGACCTTGCTCTCAGACAATTAATTCTTTCTGCTTGGGATTCATTGGGTTCAAATAGCTTTTCTTCTCCTGCGCTTTTTTATACAAAATAGTACGTGACCGTTTGGCCCAATCGAACTTTCTAAACACACCCGATCTCCAATTTTCAATTAGTTTCTTAACTACAGTAGTAACTTTTAGGCTTTCAGATTGTATAAATGTACAGTGTAAAGTAGAATAATCTCCTTGAACTTAGATATTTTGGGCTATTCTCAATTCTAATAAGTGCGATTCCAAGGAGCTTCGATATTTACATAATAAAATTTACTCACGTTGTACAGAAATTCACATGTTCTTCGCTCCAAGGAGTTCAATCGGCTAGTGTCGTATAGTTTGTGAGAGTCTCAGTAGATGGCAGTAGCGCTCTAGCACTAATGCTTCCCGACAAAAGTGCTCCGCCGCAAAGTGGCACGGCCCGTACTACCACGAACAACTAGCGCAAATTCGTGCTACCCGTGGCTACAAGAAGATGCCACCAGAGGAAGTCGAAACGTCGATTTTGTAAGAAGAAACTGAAGGGGAACTTGAAGCCAATGACGACTGTTGTAGATTCTACGCAAAGCTGTCAGCACCTTTGACATCGGCTTCCGTCTTTTTTCCGCGTACTTCTAGTGCCACGTGTTGTTCGCGCCTTTGTTCTCGACACACACACACACACACACACACACACACACACACACACACACACACACACACGAGATACATTCAGGTCTGAAACAAATTATTTGTTTGTTCTGCAGTATCTGTGACGTGACGCAAATCATGTTTTGGTGTAATAAATTAGTTCCACGTGCAAGTGAATTCGCAAATACTGTTCGAGTAAAATACGCATCATTAGGCGTTTGTGAAGCTTTGTGGGCGCATACAAGAGAGGAAATCAAATGAAGTGTGTGCAAATTTTTCTGTTGATTTGAAACACCACAATATTTCAATAACCAATAGTATTCACTTTTTACGTGCGTATACTATACTTTGTTACTTGTTCCCAATAATTCATATGAATATCCGATCTTAATAGTGTTTTGATTGATTATATTTCGTTTTTATTGCGATGTAGAAGTTTTAATGAACTGTTAACACTCTGCAGCTTTTACTTCGTTAACGGTGGATGTCTGAGGTTTTATGCTCCACGGAATGCAAGTTGACATTTCAAAGCTGGTGTGCCACCTGCGGAGAGGGACTGTGACGGCTTCGAAATTCCGGTAGTAAGCGAAATGATCTACTACAGTTTAAATCCTAAACAGCCGAGGAACTTTGCAAGCAGATAAAAGACGTGGCAAAAAGAGAGATAGGCCTGCAGCCAGCACTGAGGCAGAGCTACTATCCACGAAGCATCAGGGTCCAACAGAGTCGGTTCCGGGTATGCCTCTTGTCACTAATACGCGACTTACTCCACATATACCAGATAGGTGCAACATTTCTTAGAATTAACCTGATGTAAAGGAAAGGTGCCTAATATGACACACACTTTTGTAAACGCATCTGAAAGACCTAAAAGTAAGTGCAATTGCATTTTTTATGATGGTAATAAGATGTTGCATTATTTAATTTTATCATACAATTATCGTACTTGCAGTAATAAACAATCTTTCAGAGTAGTTATTAAATCTTCACAAACAAGGCATTTCGTAGAAATGAGATCAAGGTTTCCTAATATGACACAGTAATAATATTTTGCTTTAATTATTTAATTACATAATAATGACATATGAATATACAATTTTTACATGTTCATTCATTTCTGTTATCCTTCACTCATTTCACACTATTTAGGTTTATATTTACGACATCCGGGGCAAACAAAATTGTCTTCTGTGACACCGCAATCTTCGTAAGCCCAGCGATAACATTTGGTGCTCTGTGCCCACTTCTCCCCGTGTCTGCCTTCAGAAAAGCGCGCAGTACAGAACAGACACTGTGGCCGTGCGGTTAAAGGCGCTGCAGCCTGGAACCGCGAGACCGCTACGGTCGCAGGTTCGAATCCTGCCTCGGGCATGGATGTTTGTGATGTCATTAGGTTAGTTAGGTTTAACTAGTTCTAAATTCTAGGGGACTAATGACCTCTTGCCGGCCGCGGTGGTCTCGCGGTTCTAGGCGCGCAGTCCGGAACCGTGCGACTGCTACGGTCGCAGGTTCGAATCCTGCCTCGGGCATGGATGTGTGTGATGTCCTTAGGTTAGTTAGGTTTAAGTAGTTCTAAGTTCTAGGGGACTGATAACCACAGCAGTTGAGTCCCATAGTGCTCAGAGCCATTTGAACCATTTGAACCACTAATGACCTCAGCGGTTGAGTCCCATAGTGCTCAGAACCATTTGAACCATTTGAAGAACAGACACTCTGCGTCATCGTCATCACTGCTGTCTGAATCCCCACTGTCATCAAGATGGACATCGGATGCCGAGTCACTAGACGATTCTTCTGCTTCAGGTCTACGATTTGAAGATTTTCCACTCTTCTCCCTTAGTAACTTTCTTGCTGCTTTCTAAGCTTCAGCCTCTGATTTCTTCTGTTTAGATTCTTGCAGTTGCTTCACATAAGGAGTTGAAGTTAGTAACGCAGCAGAGCACGAACGCGATGTTTGACTATTTGACTAACTCCAGGTGGTTTTGCGATGTGTGGGGGAGGTCTGATGTCTGCCGGGCTGACAGCTTCAGCATCACCGTCAGTAGTTTCATTTTCGTTTTTGGCACCTCTTTCTTGAAGAGCGTTAGCATGGCGATGAACTGAAAGAACTGAAAGATGTTTCTGTTGCATGGGATGAGACCTGTTTTTCTGAAGGCATTCACAGACGCTTCCATTGTTGCTGCTCGGTTGTAAGCTGCCCCAAATAATTTGGCTATTAACAATGGGGTGATAACACGACCTGGGTTACTTGCCACCCACGTTTCTATCTCTTGGGGATAGTAGGTTTTCAAAGGACCCATAAAACCGACGTCAAGTGGCTGCATTTTATGCGTTGAGTGAGGTGGCAAACATACTATATGAACATTGTTTAAAACGTGCTTTATCTAACACATCGAGATTCTTTGTGGGGAATAATGCCCATCAAGAATCAAAATGACAGGGTCATTTAAAGATGGCTTTCTTTACATGACTCAGAAAATGACCAAACCACTGAGTAAAAATGTGAGTTTGTATCCAGCCACTTGGATGACTAGCTGATTATGATCCTGCAGGTGCACTGTCCATCAAGTTCCAGAAAACATTCCAATTTCTGATCATAAGAATAGTCAAAGTAATCCCTGTTTATGATAATGTAATCGAATTAAAATAAACGCAGTTGCCAAAATTTTACTAAAAAAATGATGAAATATTGTTATCTCATGATAGTATTGCGTAAATTACATATAAAAAACCGTGAGAGAACGAGTTCCCCCAATATGCGACAGGTATCGTAATATGCGACACTGTCGCGTATTTGGATCCCCATACTGTCGCATATTAGGAATTTCGCCATCTTACACAAAGAATGACGCACTTGCTAACAACATTCGTTGGAAAATGAACCTAACTGTTAATAATTACAGGTAATACCGTCACAAATAACAACAACAAAAGAGTGCAGTAATACCCACTAACCTTTAAGGTGAAATATTGTCTCAACACCGATGTCGCAAAAACTCCAAACACAAGAAATTTTGTATCAACCTCCAAGTACTGTGTCCGGCTCAACTATGGCGTCCTACTCGCTGTGTCGTCGTCTGGAACGCGATAGACGTGTTTAAGAAACTCTCCACCAGAGTGCAACCCCTAACGTGAGCACAGTTGGGGTGTCTAATATTAGAGAACTATCGCACAATAGGCACCTTTCCTCTACTTCACAACACTTCGTTACTGGCTTAAAAACGTGATTCTTAATTTTTTATTTCAAGTAGATATTTATTCCAGTATTAAAGAGTTAACACCATTTACCGTATTTTTCATTACTTTCAGTAGCGATACCGCAAATAAAAGTGCACGTTTCCCATTTCCTTTAAAGGTAAGGACAATGTTCATCATTTTTACATTGACCTGCACTCAAGAAATACACATAGGACACAGCTATCACATATCAACAAGAAAATGGGCCCATGTGCGCTCAGACACAACAGCCTTTTCGCTCGGCGGCTGAAGGAGCCCTGTGGACCATCCCGGCTAAGAATGCCATACCACATTTAATTTAATCGACCGCCAGATGCTAGTGCTTGACGTACTCGAGAGACTACTAGACTCGTGATAACGCCCGGGGTCACGGGTGCAAACTGCACAGCTCGCAACGCCGGCAGCGTAGTTGGCGCGTTTTCCATTTCGCGGTTCACAGCAGCAATAACACCACCACACCACACGCCGAGAGAAAAAAAAAACAGGCACCGCTGCAGCCCGCTGGGCCGCGTTTACAATTTCACGGGCAGATTCGCCTCCTCTTTCACCTCTTGGCAGCCGGACTGCTTTCAGAAGAGTCAAAGTCCGAGGAAGGCACGGCCACATCAGAAAATTACGACGCCCAAAGCACGAAGAGACAGAGATGACGACGACGCGAGGTCACTAAACTCATTTGTAAGCCATGTAGAAAAGCGCAGAAAGACGTTATGTGACTGCTGTGGCCTTCTCCACCAAGACATCACGGCGCCTAGAGTATCAGCAACCAAACTGACAGCCGGCGGCCGCGGGTTGCTCGCCTCGCAGGCGCACCGAAGCACTACACAACCGACAGACAATATTGATGACCGGCCACAACAACAACCACAACAACACCACAGCAAAGACACCAGCGGCCACCAGGGGCCACTACCGGCCGACATAAACTTAAGGTAGAGGTAACTGCAGATCCCAGAACTATTTTCACACGTCAAACCACGTGATGGAAAATAGTTCCGAGGTACTCATCCGCCGAAGCGCTATAAAGGCCGGCGCTCGGCCGCACATCGGCAGCCACCCTCCCAACTCGGCACGGCCTGACGGTGTACTTGGCCCTTGTCCGGCCAGTGCTCGAGTACGCCGCCATAGTGTGGGGGAATGCAGCTCCTTCGCACGTCGCGATGCTCCAGCGCGTCCAGAATCGGGCGCTCCGACTCGCTCTCCACAAGCCGCCTCGTTACTCGACGAGGCTCCTTCACGAGGAAGCAGGCGTCGCGCTGCTGAGGGATCGCTCCAGGCAGTCCGCCAGGGTGTTCTGTGCCTCTGCCGAACACTCTGGCAGTCGTCTTATTCGTGGACTGGGACACCAAGTCCACCACAGGCGGACCACGCGCTGGCCTTATCTGCTGCGGGAGTAGTTTCTTCCGCAGCCCCGATGCCGCTTTTGACGAAGCGTCCGCTCCCACGCGGCCGCTCACATAGGCCAATTCCACCCGTGACGCCAGAAATCGTTCTTGAGGTCCACACAGGAACAGCAGCTTCGCTGCTTAGCCTGTCTCACTCCTGGTTGATGTCACCAGATTTGCAGTGCAGTGCACATCGGCAGTTCATCGACCGCCAGCAGACTTGGATAGGTGCCGCCCCGGCAGCCCAGCTCGGATCTTCTCGCTGATCTCTGGATTAGGCTCGGTATATCGGAGAAGTCTCTGGCGGAGACTAGTAGGAAATTATTTCATTTGTTTTCTAAATTATTCTTGTATGTAGTTGTGATTCGAAGACGGGTCACTCTTTTGTGTTGGTGTTATACTTGGAGAATTTGTTGTACTTAATTGAACAGTCCAATAAATTGTTTTCGGACTTTGATAGTTAGTTTCTTCTGCTTACGCAGACATATCAGTGGTTCTCATCTGAAACTAGCTCGGATCTACAAGGCTAATCGTGTCTCTATAACTTCATATTCGAATATAAATGAAATGACGAAAGTAGTGGGATAGCGATGTACATGGCGGTAGGATCGCGTACACGAGCTACAAGGGGGCAGTGCAATGGCGGAGCTGTCTTTCGCACCCATTTGTAAAGAGTTTTCCGAGGCGAATACGGCCGCACAACGACGATTAACAGACTTCGAACGCGAAATGGTAGTTGGGGTTGGACGTTAGCGAATTCAATACCCCGAGATCCGCAGTGACAGGAGTGCGCCGAGAATATCAAATTTCAGACATTACCGCTCACCGCCGACAACGCATTGGCCGACGCCTTTCACTTGACGACCGAGGTAAGCGGCGTCTGTCAGTAGAGAAGCAAGACTGCGTGAAACAACAGGAGAAATCAATGTGGGACGTACGAGAAACGCATTCGTTAGGACCGTGAGGCGAAATTTGACGTTAACCGGGAATGGCAGCAGACGACGGACGCGAGCGTGCCTGCGAGCAGCACGGCGCGGCCGGCTCCGCCCCCCCTGGGCCTGTGACGTGGCGGCTGAGCGCTGCCTGGCCACGGCCTGGTAAGAGGGGTCGGTAAGAGCTGACGGTAGGCGCAGGCGAGAGGCCGCGGCCTGGTGAGAGGGGTCGGTAAGAGCCGACGGTAGGCGCAGGCAAGAGGCCGCGGCCTGGTAAGAGGCGTCGGTAGGAGCCGACGGTAGGCGCAGGCAAGAAGCCGCGGCCTGCTAGGAGGGGTCGGTAAGAGCCGACGGTAGGCGCAGGCAAGAGGCCGCGGCCTGGTAAGAGAGGTCGGTAAGAGCCGACGGTAGGCGCAGGCAAGAGGCCGCGGCCTGGTGAGAGGGGTCAGTAAGAGCCGACGGTAGGCGCACGCAAGAGGCCGCGGCCTGGTAAGAGGGGTCGGTAAGACCCGACGGTAGGCGCAGGCAAGAGGCCGCGGCCTGGTAAGAGGGGTCGGTAAGAGCCGACGGTAGGCGCAGGCAAGAGGCCGCGGCCTGGTGAGAGGGGTCGGTAAGAGCCGACGGTAGGCGCAGGCAAGAGGCCGCGGCCTGGTGAGAGGGGTCGGTAAGAGCCGACGGTAGGCGCAGGCAAGAGGCCGCGGCCCGGTAAGAGGGGTCGGTAAGAGCCGACGGTAGGCGCAGGCAAGAGGCCGCGGCCCGGTAAGAGGGGTCGGTAAGAGCCGACGGTAGGCGCAGGCAAGAGGCCGCGGCCTGGTAAGAGGGGTCGGTAAGAGCCGACGGTAGGCGCAGGCAAGAGGCCGCGGCCTGGTAAGAGGGGTCGGTAAGAGCCGACGGTAGGCGCAGGCAAAGGCCGCGGCCTGGTAAGAGGGGTCGGTAAGAGCCGACGGTAGGCGCAGGCAAGAGGCCGTGGCCTGGTAAGAGGGGTCAGTAAGAGCCGACAGTAGGCGCAGGCAAGAGGCCGCGGCCTGGTAAGGGGGGTCGGTAAGAGCCGACGGCAGGCGCAGGCAAGAGGCCGCGGCCTGGTAAGAGGGGTCGGTAAGAGCCGACGGTAGGCGCAGGCAAGAGGCCACGGCCTGGTAAGGGGGGTCGGTAAGAGCCGACGGCAGGCGCAGGCAAGAGGCCGCGGCCTGGTAAGAGGGGTCCGTAAGAGCCGACGGCAGGCGCAGGCAAGAGGCCGCGGCCTGGTAAGAGGGGTCCGTAAGAGCCGACGGCAGGCGCAGGCAAGAGGCCGCGGCCTGGTAAGAGGGGTCGGTAAGAGCCGACGGCAGGCGCAGGCAAGAGGCCGCGGCCTGGTGAGAGGGGTCGGTAAGAGCCGATGGTAGGCGCACGCAAGAGGCCGCGGCCTGGTAAGAGGGGTCGGTAAGACCCGACGGTAGGCGCAGGCAAGAGGCCGCGGCCTGGTAAGAGGGGTCGGTAAGAGCCGACGGTAGGCGCAGGCAAGAGGCCGCGGCCTGGTGAGAGGGGTCGGTAAGAGCCGACGGTAGGCGCAGGCAAGAGGCCGCGGCCCGGTAAGAGGGGTCGGTAAGAGCCGACGGTAGGCGCAGGCAAGAGGCCGTGGCCCGGTAAGAGGGGTCGGTAAGAGCCGACGGTAGGCGCAGGCAAGAGGCCGCGGCCTGGTAAGAGGGGTCGGTAAGAGCCGACGGTAGGCGCAGGCAAGAGGCCGCGGCCTGGTAAGAGGCCGCGGCCTGGTAAGAGGGGTCGGTAAGAGCCGACGGTAGGCGCAGGCAAGAGGCCGCGGCCTGGTAAGAGGGGTCGGTAAGAGCCGACGGTAGGCGCAGGCAAGAGGCCGCGGCCTGGTAAGAGGGGTCGGTAAGAGCCGACGGTAGGCGCAGGCAAGAGGCCGCGGCCTGGTAAGAGGGGTCAGTAAGAGCCGACGGTAGGCGCAGGCAAGAGGCCGCGGCCTGGTAAGAGGGGTCCGTAAGAGCCGACGGCAGGCGCAGGCAAGAGGCCGCGGCCTGGTAAGAGGGGTCCGTAAGAGCCGACGGCAGGCGCAGGCAAGAGGCCGCGGCCTGGTAAGAGGGGTCGGTAAGAGCCGACGGCAGGCGCAGGCAAGAGGCCGCGGCCTGGTAAGAGGGGTCGGTAAGAGCTGACGGTAGGCGCAGGCAAGATGCCGCGGCCTGGTAAGAGGGGTCGGTAAGAGCTGACGGTAGGCGCAGGCAAGAGGCCGCGCAGCTAGCGGCGCCTCCACGACTGCGTGTCCCATGTTTACGTGTAGTGGACTGGCCTTTGGTTGTGTTTAGCTACCCGGAGACCATTCGCGGACTTTGTATTGCCAAACGACGATGGATGACAATGCGCCTTGTCACCCTGCCACAATTTTTTGTGATCGGTTTAAAGAACATTCTGCACAATGTCAGCCAATAATTTGCCCACCCAGATCGTCCACCGTAAATCCCATCAAACAATTATGGGACATAGTCCAGAGGTGAGTTCGTGCACAGAGTCTCGTGCATCGGCGACACCTTCGCAATTGTGGACTGCTGTATAGGGAGCGTACCTCATTACTTATGCAGAGGAATTCCAGCGACTTGTCGAATCCGTGCTACGTCGAGTTCTCGTAATACGCCGGGTAAAAGGAGGTCGAACACGATATTACGAGGAGTACCCGGGGTGTCCCACGAGGGATGAACAATGTTCAGAGATATGGCAGGAACGGTCACTGGAAGGGAAATAGTGTAGTAAAAATTGTCTCTAGAATGCATACTGAATGCTCTGAGACAAATCTCTTGTAATGCAAGTTCTTGTCTTCCCATATTTTCAGGGAGCGTAGTATAATTTATTTAGAAAATTAGTTACGTGAAAT
The DNA here is from genome assembly GCF_023898315.1 of Schistocerca nitens. Taxonomy (NCBI): domain Eukaryota; kingdom Metazoa; phylum Arthropoda; class Insecta; order Orthoptera; family Acrididae; genus Schistocerca; species Schistocerca nitens. Next base: position 230,341,032 of record NC_064623.1, on the reverse strand, counting down.
ATAGATAACTGGAACGATCTTTTTATCGAAATAACGTGGAAATGGTTAGCTTAAAGGATACTTATACATGTTTAATGTTAACATTTATTAACACAGTTTTTTGTGCTACTACTTATATACTGCCGTAATAAAAAAAGGTTCTTTTTATATACAGGCTATCAGTTTTCAATTAGAAATTCGTCCATGGAATAAGAAGAGCTGTGTGGGAGAAGTGATTTTATTTTCGATTTGACACTATATTTGCTGCCTGTGACACACTTTATTATTGTTGCTGGACACTGAACTGTTTTCCGAACTACTGACAGCTTCAGTAATGGGTGCTAATGGTCTTTTTCCCTCTCGTGTTGTAGGTGTGGACTTCGCTGTTCTTCTCAAATTGTGATGGCGTATTTACGACGAATTTCATTAGCAACTACACAATATATTGTGATCGTCTAGTTCAAATGCGTAACTCCCTGAACAGGTACCTACATGACGATCACGGATGGACACACGTTTATGTTACTACTCGACTTTGTGCAATCAATACTTTCTTCACAGATAACTATTCCGTACATCTTTACTGAGTCGAAATATGTAAAATATGTCAGGAGATTGATTCGTTTGTTCGTTAATTATATGAAGAGCAAAAGTAGCTCAACGTAACCGTTTGATAAACTCAGTAACAGACTTCCAGTCTTCATCAACATCGCCGGCCGCGGTGGTCTAGCGGTTCTAGGCGCTCAGCCCGGAGCCGCGCGACTGCTACGGTCGCAGGTTCGAATCCTGCCTCGGGCATGGATGTGTGTGATGTCCTTAGGTTAGTTAGGTTTAAGTAGTTCTAAGTTCTAGGGGACTGATGACCATAGATGTTAAGTCCCATAGTGCTCAGAGCCATTTGAACCATTTCATCATGGACCAAAACAAGGAAAGAATGCCCAGCAGACTTGGGCACAGGTCTACCATGGCACTTTGCTGCTAAACGGAACAACCGCAGTGCCGTGTTCAGCCGCAGTTATGTGGAACCAACGATTTGACGAAGGCCGAACACACGTCGATGTTGCTGATCGGGAAGTCCAGACCTTGCACCACGATGTTTTCCATCTCTTCGCGAAGCTTGCAGAACAGCTAGAGGAAACGATTTTCCAACGATGACGCGTTCAGTCATTGCTTGTCGAATACAGTAGCTCCGTGGCCAAGAAGCGGATTTCTACCGTCGAGGAAGTGGACGAGTGTTGGAACGTTCGGACCGTTGTTCACAGCGTTGACTACGCTGAAAAACCAGTGTCACGTGTCTGAGACACTACGACATCCCGCGCAGCTGCGGTGTGTGTAGCGGCGGGACGCGAAGGGGGGCGGGGCAGCGACTCGTCCTGCGGCGGCACTGCCCCACTCGCCCCACTGCCCCACTCGCCTCACGGCCGGCAGTCCTGTGGCGTGGTTCTGCACCTCCATCTGCACAGGTGCGCCGCAAGCCCGTGTACGGTGCGTGGCGGAGCGTTCTCTGCAGCACTACTAGTCATTTCCCCACCTGTTCCACTCGCCAACAGAGCGAGGGAAAAACGACCGTCTGCGTGCCTCCGCATCAGCCCTAATTTCTCGAACCTTATCTTCGTGGTCCTTGCGCTCAATGTATGTTGGCCGCAGTAGAATCGTTCGGCAGTCGTCTTCAAATGCCCGTTTTTTTTTTCTTTTTTTCTCAATAATGTTTCTAACAGCCCGCACACCGGACACGAATCCGTTCGATTTCTGTCTGTGTGGACATTTAAAGGCATTGTCGCATGATCAACCTGTGGACATTGTTGAGGCGTTACAGACGTATGTAAACGATACGCGTGTCGCATTCCGAGCGGAGCCAGATCTATTTGAAAGAGCGCGTGATTCACTGCGTCGATGGGTTAAAGGACGTCTCAGGATGCGTGGTATCCACACGCACCACCGCCTGCAGTGTCTACTTCTATATGAGCCACAGGCGGGAATGAGAGGACAGATTGACCCATACCTCAACAAGTATTGATTTCCGTACTATCGTTATAGGGACTTTTCCCCTAGTTTTAACCGGCAATTCCTCCTGTCGAATATCTTTAACTCTCTTTAGACTTGCTGTGTAATGAGAGAATAAACTGTAGAATCAGTTGAATGACACCCTCTGACGACAGTATGAATCCGAACAGCGTTGAGCCAAACTACATATCGGTATTAGAACGTGCCTGAAGCAAAGAAGTATTTAGTCAACTGTGCACAATAATAACAGAAAATTTCTGAAGATGCAACGAACGTGGATTCTGTCGTTAGAAATTGTGACAGCACACGGTAAACGAAAAGGAGAGCCAAGTACTTACCACAACGATTGTCAAATGGCTCCATCACCCGGCACCACCTGTCAACAGATACAAGAAAATGTAGGAACAGTTTCATAACAGCAAAATAAAATGAACAACCATCATGAAAGTGAGGTAGAGGGGTGAAGGGGAGGGGACGGTTCTACCGTATCATTAAAATTCGTAACTTTGTTGCAAGCGATTTCTGCTCTCCCTAAAGACAATCAACGGCTCTACAAAACAGGTGTAAGGTAACATTTGTCAAGGTTTGGAACGATGATTCTTCAACAGCAAAATGCTGTGCGATGTGTTAAACAGAATGTCGAACAACGAAGCATAACTCTTCAGTCAACAAACTGCAAATGGCAGGATAAATACTATGAACAGACAGCCATGGGGTCTCCCTTATTCCACCTCACCCCCCCCTCCCCCTCGTTAGCATATGATGTGGAAGCCTTTGAAACAACGGCACTTTGTTTGGAAATTTGTGGAAAGAGCCTATGGGGGCAAACTGCTGAGGCCATCGGTCCCTAAGCTTACACACTACTTAATCTAACTGAAACTAACTTACGTTAAGCACAACACACCCTCCGACGGAGAGAGCCGCGCGGACCGTGGCAATTTGTTCCGATTCTTTATGCCCATGACGTTGGTTCTGATAAGTGTACGATACGGTCGCTATATGGCCTCGTGGTGAAACGGAGCTACGCAGGTTTCAAGAATAAATGAGGAAATGCACGGGAGGATAGGGTCCACGCTAGAGACAAAGAAGAAAGGAGCAATTCCATTGCTAGACGTGGAAATGTAAACGGAGGGCACTCTAGGACACAGACCATACTGGAAGCCTCGACATACGGACAGATTTTTTGCACGCCCAATCCAGCCGCCACTCAGTGCACGAGAACTCAGTTATCCATTCCTCAGCTGTCCGCACGCAGCGCCAAAGTGATGCTCACAACGTAACACATCACCTCAAAAGGCTGCGTACAACAATCGTGGCCAATGGTTGCAAACATAAATCGATTCACACAGTCATCGGAACACAAGAAATAGGCGAGTAACCAACGAACTGCAGCCAGTGACGTGCTTACCCCATAAGAAGGACGTCATTCACAGGACCAGTTAACACCTTCGGCGGTTGCAGTCGAGCCTAACGTGTACAGTAATCGTAAGATTCAGGATCTGCTGCGCTCCGTGAGGGGCAAGAGAGATGCTTTACACGATGCAGCTACACAGTGGAATGTCAGCGTGGAAAATTATGCATCGGACAGATCGGCAAGGCAAAAATAATGCGCATACGGGAAGACGAGCGCTACATTCGTCTGTGGCAGCGCAGGAAATCTGCAGTGGCCGAATAGTCGCAAGACTGTGGCAAGCAAACAGAATTTACCAAAACACGTGAACTTGCCAAACAGCCGGGTTTGGTAAACCACAAGATCAGAGAAGCCATAGAAATATACTGACCACTCGAAGCACGTGACCAGAGCGGGGGGATGCAGGTTTTCCCTCTGCTGGGTGCCAGCCCCGTGGCCGGAACCCGCGCGTCATTCGCCGGCGACCACCGACCACGGCTCACGGTGCAAGAAGGAATAGACAGCGGCAGCAACCCCCCCCCCCCCGCCCCGCGCCACCGCAGTAGTAACTAACTACAACAACACGCAATGTCATGCTAGGTGACCACTAAGTGACAGGATGTAAGTGCAGGGACCGATTTATGAACATTTGTGGATGGAGGCTGTTGCATGGACGGGAAAGAAGACCCAGCGGTCCTACCTTTGAAGTTAAGGAAAATAACTTTCCAGATCTAATACTCTATATTGTTTTGATACTTACAGATATCAAACAATTGCAAAAATGTGTTTTATTTTAGCACATAAGTAGTAGGACGTGGGGGTGCGGCCCCACATTTCATTGTTGCCAGATGTATCCAAGATGGCGGCAATGACGTCATCCAAGATGGCGGATTTTAGCGGGAAGTTTGAATTTTGGCGGGAAGAGAGGTCAATTGGGCTACCTCCACTAACCTACCCCCACCCCCCCAGAAGAAAATTGACAGTAAAATCAAATTCCAGCAGGATAATGCATTACACCACGAAAATGGCGGGAAATTAGACCAATTGGGCTATGTCCACTAACCTAACCATCCACCCCCTAGAAAATGGCGGGAAGTTCAAACTCCAACAGGACAATGTCTCGAAAACTGTACTTCCCTTTATTGTTATCATTTATTATCATTTACTATCATTTATTATTATTATTTATACCATGCACATGTGTTCGACACGAGAACTGGAGTCCAACTGTGTTAGTTCATACCCTGCCACCAGAGAGCACCTCCACGACATTATTCAGCCGGCCGAAGTGGCCGTGCGGTTAAAGGCGCTGCAGTCTGGAACCGCAAGACCGCTACGGTCGCAGGTTCGAATCCTGCCTCGGGCATGGATGTTTGTGATGTCCTTAGGTTAGTTAGGTTTAACTAGTTCTAAGTTCTAGGGGACTAATGACCTCAGCAGTTGAGTCCCATAGTGCTCAGAGCCATTTGAACCATTTTTTGACATTATTCAAGATGGCGAATTTTGGCGGGAAAAATAGGTCAATTGGGCTACCTTCACCAACCTAACCCCCACCCCCCGAAAATTGGCGCGAAATTTGAATTTTGGCGGGGAGAAAGGTCAGTTGTGCTATGTCCACTATCCTAACCCTCCTGAAAAAATTGGCGCCAAATTCAAATTCCAACTTAATGGCTGCAAAACCGTACTTGACTTTATTATTGTCATTATTATTCATTATCATTCATTATCATTTATTATCATCGTTATTTATTATTATTGGCATACCTCTATCAGAAAATTGCGCCAAATTCAAATTCCAACACGATAATCTCTCGAAAACTGTCCTATTTATTATTATCATTTATTATTTATTCAAGATGTCAGATTTCGGCGGGAAGAAAGCCGTTTGCGTTACATCCATAACAAAAAACTGTTACAAGCTCAAATTCCAACACCATAATCGATCACACATACGAAATAGTCCACAGCCTACGAACATTGACTGTCACTTATGTTTTTTAATTGATAACCTATCAAACCCCCCCCCCCCCCCCCCATGAACCATGGACCTTCCCGCGCGTTGGGAGGCTTGCGTGCCTCAGCGATAAACCACAACGGAGGGGTATCTGTTGAGAGGCCAGACAAATGTGTGGTTCCTGAAGAGGGGCAGCAGCCTTTTCAGTAGTTGCAGGGGCAACAGTCTGGATGATTGACTGATCTGGCCTTTTAACAATAACCAAAACGGCCTTGCTCTGCTGGTACTGCGAACGGAGGTAAAATAGTCCCCCATTCGGGTCTCCGGGCGGGGACTACTCAAGAGGACGTTGTTATCAGGAGAAAGAAAACTGGCGTTCTACGGATCGGTGTGTGGAATGTCAGATCCCTTAATCGAGCAGGTAGGTTAGAAAATTTAAAAAGGGAAATGGATAGATTAAAGTTAGATATAGTGGGACTTAGTGAAGTTTGGAGGCAGGAGGAACAAGACTTTTGGTCAGGTGAATACAGGGTTATAAATACAAAATCAAATAGAGGTAATGCAGGAGTAGGTTTAATAATGAATAAAAAATAGGAGTGCGGGTAAGCTACTGCAAACAGCATAGTAAATTCATTATTGTGACCAAGATAGACACGAAACCCACGCCTACTACAGTAGTACAAGTTTAACTAGCTCTGCAGATGATGAAGAAATTGATAAAATGTAAGATGAGATAAAAGAAATTATTCAGATAGTGAAGGGAGACGAAAATTTAATAGTCATGGGTGACTGGAATTCGAGAGTAGGGAAAGGGAGAGAAGGAAACATAGTAGGTGACAATGGATTGGGGCTAAGAAATGAAAGAGGGAGCTGTCTGTTAGAATTTTGCACAGAGCATAACTTAATCATAGCTAACACTTGGTTCAAGAATCATGAAAGAAGGTTGTATACATGGAAGAATCCCGGAGATTATAAAAGGTATCAGATAGATTATATAATGGTAAGACAGAGATTTAGGAACCAGGTTTTAAATTGTAAGACATTTCCAGGGGCAGATGTGGGCTCTGACCACAATCTATTGGTTATCAACTGCAGATTGAAACTGAAGAAACTGCAAAAAGGTGGGAATTTAAGGAGATGGGACCTGGATAAACTGACTAACCCAGAGGTTGCACAGAGTTTCAAGGAGAGCATAAGGGAACAATTGATAGCAGTGGGGGAAAGAAGTACACTAGAAGAAGAATGGGTAGCTCTGAGGGATGAAGTAGTGAAGGCAGCAGAGGATCAAGTAGGTAAAAAGATGAGGGCTAGTAGAAATCTTTGGATAACAGAAGAAATATTGAATTTAATTGATGAAAGGAGGAAACATAAAAACGCAGTAAATGAAGCAGACAAAAAGAAATACAAACGTCTCAAAAATGAGATCGACAGGAAGTGCAAAATGGCTAAGCAGGGATGGCTAGAGGACAAATGTAAGGATGTACAGTCTTATCTCACTAGGGGTAAGATAGAAACTGCCTACAGGAAAATTAAAGAGACCTTTGGAGAAAGGAGAACCACTTGTATGAATATTAAGAGCTCAGATGGAAACCCAGTCCTAAGCAAAGAAGGGAAAGCAGAAAGGTGGAAGGAGTATATACAAGGGCGATGTACTTGAGGACAATATTATAGAAAGGGAAGATAATGTAGATGAAGATGAAATGGGAGATACGATACTGCGTGAAGAGTTTGACAGAGCACGGAAAGACCTGAGTCGAAACAAGGCCCCAGGAGTAGACAACATTCCATTGGAACTACTGACGGTCTTGGGAGAGCCAGTCCTGACAAAACTCTACCATCTGGTGAGCAAGATGTATGAGACATGCGAAGTAGCCTCAGACTTCAAGAAGAATATGATAATTCCAATCCCAAAGAAAGCACGTGTTGACAGATGTGAAAATTACCGAACTATCAGTTTAATAAGTCACGGCTGCAAAATACTAACGCGAATTCTTTACAGACGAATGGAAAAGCTGGTAGAAGCCGACCTCGGGGAAGATCAGTTTGGACTTCGTAGAAATATTGGAACACGTGAGGCAATACTGACCTTACGACTTATCTTAGAAGAAAGATTAAGGAAAGGCAAACCTATGTTTCTAGCATTTGTAGGCTTAGAGAAAGCTTTTGACAATGATGACTGGAATACTCTCTTTCAAATTCTAAAGGTGGCAGGGGTAAAATACAGGGAGCGAAAGGCTATTTACAATTTGTACAGAAACCAGATGGCAGTTATAAGAGTCGAGGGGCATGAAAGGGAAGCAGTGGTTGGGAAAGGAGTGAGACAGGGTTGTAGCCTATCCCCGATGTTATTCAATCTGTATATTGAGCAAGCAGTAAAGGAAACAAAAGAAAAATTCGGAGTAGGTATAAAAATTCATAGAGAAGAAGTAACAACTTTGAGGTTCGCCGATGACCTTGTAATTCTGTCAGAGACAGCAAAGGACTTGGAAGAGCAGTTGAACGGAATGGACAGTGTCTTGAAAGGAGGATATAAGATGAACATCAACAAAAGCAAAACGAGGATAATGGAATGTAGTCGAATTAAGTCGAGTGATGCTGAGCGAATTAGATCAGGAAATGAGACACTTAAATTAGTAAAGGAGTTTTGCTGTTTGGGGAGCAAAATAACTGATGATGGTCGAAGCAGAGAGGATATAAAATGTAGACTGGCAATGGCAAGGAAAGCGTTTCTGAAGAACAGAAATTTGTTAACATCTAGTACAGATTTAAGTGTCAGGAAGTCGTTTCTGAAAGTATTTGTATGGAGTGTAGCCATGTATGGAGGTGAAACATGGACGATAAATAGTTTGGACAGGAAGAGAATAGAAGCTTTCGAAATCTGGTGCTACAGAAGAATGCTGAAGATTAGATAGGTATATCACATAACTAATGAGGAAGTATTGAATAGAATTGGGGAGAAGAGAAATTTGTGGCACAACTTGACTAGAAGAAGGGACCCGTTGGTAGGACATATCCTGAGGCATCAAGGGGTCACAAATTTAGCATTGGAGGACAGCGTGGAGGGTAAAAATCGTAGAGGGAGACCAAGAGATGAATACACTAAGCAGATTCAGAACGATGTAAGTTGCAGTAGGCACTGGGAGATGAAGGAGCTTGCACAGGATAGATTAGCATGGAGAGCTGCATCAAACCAGTCTCAGGACTGAAGACCACAACAACAACCTATCAAAATCGCGTCAAATAACAAACTGCACTTGTGCTAATGTAATTCGCATCCTCTAATTTTGCAGGGAAAAAGTAGTGAAGTCTTTATTTTAAGCAGTACCTTCATCACTTGTTCTCAAACAGACTTAGTACACGTCTTCGAGATGGCCACACCCAGTGCGCTCGCCACTAGGTCCAGACTCCAACTAACTTAGTCCAAATCGTCGCCACCAGAGGAGGCTACCCCTGGCGCCATCTGTCAGCGGTAGTCCGTGCGCACGCCACTGGTCCAGTGGCATAAACATGTTTTGCTCGTTCGAACCTGCCGATTCTGACGTCGCAATGGTAGGTACACCACGTGTTTTCGTCCCTCCCACCCGTTTCGCGCCAAAATTGTTCATCCGAGAGCGGAATCTTCCCAAACGTCACACAACCGCCCGGCCACCACGTGACTCGCTCGACAAAGAACGCTCTCGGTAAGTTAACTGACACAAGATCATCTGCTCTCTATCACGCGCGCTCCCACGTTATAACCGGACACGCGCCGCGCCGCCGCCCCGCGGGCGTCCGACTGTTGCATCACACACCCTCAGCCCCCACCTCCATACCAGCGCCGGGCATAGTCTTCTGAATAATAATGATTAATAACAAAGACAAGTACGGCTATCGTGTTGGAATTTGAATTTGGCGCTAATTTTTTCTGGAGGGTTAGGACAGTGGACATAGCACAACTGACCTTTTTCCCGCCAAAATTGAAATATTGCGCCAATTTTCTGGGGGGTTAGGTTAGCGGAGGTAGCCCAATTGGCCTATTTTTCCCGTCAAAATCCGCCATCTTGAATAACATCACGGTGGCGCTCTTCGGTGGCAGGGTATGAACTAACACAGCTGGACTCCGAGCCGCGGAGCGAACGTATGTGCATGGTATAAATAATAATAGTAAATGACGATATATGATAGTAAATGATAATAATAAAGGCAAGTACAGTTTTCGAGACATTATCCTGTTGGAGTTTGAACTTCCTGCCATTTTCTAGGGGGTGGGTGGTTAGGTTAGTGGACGTAGTCCAATTGGTCTAATTTCCCGCCATTTTCGTGGTGTGATGCATTATCCTGCTGGAATTTGAATTTACCGCCAATTTTTTTCTGGAGGGTTAGGTTAGTGGAGGTAGCCCAATTGACCTATCTTCCCGCTAAAATTCAAACTTCCCGCCAAAATCCGCCATGTGCGATGATGTCATGCGCTGTTGCCAAGTCTACATGCCGTTATATTGGATAACATCATCGCCGCCATCCTGGATTCATCTGGCAACAATTCAATGTGGGGCCACCCCCCCCCCCCCCTTGTCCTACTACTCACATAATGTTAAAATTTTTAAGAATTGAAAACACGCTTTTTCTGAGTAACTTCTTTTACATTATTGTTTACACACGGCAACAAACCTGTAAGACTTTTAATAACACAGAGTAGATAAGCGAATTAAAAGCAAATAAACTGAAATCAGAAAAAAATTCTTTTAAAACTGTAGTTCTTAATTTGTTGACAGTTATATTTTTCCCAGTTGAGTTCATAAATATTAAACACTTATACTTTGAAAATAACAATTGTAAAGTTTTGAATAGATGTTCAAACATTCTTTCTAATTTTCATTTTCAATGCAATTCACAATATATGTTTTGAAACAAACGTAACAGGGATAAAAATGCAATGTCCATATTAATTATGTTATCAAAACAATGTATTTGACACTAATATCGCCAAAGATGTACGATATAAACAGTGAGAACATTACATCTTTACAGTAGCTCAAAGCTTAGTTGCAGGCACATAAAGCCATAGTTTTGAATGTAACCTTGTGTTTCTTTGATGTACTGAGTGGTTAAAAATCTGGCATAGATGATCGTTTTACAAACAACAATCAACATACCTACCCATAATTTTATCTTTGTTAATAATGATGTCTCTATTGACATACAACAAGGGAAGGTCTGTTAAGCTGTTTTGCCCACACCAGTTCCTCAACCAGTTCTTAATGAATGTGAGTGTCGCGAACGATCTTTCAGCAGTTGAAAAAGGAAGAGAACAAAGGATCAAAATCGAAGATCTAATTGTAGGAAAAAATTCTGGAGTGCAAAACAGTAAACATTCAACTGCATTACATTAACAAGTCCGTCTATACAGAAAGCTCATTTTCGCTTCCTAAGTGAATACAGTAAATCTAATTTATTTTCATCAACTACTTTGATGCATATACCACCTGAAGATGATGCGTGAATATCAAAATACTTCCCACTTATCAAGTAAAACGACTAATGTAAAAATTTTCTGTACTTTCCAATTTAACATTACAGTCGCAGCATCAAAAACTTTCCACTACGGACGAGAACGAGTATAGATTAGTGAGTACTGTCAAATGTTCAAATGTGTGTGAAATCTTATGGGACTCAACTGCTAAGATCATCAGTCCCTAAGCTTACACACTACTTAACCTAAATTATCCTAAGGACAAACACACACACACCCATGCCCGAGAGAGGACTCGAACCTCCGCCGGGACCAGCCGCACAGTCAATGACTGCAGCGCCTGTGACCGCTCGGCTAATGCCGCGCGGCACTACGTTCTCTTGGCCACACAAAGTAAGATAACTGAATTAAATAACGAAATCCACTGATCGACGTGCTTACCTTTGGTTCAGGTTACAAGAATTACCATTTGATTTTAGTGTAGCTTCAATCCGCCCTTGTATAAGTGACTCCTACTCAGTACTCAGCTTAAACACATCAGGTGACCCAGAAGACCACTGTAACCATGGCCAGCATAGGGATTTTTTTTTTTTTTTTTTTTTTTTCATTATGACGCGGTACTATTCTCAAGAAACTTTTACGTGAACTCATGTTTAATCTACACTCCTGGAAATTGAAATAAGAACACCGTGAATTCATTCTCCCAGGAAGGGGAAACTTTATTGACACATTCCTGGGGTCAGATACATCACATGATCACACTGACAGAACCACAGGCACATAGACACAGGCAACAGAGCATGCACAATGTCGGCACTAGTACAGTGTATATCCACCTTTCGCAGCAATGCAGGCTGCTATTCTCCCATGGAGACGATCGTAGAGATGCTGGATGTAGTCCTGTGGAACGGCTTGCCATGCCATTTCCACCTGGCGCCTCAGTTGGACCAGCGTTCGTGCTGGACGTGCAGACCGCGTGAGACGACGCTTCATCCAGTCCCAAACATGCTCAATGGGGGACAGATCCGGAGATCTTGCTGGCCAGGGTAGTTGACTTACACCTTCTAGAGCACGTTGGGTGGCACGGGATACATGCGGACGTGCATTGTCCTGTTGGAACAGCAAGTTCCCTTGCCGGTCTAGGAATGGTAGAACGATGGGTTCGATGACGGTTTGGATGTACCGTGCACTATTCAGTGTCCCCTCGACGATCACCAGTGGTGTACGGCCAGTGTAGGAGATCGCTCCCCACACCATGATGCCGGGTGTTGGCCCTGTGTGCCTCGGTCGTATGCAGTCCTGATTGTGGCGCTCACCTGCACGGCGCCAAACACGCATACGACCATCATTGGCACCAAGGCAGAAGCGACTCTCATCGCTGAAGACGACACGTCTCCATTCGTCCCTCCATTCACGCCTGTCGCGACACCACTGGAGGCGGGCTGCACGATGTTGGGGCGTGAGCGGAAGACGGCCTAACGGTGTGCGGGACCGTAGCCCAGCTTCATGGAGACGGTTGCGAATGGTCCTCGCCGATACCCCAGGAGCAACAGTGTCCCTAATTTGCTGGGAAGTGGCGGTGCGGTCCCCTACGGCACTGCGTAGGATCCTACGGTCTTGGCGTGCATCCGTGCGTCGCTGCGGTCCGGTCCCAGGTCGACGGGCACGTGCACCTTCCGCCGACCACTGGCGACAACATCGATGTACTGTGGAGACCTCACGCCCCACGTGTTGAGCAATTCGGCGGTACGTCCACCCGGCCTCCCGCATGCCCACTATACGCCCTCGCTCAAAGTCCGTCAACTGCACATACGGTTCACGTCCACGCTGTCGCGGCATGCTACCAGTGTTAAAGACTGCGATGGAGCTCCGTATGCCACGGCAAACTGGCTGACACTGACGGCGGCGGTGCACAAATGCTGCGCAGCTAGCGCCATTCGACGGCCAACACCGCGGTTCCTGGTGTGGCCGCTGTGCCGTGCGTGTGATCATTGCTTGTACAGCCCTCTCGCAGTGTCCGGAGCAAGTATGGTGGGTCTGACACACCGGTGTCAATGTGTTCTTTTTTCCATTTCCAGGAGTGTATTTATGCTCACGTACTACTCTTATACAGTGTAATGATCATCGAGAGGTGATTGAGTGATAAATCGGCGACTAAAGTCCATCGTTTCGTGGTAGCCATAGACGCTATTCTTGGCATGTCGAGAAAGTGCAGCAAATGCATGTCATCATAACAAAACCTGTACAGATCTACTCTTTTCAATAAGTGTTTGCCGGCTGGGGTGGCCGAGCGGTTCTAGGCGCTACAGTGTGGAGCCGCGCGACCGCTTCGGTCGCAGGTTCGAATCCTGCCTCGGGCATGGTTGTGTGTGACGTCCTTAGGTTAGTTAGGTTTAAGTAGTTCTAAGTTCTAGGGGACTGATGACCTCAGAAGTTAAGTCCCATAGTGCTCAGAGCCATTTGAACCAATAAGTGGTTTCGTCAGCCACTGTACAGTTTGAGGTGACAATCTTATCATCAGGCTTTCAGTAGTCCTACAAGCACATTATGCGATGTTACTTTCCTCATGCTGAAAACACATGTTCATGATCTCGGTAGGAACAGCTTGAGCGTGTCGACAGCACAGTTACACCATCTGGCCAAAAAACACAGTCATTGAGGAGAGGCGGTCGGACGTGGCTGTGACGTCGTCCACCTACACACCATAGAGGGCAGCATGCAGCAGGCAGCAGGCAGCCGAGGTCACTGTGTAGGGTGTCGAGATTTACGTGCACTTATTGCTGTACGGTAGGGAGCTGCTGTCAAGTGGAAGAATACTGGGCGACAAATTTATAACGTACTAATTAAGAACACAAACCTGTTTATTAAAACACGGAAAATGATGCGAGACAATCTGTGCAGCTACGTCCGGAATTAATTGAATGAATTATCGACAGCGCAGCTGTTAGTACATATTGCAAACATTTCAGAAATGACTGAATGAAACAGAGGAACATTACGTTACAAAAATTTGATAGATGCTTAGCACAGAGGTGTAATCAGATCACAAGTCTATAAAATTAACCTACATATTCCACATTACAAGTTTGAAAAACATATTTAAAATAGCTAACAGGCAATTACCATAAGTCATATAGTATCACGTGCCTTTCTGCAGATAATTCGAGGGAAGACAACTGATTTCAGACAAGCGGAATAACCTGACAACATCAAATTCAAACAACGATAAAAGTGGGAGTTTCAGAGCCAAGAAATTTCTCTTTCTTCACGTAAGTGTGGATGGCGATCGCCACTAGAGACACGGACAAAGGCATTTATCGTGCCCGGGCCTCTTCAGCTGGACCCACAGTATAAACAACAGATACAACAAGTTATCCTGTAACATACGAACTACTGATTAACAATTTGCATTTACAGGACAAATAGACACTTAAAATACACTCGAAAAAGGTGAACGTTGCGCGTGAAGCACCTGATTTCAAAATAAATTTTAATTACAAGTGCGGCCAAACTGAAACAGCTCAAGCAGCAGCGCCAGTCTTTAATCGTGCAAACGGTAATCGACGGTCACCATAATTTCTTGCAGATCGAAGTGTAAAGCTGAGAGCCGCTTGACCAACGGCCGCCATCAGTTAGGCGTTATGACGAGTTAGCTGCGGAGCAGGAACTGACGAGGGCTATTCACCCGGTTCTTGAAACTGTCAGACAGGAACCCAACCCGGTACCACAGTGGACACAGGCTCCTTGCAAATTAGGATGCCTATAAGTCGAGTCTGCGCATCGCGCAAAGACAGCTTTTTCAACGAGCATTCTTCACGGTCCCAGCCGACACTCAGTCCCGCAGAACCCGCACTGACCAAAAGCGCAGCTTTGAGCAGCGGGCCTGGGATACTGGCGGCCACTGTCAGAAACGCACGCGGCTCAGCCGACCGTCACGTCGGGAGCACCTCCCGGCCCCGACAGCGCCCAAACGCCGGCCCTGTCGATGTCGAAGCGTGCCCGCACGGCACAGCTGTGTGTGTTGGCTCCGTACAAAGTCGCTGAACTTTATGGAAGACTAGTGAACCCGGCAACGCTTCTTCATTTCTGAATTGCTCGTATACCCTAATCTCCTCCTGCACCCTCTCTCTCTGTCCATCTCCTCATGCTCCCGTTTCTATGACCCTGAAATTTGTTTATTGCTACTGCGAACGAAACCACGAGTGGAAACTGACGCGCTTACAATGAATGGCTGTGAACTAAGCATCACTTGTATACAGGATATGAGAGAGACTTTTCCAGCTCCTCGATCTGTTTGAGGATGGTAGCTTCGATGACAGTATTTTGCAAACGGATAGGACGCCAAAGTTTCGGACGGTTCAGACTCCGTAGCAGTATTCTAATCATAAACCGATAAGCCATAAATACCACTTACCTGTTTACTGTTAAAACCTTCAGCGAGAAAGAATAAACAGCAAATTGCTATGTATACAATTTTTGTTTTTATTTTATTTATAAGGAGAAAAACTTTGCAAATTTTTGCTAAGTTCCTAGCGGACCAAACTGCTGAGCTCGTCGGTCCATAGGCTAACACACTACTTAATCCAACGTAAACTAACTTACGCTAGGGACCACACACACACCCGTGCCCGAGGGAGGACTCGAACCTCCAACGGGGGGAGCCGCGCGAACCGTGGCAAGGCGCCCCTGACCGCGCGGTTATAAGGAGAAAAAATGGTTCAAATGGTTCTGAGCACTATGGGACTTAACATCTGTGGTTATCAGTCCCCTAGAACTTAGAACTACTTAAACCTAACCTAAGGACATCACACACATCCATGCCCGAGGCAGGATTCGAACCTGCGACCGTAGCAGTCGCGCGGTTCCGGACTGAGCGCCTGAACCGCTAGACCACCGCGGCCGGCTATATAAGGAGAAAGAATAAGCCTATGTACCAGATAAACAGTTTGTTTAGTGGTTTCAGACACCATCCATGGTAGATGAAACTAACTGCGAAAAGAAATGAAGGACGTACCCGAAATGTTCCGATTCCAGACTTCGAGGTAAATGTGATTAACACTGTGGAAGGCGACCGCCGTGTCAGTACCAGGCAGCCGGCCCGCCAGTACAGAGTAATCGTTCTCCATAACAATTGTTACTACCCTTATTACTTACAGCGTGTGTGGGACCTAATAGCTACAGACTTTCCACATCGGGAGCAGTTTTGTCACTGGTTTCTTCACCAGGCAACCATCACGATGTCGGGATTTGTGTCTTCCATGCTATTCACAGATGAGGCATGGTATCATCGGCTTTCATAACACTCAACTGTGGGACAGTATGCACAGCCCCCCATGGTATGGTATGGCGATGGCGAATCATCAGCATCGGTGCAGCCGGAATGTGTGGGATGGGATAATTGGCCACTGTAGTTTGGGACCAGTCTTCCTTCCACAGGCCGGAACAATCGGCGTTTCTCGCAGGTGACTTTGCCTCCCCTGCTGGAAGAAGGCCATTCATGATTCGGAGGGTTGCGTGGCTGCTACATGATAGTGCTCCAGACCACTTTGCCATTAGTCTCCGGATGCACCTCAGTCGCCTCTTCCCTGTTCGATGGAGCGGATGAGGGGGTCGAGTTCCATGGCCTGCTCGCTCACCAGATCCCAATCCTTGTGATTGCTGACTGTGGGTCCGTCTCAAAAGTATCTTGTATGCAGAGCCCATTCCAGATGTGGAGACACTGGAGCAGCCGTATTCGTGCTGCCTTTGTTCGGATGCAGCCTGGCCGATGTGGACATGTGAGTCAGAACATACTACGGCGCGTACACGCACGCACTGAGTCATATGGAAACCATTTTCGGTACATACTGAAACTTTGGATACATGATACAGCGCGTATTAGACTGCAGTCTCTGTAAGAATGTATGACTGAATTAATGGTCTCTAGCATGGAAACCATGCATATCCGGAGATGAGTTCATTAGACCTTTTTTGTCCCGTATCGCCTCTTCGACCAATTCCTAGAGTTTGTACATGGTGAAAAAAATCACCCTGTATATTCATGTAGATTACAAGATAAGTCATATGGAATGCCGAATCTAAAGAAAAATTTAATATGTGATGCCCTGAACGTCAAGTATTAGATAACTAGTCATCGACATGATGACTGTAAAGAAAAATACAAGTCTCGAGCAGGAAATCAGAGAAGCAGCAGCCTACGAAATTAGGAAAAGCACGGATAAAGGTTGGACGAACATTCGTGTTCCACAATTGTGGAACCAGACATCTGAACCAAAGGGAAGATGGATTACATAGAGCTCCTCAATAAACTTACAGTAACTGAATATTGATGATGCAGAAAAAATGAAAAATTAAAGAACAACCTTCGTTCTACAGGATTTTTGGGGACCGTGGCATAATCGAATTTATCGAGTTCGAGGATGTTAATTGTATACCGGATGTCTCTCCTAATGGTTGTCAGCCGCAATTTCTCTGGTGTTTCAGCAGATATTTGCAATTTTGTTTTTGCAACGTGTAGCTGGTGGCGGTCCAAACAAATTCCGCTCGTCACGACTTTTGCTTGACACACCAGCGTCGCCGGAATGCGTCCGTTTGTTTCCCAGTTCAAACTAAATGATTTTTATATCTGAATTTTACGTCACCGTTCAATAGAGCGCTACCATATGACTGCTATACTCGTTTTACCGTTACGTATTAACAGGAACAGTAAAACACGAAGAATGACCGACGCTGACTACGTTTAGTTGTAAGTTTACTAGCAGTAGTTTCTGGAAGGTGTGTATTTTAAGTAATTTGTTCCGGTTTAATAAATATTAGCGATGACACTACACCGACAATACAGACGCTGATAGCTTACTATGCTTCGGTAGATCACGAACCAACGGCCATTACGTTCCTTGGTGGAATCTCCCCGTACTTTCGTTGCGAACACATATTGTTGCCACCATCCAGACCATTAATGCTTCAACAGCTTCATTATCTTCGTCACAATTTCTTTTAGGATTATTTTACTTTCTTAAATTTTCATAATTATTTTTGAATGTTAATGGAATATTTTGTGAAAATTTTACGTATTTGATGTATTCCGTCATTTCATTTCACTTCAATTGCAAATACAGGGTGCCCCAAGAGGAACGGTGAATAACCAGCGATATGACGGGGAGCGATCATTCGAAGCATGGAAGTCTAGTAAACAAGGACTCTAAAATACTATACACCTTAAGATCTACGAGTACTGTTTTCATAATCAATACATTTTCGAGTTCATAATCAATACTTCATTTTCGACAGTGTGAAACGAATTCTTCTACTGCAAGCTCTTCGCTTTCCATGTTTTGGGAGGAGGTAGTACGAACAAAAACAAGAAAAAATGTCTATTAAGCATGGCCTCTAAAAATCATACCTTAAGAGTTAGACGAGAGGTATGTCACAGTAGCGAAGATGAACAAGTACTGATAACCCTTGACGTATGCATTTTAGAGCCCGTGTTTACATTAATTTTTGTCATGTTTTGGTCCATACTACCACGCCTCCAAATACGGAAAGCAAAGAGCTTGCAGTAGAAGACATTTGTTTCACAGTATCAAAGTTGAAGTGCTCATAGCTCTTTAGGCAAGCATCTTAGTTCCATTTTTACTAGATATGTTTACTAGACATGTTTACTTTGCTTCCAATGACCGATCTCGACATGTTCTTGAATGTGGCTATTGCTCCTGCGACATCCTCTGTAACACATCGTATGTTTCAATACGTGATCGAGCACAACGGTCTAGACTATTCTGTATAACGTGTGAACAAGTCAGTGACTCGATAATTCCTGTAGTAAGAAGCAGTATGCACAAAAGAGAAACAAATGCTATGACTTTGGTCTCGTTTTGGACACTGGAAACAAGAGAGAAATTAAAATTCACAAACGAGAACAGGGAACTAAAAAGCGAGAACTTAGAGGCGAGAACAGAGGTCGGTTTTCAGAATTGAGAACTTTGTGGTTCTCGGAGCTCCCATCACTAGGTTACTCTAACTCTACTCCACTCTACTCTTGTCCCATTTTCCTCACTAGCCGTGCCAACACTGTTAAGGTTTAAAACTGCAGCGGCGACCACAATCTTGCGCCAATCGGACACGTGCGCGCGGGAACGAGATAACATATCAGTGCCTCGAGGAAATCCTGCCCGCAGTAACAGGCGCAGAATGGCTCTGCATTTGTTCCCTTTTATTAGAGGAAGAATAAAAACTAAACTCGGACTGTGGGCAGATTAAATATTATGTACCGCAAGATTCAGCACTTGGTCGTGGAATCTCATTGATTGGAGTATAATTGTCTGTAGTGATGAGCCCAGCTTCCAACTGAGCCCCGATGACCACGGAAGACGTGTCCGGGACGCTGATCGGCCTGTCGCCAGGTTCCATCTGTTTCTGTAGCAGGACGCCTCTGGCTGATGCCAGCCGTCGCACTCACACAGCACAGCGGTACGTCGACGATGTTCTGCACCCCGTTTGGTTGCCCTTGGTGGCAAGCCATAGTGAGCTTATGTTTCAGCAAGATAATACCCGACCGCACACGGTCAGAGTTTCTACTACTTGTCTTCGTACTTTCCAAAACTTTCACCAGTCAGCGCGAAGACCAATACCTGCATGCAGAAGTGCCAGAGGTGGACCACCGCATTATTGACTTGCTCAATTTATGAAGCTCTTTCTCTTTAATAGATCATCCAATTTTTCTGAAATTGCAATCATTTGTTTGTCTGTAAATGCACAGATTTCCGTCCTTTTCGGATAATTCCTTCACGATGAGCAGTGTTGTTTCTTTTCTTTGTTTCGTCGAGTGTATCTGACACAGTATCCACATATGTCGCCGAATGTACCTACACAAATATATCATAATACAACACATACTGTAGATACGATGTCATAAACACTGAGATGCGTGAAAAAATTCCGCATCGTGGATGAAGCTTCAATGCATTTATCCTTCACTACTAAGACAATCCTACAATGGACTCAACTTAAGGTAATCCCTGACATCAAGTAGCGCTTCTGACAGCTTTCAACCGCGAAGCACAAACTGCTGCAGGCGAAAACACCAGCCGGCTACAGGGCTGCGGAGAGGCGTTGCCATAGAGACGTTTGCAAAATCGCGTTGTACACACGCGAAGCAGTTGCGCCCTGCACCATCGCACACGGAGTCTGTTGCAAGAGCACGTATAAGGCTACAGCAAAGGAAAGGAATCCGTTCGTCTCGTTCACAGGTGAAATTGGCAGAATAAATACCAGGGCAATTTGTTTTTTCACTTGCCGCCCTGATTTTACGACCCACCACCTAACTGCTTAAGGTGGATCTTTACTGATCACTTAGCCGCTGCGCTGACGTGGCCAGAACCTCTACACCAGCTCCCGCATCCGATCGTTGCCCGTGTACCGCCACGTGGAGGCGGCTCATAGTTGTTCATACCTTGTTTTTGTCTCTTTATTTTTTGTTTTCTTTCATTTTCTTATCTTTGTATGCTTTGTTTTCTTTCTTCTCTATTCTTTTGGCATCTTTCCCAAACCATTTAACTAATATTTACAAGAAAATTGAAATCTGAAAACGAAGAAGAAGAAAGAAGACAGGAAAGGAAGAAGTTTGTAGTCCAGCCACCCTGGGGTACTAAGGATGAAAGCCTCGGAATTTGTCGTCAAGCCATTGATCCTCAGTCTCTAATACCTTTAATTACCTTTAAACTAGGACGATCTATGCTAAACTATAACTACCAAACTAATTACTAAAGCTACTACTAAAATAATTACGTTATTGACAGGTTTAAAGTGCCGTGTTTGCATGTTGCAACTGCGACGGTGCACTGACACTGTTTACATCTATGATCATGTATAGGTCTAGTTGTGTGTCATCTATTGTAACAGCTACATTATGTTTAGACTCGTGCATTTCTGTCCGGTCTTGGTTTTCATCCTCCACACTATGGCGTCTATGTAGGTGTAGGTTTGTCGTCTGTACGGCACTCGCTACAAGAGACCGCACGGCAGGGCGCCGGCTCATTTCAGTCGTCCTGTGCGTCGATTCTTGAACCGACAGTTTTTAGAAAAGTGGACTGGCAGAGGTGTTGTTCGCCTTCTCTGGATTTTTTTGGCGTGAGGAAAGGTATCCAACTTTGTTTACACCACAGCTGCTGAATTAGGAGGGGATCTAGCTGCACGGATAACAGCAGCAGTAGGAGAAAGTAAGGACACTCCTGCAGTCCGTGTTAGACATAACATATCCCAACGGTGTAACCTTAGTTGTGTTGTGTTAATGTTGTTCTCTCTCGATAATAAGGAATTAAAAAATTTTTCTTTCACTTTTTGTGTACTGCAAGTGAGATGTGATATCCTCGTAAAATGATGCCTCTCAGGAAAACACATTAGAAAACGTGTTTTCGGTGGCCCATGCAACCTTCCAGAGTGTGTTAATTTAATTAACTTTCATCCAGTGAAGAGTCATTCTATTAGTTTCAAAAAATGTTCACATGAAAACACGACATAAGAGAAAAATATTTATTTTTATGTCCCGTGTAATCTGCGAGAGTTTGTACGTTTAAACAGTTTTCACCCTTTGTGATTAACAGTATCTGGCTGCTGTTTTTTTTTCTGTAGGAATCTGTCAGATTTTCACACAGCTAAGGGACCCAGTTTTCCGGGGCAGGGGGAGTGTACGTGCAGACTTTTCAGTGTGACCAGGGATTGGAGCACAACTTACAAGGCAGGGTGTAGCGCCTGCGTAGGCGTGCGTGCCGAGCGCATCCTCCCACGCAACCCGCTCCTACCTGCTGCCGGGCCGCGGTATCGGCCGCCCCTGTGAGGAGCATCTCCGGGGCCGCTTTGTGTCGGTCCGGTCCGGACTAAATATACTGCCTCGTACAGGGGGTGGGTGGGTAGGTAGGTAGGTAGGGTGGCAGCCGGATAAGGGCTCGGCCAGTGCGGCGTCTCGAGGGCCGTGCCGCCACCCAAACTGCAAGGGAAGGGAAGGGCAGCGGCGTGACTGGGACCGAATAAAAAAACGTAGGAGAAGACAGAGGCTTAAACACATCCGGCAAATGATTAAAGACGTACGTTGGAAGTGCTGCTTGGGGTGAAAAGGTTGGAACAGGAGAGGATTTCGTGGCGAGTCGCATCAGACCAGTCAGAAGGCTGATGACAAAACAGAAAAGATAAAAAACAATTTTAAACGATAGTCCTTTTTGCAGATGACATCAGTATTGTAAATAATCTAGCCATACATACAGAAACAGAACAAATGGGGACCAATGGTCTTGAAAGCATCATTGACTGGTTTTCTTCGAAGGATTCACCCTCAATTTTAAAATTTTCTAATGAATACAGAATATGGTTTGTTTAAGAGTAAATGGAAGAAATACAGAAGCAATTCGAAGTATCAGAAATGAGGACAGCGAGATACTTAACATCAGATTTGTTGATCACGAAGTACGTGAAGTTAAAAAACTCTGCAGCGGAAAGCAAAATAGCTCATAACGGACTGAGCAAACAAGACATAAAAGGGAGGATGGCACTGGCAAATACGGATTTTCTAGTCCAGAGAAGGATACCAGTGTCAAACATAGACCTTAATTGTAGGAATAAATTTCAGAGAATATACGTTTGGAGCACAGCAATGCATGGTAGCGAATCATGGACAGTGGGAAAACCGGAACAGAAGAGTATCGAAGCGATTGAGATGTGGTGCTCCAGAAAGATGTTGAAAATTACGTGAAATGATACGGTAAGGAATCACATAGTTCTCCGCAGAATCGGCGAAGAAAGGAACACGAGGAAAAAAACACTGTCACAAGGAAGGGACAAGCTGGCAGGACACGTGTTAGGGGGTAAACACCGCAGAGGAAGACGGTGGTCGGCATATATTCTGCATATAACAGAGGAGGTACGTCGCAAGTGCTGCTCTGCGAGTAGAAGGCTGCCAGAGGACGGGGTCTCGTAGTGAGGCGCATCCATGCTGATCTCTCTCTCTCTCTCTCTCTCTCTCTCTCTCACACACACACACACACACACACACAAATACCTAGTGGGAAATGAAAAACATACATCCTGATACAGTGAATGAAGTTTCCATGCTGATTCGGAGACCATACATAAAGTAATCTGTACATTTAGAGTTGAAACTGTTGGCAAACCTAATCCGACAAACTCTGAAGTAACACGTATGGGGGAAAAATTTCGATCTTTGAAAATAAACACAGGTGTATGGGATCTTCACTTCTTTCAATAGTGTCATGGAGAAAACTAAGAATTTGCAGTGGATCAGTGGAGGAATTCAAAATATCGCCCCTCCTGCTCTGAAGGCGAAGGTGCTGCAGTAAACAGTCTAGCATTTACCGACGATTTCGTCAAATTTTCTGAAAGCCTGACAGATGCAGTAGAGCAATTCACTCTTCTGGAAGAGACAGCCAACATGAAAGGCTCAAGAATCTCCGGGGGGAAAACAAAAATTTATAATAAATATAAAAAGTGCTGGAAAAGGCAGACAAATATTGGGCAGATAGAAAAGGTAAAGAAAATCCAAATATTCGTGGGACACAATTCGAAAAAACAATTAGAAAACTTACACGAAAGAATAGACAACATGGAAGAGACGTATAGTACAACTAGGAATACTTACAGCGAAAAGAGCTTATCTAAAAAACTTATGGAAGGAACAGTGCGACTTAATATCCCGTTGAGATGTAGCTCATTACAGACGGGGCACAAACTCTGACTGCGTCGAGGCTGGGAAATTCCCTTTGGGAAACGCTCAGCTCTGAATCAATATCAACGAATACTAGATGAGAATCTATAACAGCAGTCTTGTATAGTTGAGAAACCTGGAGCATGACTAAACGACAAAAGTAAAAACTGTTAATATTTCAAAGAAGAGTGAGGAGGGAGATACGTGGACCGATCTTAGATAAAGGAGAAGGAGGAAGAAGTGAGAAATAAACCTCTCGACGCAACAACTGTGGCTGCTTATGAAGTATCGATGTATCTATATTTTTCCAGAAAATACCTATATATGACTCCGTTAATTTTTTTAGCGATATATCGATATCGAAATACCAAGATCGACCACTGATGATTTTTCATTAATTTTTTTTTTTTTTGCAATTTTCGGTAAATATCTGAAATTGTTCTTTTGAAATTATAGTAGAGCATAACTTTACTTTCACTGTATGAAGAAATCTTAGTACTTTTTGAGTTTTCGTCTCGTCTCGTCCAACATTTCCGATGTGAAGAAATAGCACACCAGTTGCGTAAAAAAAAATTTATGCAACTAGTGTGCTATTTCTTCACATCGGCATTCTTCAAAAATAGTTGCTGAAAATGATATACAAAAATCTAAATGACGACACTGGTCTTTGCTTTGGGCGTAGACGTGCGAGGGGAGATGTTGACGTAATCGGCACTCGGCACTACCAACAAACTGCTAGGTCGCTGGCCTTGAAAAAAAAAAAAAAATGAGACATTTTACTATGGTTGGCATAGTAGTTATCGCCAAGCGTGAAGGTGCATCTTCTTCCTTTCAATTCATGTACTAAGAGAAATAATCAGACTGTTAGCTCGTTGATGAACAGAATATCTAATAATAAATCAATACTTAAATGTACTGCTCTACAATCGGCAGTACATTTCCAATGTGCAGCCGATATTTTTATAGGCCGGTACGTCGATAATATTTGTCGACGACATTATAGTGATATATCGACACTGCCTTTGTATAATTCCAAGTCCGATAGTGATATTTTTTAATATCGATGTATCGGATTCCCGGCATTTTTAAAAATATCAACAGTTCTAGCAACGACCGACAGACCTACAGAAGACGAAGAGCAAAAAATCCAGTCAGAAGAGAGACGGTGAAGAAATCTCTTGAGGGGAAAGGAGCCGGCAGCCCTGGGGGCTAAAAACACCTGGAGGAACCGGGCACAAACAGTAGGGGAAGCAGGCAGAGCGTGGAAACGGCGCGCGGTCTGCAGGGTAAGTGTGTAGCAGTAGCTGGACGTGGATTGGAGCCGTCGTTTACCGTAATGCGACACCTCGCTCAGTAAAGAAAGTTAAAGCAATACGAGAAAGCAATGAAACCACATCGCCTGCATGCTACCGAATTTCTAGTATTACATCATCAGCTTCATAAATTACAAATATACACATCAAAATTAGTGTTGGATCACCCCCGATCCCAGAAGTCCTGAAAATAGACGTTAACTGTGGATATTGTATCACAGACACAGTCCCTCTGACTGTTCAGAGATGTCACTAAACCCGCCCAAAGATGTAAACAACCATGCATGAGCAGCGCCTATTAGACGCAGGGGGTCAGACAGCCGATCAGTTCCAGTCATTCCACCGGGAAGGAGGTACACGCCTCGTGTTGTCCGTAGTCTAACCATGCCTAAATGATCAATACCGTGGTTCAATCGCGTCCGCATTGTTACTTTGTGCCAGAAAGGGCTCTCAACAAGGTAAGTGTCCAGGCCCCTCGGAGGGAACCAAAGCGATGTTGTTCGGACATGGAGGACATACAGAGACACAGGATCTGTCCATGACGTGCCTCGCTCAGGCCGCCAAAGAG
Organism: Schistocerca nitens; assembly: GCF_023898315.1. NCBI lineage: Eukaryota > Metazoa > Arthropoda > Insecta > Orthoptera > Acrididae > Schistocerca > Schistocerca nitens. The sequence goes on along the minus strand of NC_064623.1, from coordinate 230,315,663 downwards.
CTACTACGGCAGTGGATGTCCGCTACCTACGGATTATGGCTCGGAGGAACTCTGACAGCAACGCCACTATGTTGTGTAATGCTTTACGTGATGCCACAGGACGTCGTGTTACGACTCAAACTGTGCGCAATAGGCTGCATGATGCGCAACTTCACTCCCGACGTTCATGGCGAGGTCCATCTTTGCAACCGCGACACTATGCAGCGCGGTACAAATTGGCCCAACAACATATTCAATGGACCGCTCAGGATTGCCAAATGGTTCAAATGGCTCTGAGCACTATGGGACTTAACATCTTAGGTCATCAGTCCCCTAGAACCTACTTAAACCTAACTAACCTAAGGTTAGCAGCGCCTAGAACCGCACGGCCACCGCGGCCGGCTCAGGATTGCCATCACCTTCTCTTCACCGATGAGTGTCGCATATGCCTTCAACCACACAATTGGCGGAGACGCGTTTGGAGGCAACACAGTCAGGCTGAACGCCTTAGACACACTGCCCAGCGAGTGCAGCAAGCTGGAGGTTCCCTGCTGTTTTGGGGTGCCATTATGTGGGGCCGACGTACGCCGCTGGTGGTCATGGAAGGCGCCGTAACGGCTGTACGATGCGTGAATGACATCCTCCGACCGACCGCGCATATTCGCGAGGCTAGAGAGGCCAGCATGTTCTCCAGACATGGGCCCTATCGCACATGCCTGGTATAGATTGAAAACGACTGCTTGTGGACGACGTGACCCACCAACCGCTCTGAGGGATCTACGCCGAATCGCCGTTGAGGAGTGGGACAATCCGGATCAACAGTGCCTTGATGAACTCGTGGATAGTATGCTAAGACGAATATAGGCATGCATCAATGCAAGAGGACGTGCTACTGGGTATTAGAGGTACCGGTGTGTAAAGCAATCTGGACCACCACCTCTGAAAGGTCTCGCTGTATGGTGATACAACATGCAATGTGTGCTTTTCATGAGCAGTAAAAAGGTCGGAATAATGTTTATGTTGATCTCTATTCCAGTTTTCTGTACAGGTTCTGAAACTCTCGGAACCGAGATGATGCAAAACTTTTTCTGATGTGTCTATTAGAAAGAAGATTTACACGGCAAATATAAGGTCGTCAGAAAAACGCAGCATTTTGGAACTTAAGAAATAATGACGAAATTTATCATAACATAGACACATACAGTGTGTAACGAGTGTAAGAGTAGATACTTTCAGTGTGGTGCTTCAATATCTATACACTTCAGTGTGTCGGTTCTCTCTGTATCAGTCTTCTCACAAACACATCACAAACATTAATGGCTCTGAGCACTATGCGACTTAACTTCTGAGGTCATCAGTCGCCTGGAACTTGGAACTAATTAAACCTAACTAACCTAAGAACATCACACACATCCATGCGCGAGGCAGGATTCCAACCTGCGACCGGAGCGGTCGCTCGGTGCCAGACTGTAGCGCCTAGAACCGCACGGCCACTCCAGCCGGCGCCTGTCAGTACAGACTAACTTTGCGTCCATGACTCCTCACTTTAGCACCTGACCTCCTGCCTAGGGGAAAATAAACATTAATGGATTGCTCTTGTCGCATGCACAGGAAGGCCCTACCCAACACAAAAACATACGACTTGTAATAGCTATAATTATTAGTATGCAAATGAAGTAAACAGTCATGTAATATTATTTACACCATCCTTAGTCACAAACAGAAACACGGAAAAGAAATTAACAATGACCTGGATTCAAGAAAGTATGGAAGACTCGGAATGAAATATCATGATAGGAAAGGAACTCCTGGGAAGAGATATTTTCAGGGTAAATGTTTTAAAACTGGAAGGATTCCACTACGCAGAAGTAAAAATGTGACCGACACAAAATGGTCTGAAGACGGGAGAAAGGAATTTAGTGAAGCAATGAAAGAATACCTGAAGAAAAGGAAAGAAAATTAAAGATCAAGAACTAGAATTAAAACGTGGGCTCTAGAAGGGCTTAACTCAAAAATTAGTAGTTTTCTTTACATATTGTGCGGTGTTACACTCTGGGCTCGGTGCTTCAGTACCAGACCACAAATCAAAAAGCCTTGGTCGATCAGTCCTAGTATTTTTTTATCTGTCACTTCTGGCAGTGTTTGTTAATGTGACAAATTACGTTGCACCGTGGTTCGGAGTCCACTTTAAACTGTAGCCCCCCCCCCCCCCCCCCTATAACTGGCTGGGTCCATTAAGACCATGCCTAGTAAAGGACTATTGTGTTCAAATCGGGCTTCCGATTTATGAGAGCTTGGCCATCTTTACGCTCTCTTTAGTCGTAATTGTACAGATACGGCAGTGGTCGTGGTGGCGGTCGTCGTCGTCTGCTTTCTCCTTTTCCTCCTCCTCGATTTAGCCTGGGGACCTGTTCGTCGTCTGAGAGAAACTGTTCTCCCACCTGGTGAGGTGTCTCCCAACACAGTCTCGTCACATCGACTTCAACAAGATCTTCGGGTTTCAGTGACTGAACATTCGTTCAGTACGTTCTTTACATTTCAGAGTAGTGTTCCGCAGTTTATGAATTGTAGAAAAAATCTTCATATATTTCCCTGCAATACCACGGTTTTTTTTAGTTTTATTTTTTTAAATCGATGAGTGATCCAGATCCGTAACGTCAGCACCTTATATTGTCTCCTACAGCTTCAAAATGTTCCCGCAGTCGGCCGGAAGAATGATCATGCGCGTTGAGATTACTCCCGCAGTTTAAGGCTGTCTGATAGGACTTGCAACATTATATTCATTTCTTTTTCAGAGTCTGCAACTACGACGATGTTATCAGCAAATCCAATACGATGTATCCTTTCACCATTGGCTTTTATGGCCTTCGTCTTCTCCTTTATGAACTGAATAGCTTCCTCAAGGAACATATTAAATAAATGTGAGAATGGGGGTCATGCTTGTCTACTTTCTTTTCTAATCCTGACCTCTTCCTCTACCCTAAAGATGGTTATTTTTGTGCATTAGTTCTGATTTAGTTGATTAATCGTTCTTCTATCCTTACAGTCAAGTCCTATTTTTTGATATTTATATAGTAACTTCGAGTTCACGTTGTCAAAACATTTTTCTCAGTCTTCCAGTTGACATTGTCGAAAGATTTTTCTAAATCGATGAACGTAAGATACTTTCCTCTGTTGATATCACTCCTCTGCAACAGCAGGTTCAAGGCCAAAATTGCTTCTGTTCTTCCTCTGCCTCCTCTAAATCCAAATTGGTCTCCTCGAATATACTTACCTAAGTTCTCTTTTATCTCGCTTCCACCTGTACTAATGAGTATTTTGGAGGCATGTGACAATATTCTTAGTGTTCTGTAATTGGTGCACTCAACAGCCTTCCCTATTTCAGGTACGGTAATCGTTCAACCTTGTGATAAGTCTTCTGGCACGATTTCTCTTTTATAGGAGCCTTTTTACTCTGAGTAACTGAGTAACTGGTCTTATTATTGTTACCAAAAGTGTGCAGGAATGTCATCAGCAATAGTTGCTTTTCCTTCTTTGGGAGCCTGTTCAAATGCGAGTCTTATTATTGGAGGGTCATGCACTTTTCTCTCCCACTCACTGATGTCTTCAATTAGATTACTTTCGTTCCTGAAATCCTTTCCATAGTGCAGTTCTTCTAGCTTTTCTTTCGGACGAGCACACACCTCATCACTGTCTGTCAGTAACATTCCCTCTTTATTTTTAACTACTACAGATTTCGTTCTGAGTTTGTCCGAAGGCCTCTGATTTTCTATTGAGTTCCAGTACAGCTCTCGTGGCTGCCGCAACGCGGTCGAGATGTGGGGCCGAGGCAGTGCCAGATAAGTTTTACAGTTTGACGATAGTTTATGGATTTGTAGTTTTAGCTTGACGATGTCCACTATGGACAAACGGTAGATACTGTTATTCTGAAGAAGGTTGGGTCATCCCGGCTACAACCTAGATAAATTCTAGGTAAACGGTGCAACTGAGGCTGTTCATTATTAAAATTAACTTCATATGATGTTCTACACGGTGGGAGTTCAATATGTAGCAAAACTTTGTTTTTTTTTTTTTTTTTTTTTTTTTAAAGGGGCTTGGTTTTATTCAGAATTCCAGTATACCACGTTACTCCGCATCTTACTGGTAGGAGGGCTGGTGTGCCAGTACGTGGGCACCCCTCTAATGGTCGACGTCGCAGCCAGCGCCTCGCTGCATCAGCGACCTCCCGATCACAGTGCGTCCTCCACTGGGCCGGTGTGATGTCAGTTGCCCTTTGAGTACCCCAACTGGTGGACGAGGGTATCAGCGCTGCCAACAGACGTCCAGCCGAGCAGCGAGGTGCTCGATTGTGATGCGTCGATTACATCGAATGAGAGTGGCCGCACGTTTCGACACGGCAGGAGTCACGGCTGTGTGTCGCCACCCAGCACGCGGCAGATGGGACAGGTTTGTGCGACCGGCTTGCTATTATGACAGCCGATTCGCTCAACGACTCACCGTGCTTCTATTCAGTGCCAGGTCGCCTAGACATTCTGCAGGCGCCTACGAATACCTGCGATGCTCTGACTTTACACCGAGAGAAACGTAACGACAGCTCTCTACACGGATGGTATCTCCGTTACAGATGCCGTTTTGAACACTACGCATAGCGCCGCTACCAGCCTGAAGTTCGTGAAACACAGGAGCCGAAGCGGAAATGTTCTACGATGTCTCTCGACAAATTTGTCAACCGAAATTGGCCGAGAAAAGTAATGTGTTGCATTACTTACTGAGCGCCCCTCGTATTTTTGGGCAAGCTACTGTCGTCTAAAATGAAGAAGAACTAGCCGGCCGAAGTGGCCGCGCGGTTCTGGCGCTGCAGTCTGGAACCGCGAGACCGCTACGGTCGCAGGTTCGAATCCTGCCTCGGGCATGGATGTGTGTGATGTCCTTAGGTTAGTTAGGTTTAACTAGTTCTAAGTTCTAGGGGACTAATGACCTCAGCAGTTGAGTCCCATAGTGCTCAGAGCCATTTGAACAAATTTTTGAAGAAGAACTTGCAGCGTTCCTACCAAAAGCACGTAACGTACTGCCGATTAGAAGGGCACGCCTAGAGGGAAACAGCTCGATGTGGAGAGCAATGAGCGCGACCCAGGGTGCTCCATTGAGGACGGGAGGTTTCCCTGTGAATGGGGGCCGGCACACGCGAGCACACAGATGCACTATCTGTCTGGGCCGCCGGCTCGGACTGGGAACCGGTTGCCGCGAGTCGCGGACCCCGCCGACCTGCGTTCCCAGCCGCAGCTCGTCCCGCCCGGCGCGGCGAGTCCACAGCTGAGTCAACACGCGGCCAGCCGACTGTCGCAGTCGCGAACCGTAGACGTACCGCGCTCCGTGCTCAGCAAAAATACGGCCGCAACTTGCACTGATAGTCGTCAGAACAGCAGCACCACAAAGTGCAGCCAATAACGAAGTATTACCTGTACAGCTGGGAGAATACACGGTGATTTGGGAGACACACGGTGTCAAATTTAGCGAACAGAGCTGCTCGACTGTGGGAGCAAACACGGCTCTAACTCAGCTGAGTTGGGCAGACAGATTGGGGCACAGTATTTCGCGGTGCTCGAAGTGTACGGCAGAGTTCAGGAGTGGCAGTGGTGGCAGCCGAGTAGTGGCGGGGCAGTCCGTGGTTGGGTAAGAGGTCCGCATGACGTGGTAGCCAGGTCAACCATCTGCACGGGCAACGCGCAGTCTTGTGCTGTCTCGCTCAAGATGGCGTCACGCAGACGTCAAAGACACAGTACGGCCACCGGGCGTAACGCGCTAGAAAACTGACGACAGCCGTCCATATTACCGATTATGCCAAGCAGAGGTGGTGGTATTGTGTATCCCGTGCCAACAAATGCTGCCACGCCAGGTGCGATGCCCGAATAATGTCTAATGCAATCTGGCAACGTCTGTTCTGCTATGCGCCCCCACACACGGATACGTCAGTCACGTGACCTGAGTGGTGCAGATGACAGCAGCTGCGGTAGTGAGACCTCGCAGCCGGCCACCTCTACGTAACACACAATTTATTTACTACTGCAGACAATTCTCTAGACCAATACGGTCAAATGTAGAATATGCTACAAAAGAAGCGAGAAGCAATCTGACATGAAACTAGACTCACTCTCATCCAGTCCCACCACGGCCACCTCCACGATCGCACCAGCTCACATCCTGTGAGATAGCTCTAAAACGGCCAGTTGTCCTAGAACTCCAGGATAAAACACAAATGAGACATGACGAGAAGGTCGGTGCATAAGACCGTGGCGTTTTGTTTTGCATTCCGGTTGCTATCGATTTATTTATAGTCATTTTTTATTTGTAGTTTACAGATGGTATTTGAATTTACGTATAGTCATTTTGTCCTTAGAGAGTTGAGCTGTGCAAGCTAGAAAATGGAGTGCTAAGAGGCAAAATCGGAACATTCCCGGCATACTCTTTTGTTTGAGACCAACACAGGGGTGACAGCAGCGGAGGCGGCGGTGCGTGTGGGGAGAACGCCACCCCACAGACAATGGCAACAAAATGCTTTTCTGTGTTACGGAGGACGGTTTTGACATTACTGACTCTCCACGTTCAGGAAGACTTTTAGGATTTCATGAAGATCGTTTACACGCATTAATCCACAATTATCCACGTCAGTGTACTTGAGAACTGGCAAATACAATCGACTGTGATCATTCCACCATCATGTGACATCTGCAAGCAACCGAGAAGGTTCACAAATCGGGTATATAGGCACAGCACGGTGACTGTCTTAACATAAGGAGAAGAGAACAATGCTTCAGAGCGAACAAAGCAGCAGGCCCCGGTACAAAGACCCTACCGCACCCACAGAAGGTGAGTGTTGTGCACCTGGTGGGTCAGCAACGGTGTGCTAGACTACGAACTGCTTCTCCGAGGTGCAACCGCTGCTGCTGATATTTGTTGTTAGCAAGTGAGAGACGTCTTGCAGACGCAGTCCAAGAATAATGACCAAGATGACTCCGTGAAGTGATGCTGAAAGGGTACAGTACCGCCCGACATTGAAAATAGGTACGAAATACTTCATTATTTTTGTCAGAAAAAGACATTTTTTTGTAAAACTAACTCAATTTCAATTAATACAGCGAAGCCGGATACCAGTGTGGGAAAGAATGGCAATTTATTTATTTAATTGATCACATGTGCACTCCCACAAAATAAATCCCTACATCCAGTTTGGTGAGATCTGTGAAACGAATGAATGTATGGTCGTCTGCTAACCGCAGATAGTGAATGTGAATATATGATCATCTTTGAGTCGATCCTTTGGCCACCTTTGGTGGGACCAAAGAGATGAAATTTGCCTGAGCTTTGATCGCCTGAAATGTGGCTGACCAATACGGTAAGAAGGTGCTCCCCCCACTTCGACAGAGGTGTGACAGAACCTAAGAGAACGGCCATGTTTCAGTACTCTGCCGCTGGATCTTGTGCTGTTAAGACCTGTTTTAGTTGTGCTCCGTAATGACGAAAGAGTGGAGACATGGTATGCATGTGGAATATTTAAGAGTAGTTTGAAATAATAATTTCTCTATCTCAGGAACTTTTGTGGGGAGAATTAAATGTCAGGCAGGTAACATTAATGGGATTGTAGTAATCTTCGGAAGTGACCAACGGTCACAATGAAACCACGTGTAGCAATAAGTTGAAATACTTCCGTGTGCTTAAGTTAAGCTGAATTACTAGCGTGTGTACAATAAGTTGAAATATTTAAGAAATAGCGTGTGTACCATAAGCTGAAATATTTAAGAAATGGCGTGTGCAGGACTTGAAATTAGAGACGAGTACTTCCACGTGGTGAGTACTGTGTGAGTCTCAATCTGTGTATGAGACAAAGGATAAAGTACTCGTCCATGGTATCAGTTGAGGACTCGCGTGTGTGCTTAATATTACTTTGCGTAGTAGGATCCCGTGTGACGCTAGATTTAAACTCAGAGAGAATCAAGGTGAGTCGGCCGTCTATCCAGCAACGCCACTTGGCTTGCATTGCACAGGAAGACGTGCATATATCTCCAGAGTTCACAGTAGGAAAGTAGAATTACAAAGTGGGGCAGTGTCGTGTGAAACTGGGATAAATATTAATTGAAGTGGGAAAGCTGAAAGTGATAATGTTGTAACCATTCTCTGTGTAGTATTTCATATTGTTGTGTGGTGTATGTCACGTAATTTGGGTATGTGTGGTTTGCATGGGAGAGTAGCAAGGTAGTTTCAAAAGATTAGCGGGTTATGCATGTTCCTTCGGTACCGCTCGGTCTGGAGGAAAGTTTCGTGATGATGATTGTGAGAGTCGAAGTGTGAGGTATAATAAAAGATCCACCATCCTATCCAGAAAGTGCACTGTAGCGTTAAATAATTACGAGACCATAATATAGAGATTCACTAATGTAAAGCCATGCCCACTGGGCGGAATTTCTCATGTGATATTGTTGTAGGTTATAGAATTTGTGTGTTTAGGTTAGAGAATTTATCGGAATAAATCAGATAGTGAAAAGAAAGAGATTGGTAGACTTTTCCTTCAAATTGTATGTTGCCATAATGTCCCGAATTTATAATGTGTGCGCCATTCATATTCAGTGGGATGGCCACGTGTTAATAAAAGCCGTTAAATAAAAGACAAAAAGAAAATGTGGTATTGCCAGTGCGTAGTGTACAGTCAGAGTTCTGTAAATCACTGATAGTCAGATATGCGTTTCCGTTGCGTAGTAATCATATAGGAGGATAACTTGTAACTAAGTGTGAGTACTAGAGTTCATGTTACTCGTCAAATAAGAAAGAATCCACTCGCTTGGCAGACCACTCATCTTGCAGCCCTGACTGCTTGATGCCACAGTATGAGCAAGGCATGTGGGTGCCTCTCAATGCTACTCCACAATAACCCCCGCCCGCAGTCTACCAGACTCACGTGAAACACTATACAGGAGAGCTTTCGGCCATTGGCCTTCGGCAACAATAGACGACAGACAGACACACACACACACACACACACGACTGCACTCTCGGAGCCGGCCGTGGTGGCCGAGCGGTTCTAGTCGCTTCAGTCCGAAACCGCGCGACTGCTACGGTCGCAGGTTCGAATCCTGCGTCGGGCATGGATGTGTGTGATGTCCTTAGGTTAGTTAGGTTTAAGTAGTTCTAGGGGACTGATGACCTCAGACGTTAAGTTCCATAGCGCTCAGAGCCATTTGAACCTTTTTTTTTTTTTTGCACTCTCAGGGAATTGAAACCACACTGCCACAGGAGTTGGGTTGGGAAGTCACTCAGGACCTGACCTAGCACCCTCAATTTTCACGTCTTTACATCTCTATCGAACAACCTGCAAGGAACTTCCTATCTGGATGAAAATACGCTCCGAGCTTGTTCGTTGCCTCAAAACCACGCGATTTCTACTGTTGTGGAACGTAAAAGTTAGCCCAGCGTTGGCAGACCGTTGTAAACAGAGAAGGAGAATATATTATTGATGAGAAAAGGCACTGTTACTTGTATCTGTTGTGTTGACTATATTAGCAACGACTAAAGACTCTCTTATGTGTATCTGTTGTGTTTATTAAACTTATGGAAAAGTGCAACGAACTTATGCACCAAACCAACAGATTCACAGGAATATGTGGCTGGTTATTCACTTACAAGAAAACGCACGGATGAGCCACTCACCCTGACAAGACATCGGAAACGTCACTCCAAAATTTTAGGAAACAAGTCGGACATTCCACAAAAACATGAAAGACGTACCACATTCGTTTCACTGTCAGTTACAATAGACGACAAATCAATCGGCGAATGAGCCGCTGCCCTCTTTTGTGAATACAAAACGCAGTCACCCGCACGCCACGTGTACCACACACTGGGGGGGGGGGGGGGGGTGTCCTCTCGCTGGCTGGAGAATGAAGCCACGCCCACGCGTCACGGGGCGGCGGCCAGCCCGTGCGAAGACGAGTGAGCGGGACCCCGCGCCGCCTGCCACGGCGGCGCTCTGCGCTTTGTCTGCTAGACGCAGCCTACTGCCCGTCACTTCCAGCACTCTTCTTCCCGACGACGCACGAGCCTGTACGAGGACAGCGAGGTGATGATAGCATGTGGGGGGAAGCCGTACTGAAGTGTGTGAGGGCAGCGGCCGCCACGTGCTCCCTTCCGCTCCCCGCGACACTCACGTGACCTGTCACGCCTCCTTCCCCAGCCACTGCATATTCTGCACCATCTTCTCTCTCGGGTAAAAGCACTGTAGATAGTGAAGGGCATTCAGGGAATCGCAGTAGGCGAGAAATTCAGCAGGCGTGACAAATAACATCTGCTCCCGTAACGTCAAAATCCCGCATCATCCGCATCGAACAGAGTCGAGTCCTGAAGTAACCGAATCTTTAGGACACCGTCAGGAAAAAGCAATAGAACAGCCAACGGAATCCCACTATTTACACCCACACGTGAAATCAGCTGAAATATTTATGAGAACGTATTGTAATAACAGAACTGCGACATGAAGTCGCGCAGGAGGCGGGGTATCGTGTTGAAAATGGACAGATTGTGACTGTTACTTACAAATCTTGTTGCCTTCATTACCAGGTACATCATATGTAAGTAGGCTGTTTAGGTTTTTTTATTGGTAACGCCACCTCTGTATGAAAATCACTGGCTGTGCCGTGTGCAGTCTGTGGCTGCTTTGCATTGTTGTAATACTCGCCATTGTAGTGTTAGGCAGCTGGCTGCGAACAGCGCGTAGCGTTGGGCAGTTGGAGGTGAGCCGCCAGCAGTGATGGATGTGGGGAGAGTGATGGCGGAGTTTTGAAATTTGTCATGAACTACTATATATATTATGACTATTGAGGTAAATACATTGGTTGTTCTCTATCAAAATCTTTCATTTGCTAACTATGCCTATCAGTAGTTAGTGCCTTCAGTACTTTGAATCTTTTATTTAGCTGGCAGTAGTGGCGCTCGCTGTATTGCAGTAGCTTGAGTAACGAAGATTTTTGTGAGGTAAGTGATTTGTGAAAGGTATAGTTTAATGTTAGTCAGGGCCAATCTTTTGTAGGGATTTTTTTGGAAGTCAGATTGCGTTGCGCTAAAAATATTGTGTGTCAGTTTAAGCACAGTCTTGTATAAATTGTTCTAAGGGGACTTTTGATATGTCGACCCTTAGCTGAGAATACCTCACTGGAATCTTCTGATTTTTTTCTTGTAGTTTGTGTAATTAGTGTAGCTTTTGTTTATTGCTAGCGCGTAATTGTAGAGAAAATCCCCTTTGTAGTTGCAGTCTTTCATTGTTGTACAGTAAAACAGTTGTGGCATGCATGTAGATTTGCACCAAGTATTTCGCAGCTGCAATTAACTAGATATTATTTTCAGTGTTATGTTAATGTGTTCTCTTATTTTTGCTCTTCAAATTGTGTTTTTCTGTGTCGCCGTGTGAAATACTGTGACAATAATGGCGTGTGAAAAACGTAATACTAGGCTCCAAAGTAAACTGAGAAATGACAGTGAAAACGAAAGCAGTGTGTTAGCGCCACCGAGTAATGAATTAACTGATGTTCAAAGTAGTAATTTGGTAATTGTGCATAGGGAAATGGAGCGGGCGGCAAACAATGGCGTGGACAGTGAAACAATTAGTGAAGAGGGAAGCATTATCGATCGATCGGTCAGCAACAGCTCGCCTCAGGAATCGGGAATGACAGGACACAATTTTGCAAATATTGTAGACTCAGGTTTTGGGTTCTCACCGTTTTCTCAAATGAGTCAAGACACATTTTCCACTTGTCAAAATGTGAATGTTGCCGGTGCAAATTCACTGCCGAAAAGCACTGAGGAACATGTTTCAGACACCAGTGCATTGTTATTACAATTAATGCAACAAATGGCACAAAAGCTTGAAAAATTAGACACAATGGAACAAAATCAGAGACAATCACAACAAAAGCTTGAAAAGTTAGACACAATGGAACAACACCAGAGACAAACACAGCAACAGTTAGACACAATGGAACAACACCAGAGACAAACACAGCAACAGTTAGACACAGTGGAACAAAATCTCAAAAAGTTACACACAGTTGAACAAAATCTTAAAAAGTTAGACACCACACTTGAACAAACACGTGAAGATTTAACTACTGAGTTACATAACATTGAATCGAAATGTCAAAAAGTCTGTAATGACGTAAAAACACAAATTTGTGAGCATTTTCAACCTATTTTTCCGCGGCATGAAAATGCATTACAGAATCACGAAGCAGCCATAAAAGAACTGCAAACTATTGTTCATCAAAATCATGAGACCCTGCAAGCTAAAATTGACTCAGTTGCATCTACCGATTCGGTTATGCAACTTGCAAAAACTCAAGAAAACTTAAAGGACACAGTAGATACTCTGAAAATTGGTTCAGAAAGACACATGGAGGAAATTAGTTCATTATCAGAGAAAGTAGTTGAACTTTCGGATCAGCTAAATAATTTATCTACGAAGGTAGATGATAATCTGAATGACACAAAACCGGTAGTCTTTAATGACACAGAAGAGAGCGAACAAATTAGGAAACTGAAACAAAATCTGAATCAAATTAATACGCAACACCAAAGAGAAATCCGGGAAGTACAAGATCAGCTGACACAGGTAATACAAGAATTACGTATTTCAGAGGACACTCGCGCTCCAACACGGGAAGAGGGACTTAGAAATACGGAAAAGCCGCAAAATAATAACACAGGTCATTTCGGAAATTATGAAAGAAATTGGCAATGTGCACCGAATTTTGAGATGGAACGGCCGACACGACCTAACAATGACCGATATGCGACTCGCCGACATGATGATTTTGACTATAAGCTGTTCATTACTACACGTAAATTCAAAACATTTAAGAATTCTGGCAACGACATTCATCCACAAGCATGGCTCCATCAATTCTCTCATTGTTTTCCTCCCAACTGGTCATTGCAGCACAGATTAGTATTTATGTGGGGCTACTTGGAGAATGAACCAGCTGTAAGAATGCGATCGGTCATTCACGATTGCCACAGTGAAGGAGAATTTTACCATGCCTTCCTCTCAGCATATTGGTCTCAAGCCACACAAGACCGAGTAAAACATGGCATCATAATGATGAAACATTTCGAACAATCTGAATTCTCCAGTCTTGTGAAATATTTTGAAGACATGTTGCACAAGAATCAGTACCTGTCAAACCCATACAGCCCCTCAGAACTCATCCGCATTTGCTTAATCAAATTACCTGAACATTTACGACATATTATTGTAGCAGGACGTTGCAAAGAAGACATTGAGGCTTTTCAGGGACTGTTACAAGAACTGGAAATTGACACTGACAATCGGGGAACGCGGAAACAGGAGCACAACAATTACAGGTCACATCTGTCAGAATTCCGCGATGAAAGAAATAATAACTGGACACGACAAGGCTATTCTCACAACACAAATCGTGACCGAAACAGACACCACCCGTATGACAACCGTTGGCAGAGTAGTAATAATTACAGGGAAAGATCACCTCTCCGCGGTAGTGACTATCACAGAGACAATCAGAGAAACAGACAATTTGGGAACCAAAATAATTATTATCAAGGGAGACAGAATAACTTTAGACGCAACGGTCCAGCGCGCAGTTACGATTCAGGGAGAAATTCTCCATCACTTAACCGACAAGAAAGAAACTACAGGAACTACCGACATGACGACAGACGATGTGATCGTAACGACAGACCTGAATTGCATCAGAACTGGCGGGATTTAAACAGGGCAGGGCCCTCTCGTCACGGTGAATTTGTAGAAGTTAGGTCTCCTAATCCCAATAATGACGCGCGCCAACAAAGAGACAGACAATGACTCGCACCACAGGGAGCCGCGTGCGCCGGCTGGCTCAGGGAAAAATAACATAGACGCTAACCTTGAGAAAAATTCCAGTATTCTTTACCGACGTATACCACTTGATAATTGCGTTAAAGTTGAAACTCTGCGTACTAGGAAGAGCAAAGGGTTACACCATATTTCACATGTAAAACCATTTATTGAGAGATAATCTGCTTTTTAACCTAGTCTTTGCCATAAAATTTTTCACTTTACGTTTCTAGTATGCTTTGTCAGAATTAGAAACTGTTAATATGCAACAATGTTTGAAGTTAAATATCCAATCAAGAACCAAGAGAACTTATTTAAACAGAAATTACGAATGCATTGTTATTGTGCACAGATGACACAGTGTTATTGTGTGTGTACATTCTTGCTTGTTAGTTGCAGGATTACGTAACGACTATAAGGCTTACATACTTAGAACATTTACCAGTACTGCTAATGAGATTCTAATGCAACATTTTGGTTTACTTGAAAATACATTCTGGAGTTTGTGTGACAGCTACACTATTTTATCACGACGCTAATAATGAGTGACAATATACAATGTTGCTTTTGCAGTGTTTCTGTTTTATTTCTGCACAGTTTTCCTGTATTATTCTGGAAAGTAAAACATGTTTTAGTAGTAACTTTTGTGGTATAGCAACAATGAGACAGCCTTTTTCGTAGCACAACAATACGTTACTGTACAGTAATTTCTTCATCACGCCAATAAAGATAATAACTACGATATCTATTCGCAAAGCATTTCACTTTCGTTTATGATGAGGTAAGTACATTGACTTCAGCAGAACTTTGCTTACAGAGGACGATAACTACGACACTTCCACAGAATTATCTTACAGCAAGATGCACATTTAGCGCTACAGGACACTCATTTGAGTGATCAATTTTGTACTTAAACCATTTATTTTTCAAGATTTTTGAGTTACAAAGAAAGTTTTCCATGATACATTTCATTCCATTGCTGTAATCTGTAACACCTGAGGGTATAATTACATTAATCCTCATGGGGGTACATGCTTACTTTGTGTATCATGTGTGTGGCAAGCACAAGGAGCCCTAGCTAATATGGTATTTGCTTATACAACTTTACACATCGGTACCATATTTCTCTAACACAGAATTACACAGCTATCTGATTATTTACCTGAGAGAGACAAACATTTATTTTACTACATCAGTGACAGACGTTTACGTAATTACACCATTGGATAACTTCACACTTACGAAATTGTATGTTGTTTGTACTTTGTGAACTGTTCATATTTTTTCGGACCCATTGTGATATTATGAGAGCTTTGAATGATATATTTGGTATGGGATCACGATCTTTAAAGTACGTTTCAGGCAGATGACACTATTGAAATGAGCTGAGAATATTTTTTAGGGTTTGAAATTATTGCAGAAAGCTACGACGTTTTTGAGATTTGACTGAGGTGTTATGATGTTATTTTTACGACGACGATGTGTATTATGATGCTGAGGTATGTTTATGGTCAATAAGCTGATGCTATATGAGGAATTTGATTATGCTACATATCTGTTATCATGAAATATTGAAGAAGTGTCGACGAATATTTATATGTGTAATAAGGTAAGGAGTAATGAACAGTGGTTAGGGACTCTGACTTGTGAAAAAGGATGTTGGAAACCAATAATCGTACTTTAAGAATTATGAAATGTGTGGCGGCACAGGTAGAAAAAAAAGGGAGGCCATTATCCTCGCTATTGACGTTCCTTTGTAGAAAGCATCGCAAAAACGACACGGTCTAACTTGAAAACATATGATTACACTGTGGAGCTCTTAATTTATGATATTTACTAAATTGCCTAATGAAATGACGAGGAACATTTTTACATCTATTGTCTTGCTAGTTGAGAGAAATGCCATATGGCTTGCTTTATGTATATATTTGCTCATTTCGTTCAATATCTAGTTTCTAGCTGCACTGCAGCATTGGTTAAAATAAAATTTTATAGATGTACTAATATAAATATTTTCTGTCTACAGATCGAGTAAATAATAATTTTTTTCAAAAAATGAGGGAGCACAAAAAGACATTTACCTTCACAGGAACTGCAATCATAGTTTTCTTTTCAAGTACTTGGTAATTTCTTTTGTAGAATAAATCGTGATGCATCACTCTAGTGTTAAGATGTGACATAGGTATTAAACATGGCCATTTTTAGTGTAATATTTTTTCTGCTTGAGCTATGTCATGTTTAGATATGTTTTTGCATTGCTGCTGCTGTTTGCCAGGCATAGTGTTACTGAATTTGACTTTGTATTACGCTGTTAAGCCAGTTTTACTACGGATTATTTTTCTTGTTTGCTGCATAGTCCCTTACATTAGTTGTAATGTTGCATTGCCTGGTAATTTAGATTTACTGTAGCTTGCTTTGCAAATTTCAATTTTTTTTGTCATTGCTGTTTGTGTTAATTGTTTTGTGCTGCTGCATTGCCTCGTCCCTTATTTTAGCATC
The DNA here is from genome assembly GCF_023898315.1 of Schistocerca nitens. Taxonomy (NCBI): domain Eukaryota; kingdom Metazoa; phylum Arthropoda; class Insecta; order Orthoptera; family Acrididae; genus Schistocerca; species Schistocerca nitens. The sequence continues at coordinate 230,299,294 of NC_064623.1, read as the reverse complement.
TGAGCTCAGTTGATTTAAGTTAGCTTAAGAGGGGGTAGACTATATAAGAGACTGAGTTGTGATAAATTGGAAGAAATGTATTGAGAAGTTATACGAAAAAAGTACAGACAGCAGGTATAGATAGGACTTTTGGAAATAATGAAGAATGAAGGGAGATCTCCAAGAAGTAAAGAAAGTTTTGTTTGCAAAATACTGCAGTAAAACAAACCCTGTCCTTTCCTTTTGTATTATTATGCTATGTGTTTGTGTACCCTTGTGTATTTGTGTACTTCCTGTCTTTATGTGTTTATCTGATAAGACTTATGTTGTAGAATTTTTCTAGTACTAAGCTACATTCACTATGATGAGGAATACTGTTATCCTCAAATATAATTTGCATTTATAAAATGTTATTTACCTTGTAAAGATGCTTAGACATTATTTATTCTGTTTTGTTCTAATGCTCATGTGTGAAGTTGATGTTTCAAAAGTAATTCTGATCTTTTATGTATTTACTTATGTCATAATTCCTGTAACACTGACGTATATGTTATTTCGATTCTTTTGTAAAGCCTGTATTACAAATGTTCTCTGTATTGTTATGTTCTTTAATGATGTATTTTGTACCTTTGTAATTGTATTCTTATGTTATCAAATTGTAATTGACACCAGGTCATCAAATTAAGTAACTTGTAAGTTCCATTTCACTGCACACGTTTCTGTTGGTCATAGTATATGGACAATATGTGAGAAGTAGGGACTGTTAGTGTTTGCATGTGTGTTAATAATTCAGCAAGGGACTGGATAACAGCATTGCTGGTTCTAAGGACAATTAAAAAACTTTGTGAGTGCACAAGTGGTGGTTTATGGACTTGCTATATTGTCCGCAAGACTCTTCGATGGTGATTGTGCACCTGCACATTTACAACAGATGGCTGCTGGCCGTCTCTACAAGGACTACAGTGGGTCTGCGTCTTTGATGGCCCACCAATACCACAATCTCTACACCAGGACTACAGTGGGTCTGCACCTCTGGTGGCCCACCAATACCGTAATCTCTACCAGGACTGCAGTGGGTCTGCTTTGTGATGACCTACAAACGATATTCTTCAAAACTTCGATTGACTCCGGTGTGGGTTTGCTCTGTTGTGGCCCATTACCTGTCAGCATGTCAAGAGTCAGCACTGTCTTTCCGTTGGAAGGACAACACTACTTCTTCAAGACTGCATGGAAATCCACTACTTCTGTGTGCAATTTCTTTTACTAATGAGACTTTCTGAAAAAAAAATTACTATTATGAAGAATGATCAGAACTATCTTTATGGACTGTGAGAAAATTTTAGCTTTTGACCAACATTGTATCAATAAGTGTGTGCATTTGATTTCTTTGTTATTGTAATTACGATTATGAAAAATTTTAATAAATATGTATTGCCCAGTGCCCAAAACAATTTGGAAAATTTTTTGTGGGGAGCATGGGGGCTATGTAAGTAGGCTGTTTAGGTTTTTTTATTGGTAACGCCACCTCTGTATGAAAATCACTGGCTGTGCCGTGTGCAGTCTGTGGCTGCTTTGCATTGTTGTAATACTCGCCAATGTAGTGTTAGGCAGCTGGCTCTGAACAGCGCGTAGCGTTGCTCAGTTGGAGGTGAGCCGCCAGCAGTGGTGGATGTGGGGAGAGAGATGGCGGAGTTTTGAAATTTGTCATGAACTACTATATATATTATGACTATTGAGGTAAATACATTGGTTGTTCTCTATCAAAATCTTTCATTTGCTAACTATGCCTATCAGTAGTTAGTGCCTTCAGTACTTTGAATCTTTTATTTAGCTGGCAGTAATGGCGCTCGCTGTATTGCAGTAGCTTGAGTAGCGATGATTTTTGTGAGGTAAGTGATTTGTGAAAGGTATAGTTTAATGTTAGTCAGGGCCATTCTTTTGTAGGCATTTTTTTGAAAGTCAGATTGCGTTGCGCTAAAAATATTGTGTGTCAGTTTAAGCACAGTCATGTATAAATTGTTCTAAGGGGACGTTTCACATGTTGCTCCTAGACATCTGAAGTGACCAAGTGCGAAACGCGTAATACGAGGTGTTCCACAATGCTTACAATATTTGAAATCTGGATAACGAGCGCTAAAAGTACGAGACAGCGACCGTGGCGCCGGCTGTCAGTTTCACTCCCTGTAAGATGGTGAAAAAGTGGTTCAAATGGCGCTGGGCACTATGGGACTCAACATCTGTGGTCATCAATCCCCTAGAACTTAGAACTACTTAAACCTAACTAACCTAAGGACAGCACACACATCCATGTCCGAGGCAGGATTCGAACCTGCGACCGTAGCAGTCTCGCGGCTCCGGACTGAGCGCCTAGAACCGCTAGACCACCGCGGCCGGCTAAGATGGTGAATTTCTCGTTTTTCGCTAAAGCGAATCTGTCGTGCTGTGCAAAGTGAGTTTCGTAAAAATTTCAAGATTCAGCCGCGATGCCGAATTCCTGCTCGTGGAATAATATTGAGTTAGGTAAGAAAAACTTCCGTGCAACTGCCAGTGTATCGAATCGAAAGTCAACCGGCCCTCGGAAAACTGCCCGAAGTCTCGTGGACGTCGAACGTGTGCGTAGCAGTTTCGTTACGAAAACGTTGTAAGAAAACGGCGTGATACGCCACACATTTCTTTATTTCAATTTACCGGCTTTCAGGTCGTTCCCATTCACGCATCTCAGCAATCGAAAGACGGTAGCGTGCTGGAGATAATTTTCTTGTCGCTTACGACTATACGGATGTAAGGAAATACCCAATCCCCCAGCGGAGAATGTCTTTGACCCGGACGGGAAGTAAACTCGGACCCCTCGGTTGGCCACGTGCTGAGGCGGACACGTGCCGCACGCACATCGGACAGGACGTGGCCAAGTCGCCCGAGACGCTTTCGCTGAGCGCACAGTTTACAAGCCCGCCTGTACCGACAGTATTCGCGGCGAGTGTGTGCTCCGACCGGCAGAGAAGCTAGCAACAGTCGAAAAATCTAATTCGCGATGAAATTTCTCGAATTCATCCAGCAACTACGAAACATGTGTTCGAAGTGTGTAGCCGTGAATGGTTGTCAGTTGTCCGATGTAGTAATTCTTAAGCAAGCTTGACAAACATTGTAGCTTGAACATCGTTTCGCGATTATTTTGTGTGTTATTCAAATTTGAAATGGTCAAAATATTGTGACTCGCCCTGTATCACGAGCAAGAAACTCATTCCATTTTTCTAAACACGTCTTTCTGATTACCGACCAACCCGGCCTTTATGCAGCACCACTGCTCATATCATAGTAACGACGAGACTTCCTACGTGTGAACGGTTCTCTCTCTATGTAAACACCGGCAGCACCTATGATGAGAATTGCATTGATTGACTCGTCCGCCTGTTCTTAGTGCAATACTTTACACGTACATTATGAACGAAAAGACACACAACAATGGTGTAACATTCTACACTATTCATTATCTTCACCAACTGCGACGTAGTCGGGTATACAAACAGTGATCCTATACTGTCAAATGTTTTTTATTCCAGTCTTTGATCACAATATCAATTCTTCGTTATCTGTTCCACAAATCGGTTTTTGGTTGTTGTATCATCATCAGGTACAAAGACAAATGTGTCGCGCATTGACATCTTGTTGGATCAAACATTTAAAAGTAGTGCATCTACACAGTGCCTACATTTCCAGACATGAAAATGTTAATGTTAGATGTAGGAATGTTTTCATTTCTGGGAATGGAGATACTGTGTAGACACACTTGTTCAAAATCTTTCACTGCACAACATACGAGGCGTGTTCCAGACGCTCAGACCGAGTTTCAGCTCGGTACAGCAATCACGTGATTTTTAGAGTGCCAATAGTCCACTTGTGTTTTTGTTCTTTGTTACGAAAATGGAACAGCCAAATTTAGAGCAACGTTATATCATCCAGTTTTGTGTTAAACTTGAGGAATCGGTCAGTGTGACCTTTGAGAAGTTGAAACAGGTGTATGGGAATACTCCGTATCTAGAGCAGAAGCTATTCGGTGTCACCTTTGGAAGACCGAGAACAGCTGAAGATTAACCTCGCTCAGAGACACCTTCAACTTCAAGAAACGACGAAAACTCCGAACGTCTGCGTGCTCTCCTGACACCAGACCGACGTTTAACAATACGGATGACGGGTGACCTGTTGTTAAATTAAAACACTTTCACCGTACTCAAATTTTGACCGACGTTTTGCACGTGTGAGAAGTTTGTGCCAACATGTGCCGAAAAACCTCACAACTGAGCAGAAGAACAACCGAAGAAACGTGCTCCTTGATCTTATTGAGAGGACTGCCAATGACCACTAATCGTTAAGCCGTGACGAATCCTCGATTTTTTTAGAATAATCGTGAAACATTTCCTTAACTGAAGAAAACTGAAGGAGTAAATTATCAAAACAACGCTGATTCTTTTACAGTAGGGGTACCGCGCATAAATAATTTGTTCCTCGGTAACAAACTGCCGACTAAGTGTTTTACGAAGATGTCCTTGAAAGGGTCAGGAGTGTGGTGAATGGAGTGAGACGGGAGAGCGCGCACCCTGCAGACAAACGCGCGCCGCTGGCCGGCCACACCTCGACAACGGCCCGTGGCACACGGCCGCTGCCATCACGGAAGTTTTGACCTCAGAAGACGTCCCTGTTGCTCCACAGCCAACCTGTTTAAGTAATCCGAGTCCTTGTGTCTTTTCCCTTTTACCGAAATTGAAGAATGTCTTAAAAGGACATAATTTGGAGACTGTCGGAGGGCCTACCGGTTGAAGCTACCGATACTGGGAACAACGACTGCGCGCTGTACAGAAGCCGAAGCGAACTACTTTGGAGGGGAAAGCCGAAAACCGGTTTGAAAAATGAATAATAAATATTGTAGAATATTAGTCTTGAGTGCATTTTCATTCATAAAGGACAAGGGAACGTTGAGGAACCCATCTGTTTCCCTGTATCAGTGCCAGTGAAGCTATCGTGAGTGAAGAGCACGAGTTTAGTTCAACGTGTGGTCGTTTCAGGTACACAGGCTGATCTCCGTGGAGGAAGTCGTTTTATTCCAGGTAGATCAAAATGCGTCAGTTCAGAATACCTTACGGTACCCTCATATGATAACGTGCGAGTGATATGTACTCAGGTGAGGAATAACGATATCCACGCATACTGATGGTGGTAATATCGCGTACACAACGTATAAAAGGGCAGTGCATTGGCGGAGCTGCCGTTTGTACTCGAGTGATTCATATGAAACGGTTTCCGATGTGATTACGGCCGTACGACTGAAATTGAGAGACTTTGAACGCGGAATGGTAGTTTCCATTTCGGAAATCGTAAGGGAATTCAGTATTCCGAGATCCACAGCGTCAAGAGTGTTCCAAGAATACAAAATTTTATGCATTAACTGTGTTCACAGACAACGCATTGGCCGACGGCCTTAAGTTGACGGCCGGGAGGAGCAACGTTTGCTTAGAGTTGTTAGTAATAACAAAGAAGCAATACCGTTTGAGATAACCCCACAAATCAACGTGGAACGTAGGACGAACGTGTCCGCTTTGAAATGCGGCGTCGACGTGCTGTGGCAGCAGACGACCTCTTCTAACAGCACGAGGCAGCCTGCAGAGCCTCTGCTGCGCTCGCGACCGTATCGGTTGGACAGCAGGTCACACGGAGGCTGATTTCAGTTGGGGAGAGCTGACGGTACGGTTCGAGCGTTGCGCAGACCCCACGAACTCGTGGTCCCATGTGCAAGCTGGTGAAGGCTCCATAATGGTATGGTGTTTACATGGAACGGACTGCGTTGTATGGTCCAACTTAGCCGATCATTGACAGCAAACGGTTATGTTCGGCTACTTGGAGATCATTTGCAGCCATTCATTGACTTGATGTTTTCAAACAAAGACGGGATTTTTATGCATACAATTGTTCGCGATTTGTTTGAAGGCTGTTCTGGACCATTCGAGCGAATGATTTGCCCACCCAGATGGTCCGACGTGAATCTGATCGAACATTTATGGGTGGGACATAATCGAGGCACCAGTTTGTGCACAAAATGCTTTCGCAATTATGGACGGCTACAGACGCATCGTGGCTCAGTATTTCTGCACGGGACTTGCAACGGCTTGTCGAGTCCGCGCCGCTTGGAATTGCAGCACTAGGCTGGGTGTTAGGCGGCCCGCTATCCCGTGGCTTGTGCCACCTCAGTGTAAGGCAGTAGTTCTGCGGATCCTGCTGCCGACCAGAGATACCGGGACAGGACGTGGCCTGGGCTCCAGCGGCGAAGGCCGGAGTGGAGTGGAGTGGAGACCGCTATCAGGCAGGGACTTCCGCGGCTACCTTGACCGTCCCGCCGCCCACGCGCCGCCTTCCACGAAGGCCCCACGCCACACACAGATAGCTGCCGCCCGTCGGACCGATACGGAACGCAGAACAGATAAGGCACGCCGCGACCTCACGCCGCGTGGGCGGCACGGCCAGCGCACAGCACGTCCGAAACTAAGCCCAAGCCGCCGGTCTGCGCTTCCCCACACCACTTCCACACCTACGGCACAGGTACTCCCCAGGTTACCGGTGCAATTAAGCTGCCAAGATGGCCACCAGGCCGTCTCTTACATCTAATGAGGCATTCTGCATATTTTGCATTCGATTCGTGACAATAAGCATGTAATATCTTCCATCCTATGTAGATCACAGTAATGTCCATTATAATTATCCGGGCTGTTATGCCGTGGTCGGTCGATGAATTCTGAGGTGATTCCCAACGTTTCGTCTCCGACTGCGGGAGACATCTTCAAGGGGGTCCGCAGCTTGATGGAAAGTCCAACACACACACTGGCTCGCAGTCAGTAGCGAGCCAGTGTGTGTGTTGGACCTTCCATCAAGCTACGGACCCCCTTGAAGATGTCTCCCGCAGTCGGAGACGAAACGTTGGGAATCACCTCAGAATTCATCGACCGACCACGGCATAACAGCCCGGATAATTATAATGGACATGATATTTCCGGCCGTGAAAGTTTACATTTTAGTATCACATCACAGTAAGTCATTTTGTATATGCTACAGTGAAGAAAGATGAAAAAACTGGCCACGTGCGAGTGCAACTTCTTACAAACTTAAGGAGGAAGAAAAATTAGGGTTTAATCTCACATCGACACAGAGATACGGAGCACAAGCTCGGGTTGTTTCAAGGATGAGGCAGGAAGTCGGCCGTGCCTTTTCAAAGGAACCATCCCGGCATTTGCCTGAAGCGATTTAAGGAAATCACGGAAAATCTAAATCAGGATGGCCGGACGTGGGTTTGAACCGCCGTCCTCCCAAATGCGAGCCCAATATGCTAACCACTGCGCAACCTCACTCGGTCCCAATTCAGGCTGACTGGGTCGCAGTGATAAAAGCGAAACATCAGCTAGAAATGACTGTATTTCTCATATTAAGGGTTTCGGAATTTATCCGTCATCAGAAATCCAGAAGCGATTACTTTACGTAGATACGGCGTTTCGCATACAACTTAAAACGCCATATCTACGCGCAGTAATCGCTCCTAGATATCTGATGACGGATAAATTTCGAAACGCGTCGTATGACCAATAAAGTCATTCCTTGCCTGATGTTTGACTTTTAACGTTGCGATCCAGTCTGTCTGAATGCACAACTACTGATTGTTTTAAAGTCTGACGTCGGGTAACAAATCACAAAAGAAATATTTTTTTCGCGTGACATAATTAAAAATAAAGTTTTCGCATTGTTTTATTTTATTGTACTCTGAAACTTCCCTTTTTGCCAAATTTCATGGTTCTTAAACAGCCGGGGGACTATAGACCTCAGTATGTGACATAAATTTCATTGATACGTCTGCCCGTTCCTGAAAGAAACGTTTCTGGAAGTCGTCCAGAGAGACAGACAGACAACAAAGTGACCCTACAACCATTCCGTTCTTACCAGTACGGATCCGTAAAATTAACAGTTTACATTAGCTCTGGAGTACAAGAGGGAGAAGTCACAGCAACTTACTTTTAAACTACGAGAGTTAGCGACAGTATCATGGGAGAAGGGGCCTAAGAAGGAGACAAGGTAGAAGCTGAGAAAACACAGTTATTGAAAATAAGGGGAAAGGAGAGTGGTGAGTCAGAGAGAGAAATGAAATGAGGGAAGCGTAAGTGAGAGAAGGTGGGAAATTTTGCTTTTCTGTTTCACGCGCGGGAAATACAGAAGAAAGTGCTCCATCTTTTCCATAGAAGCAGCAGGGCATTCCACCGGCGGACGGCAGCAACGGCGAAGGAGCCAGCACGTTTTCTTTTTCTTTTACGGGTGACCATAGCTAGCGTATTAGGTAAGTGCGGCCACGTGTCTCGATTATAAGATGACACGTACGCTATCTCTGAAGTAAGTACAAGGTAGAATGGCAAAATGGTAGACGGCGACCTCAGAAAAGGTCAGTTTGCGTTCCAAAGACACGCGCGGCAATAGCAAGCTCTTACAAGGAGGCGTCCATAACGGTGGGACGGATTTCTTGCAAGCATCTGTATGGTGACGCAGGTTGAGATCCCAGGTGTCACACACCCTGTGGCCGTTCAGTCTCGTTAAACCCGCGCTTCTGAGTAATCGACGAAAAACGTTTCGTAATTTCGCGTGATGATCCTCAGTTAAAAAAAAAAAATCTCCTATGGGTTGGTTGTGTAGCGTAACGGTTGTAGCACATGCCGCATATACAGGAGGTTGGGGGTTCAAATCTCATCACGCGCTTTGAAATCTTTTATTTTTAAATCTTCATCCAAATGTGTTTGATCGTTATTATTAATCAATTAATTAGATTAAATGTATTTTTTCAGTTTCTTTAGCTTTGGCACATCATTTTAATTACTGTATTAACTTTTTCAACTGCTCTCATTTTCCCCTCCTATAATAATTTTCTCGTTGCAATACGTGTGATTTTAATTGTTTCCACGTATTAAATCGATTTAATTTATTTTGTTTCATCATTCTGTATTTCCGTCCATGTTATTGTATTCATTATTTATATTCCTCATTTGGCTCGAATTTCGTTTCACTTATGATACCTACAATCGTTTAAAACTGTATCTGCATTATTCTGTTCATAGTAGAATTTATATTGTAAATGTTTGTATGACGGTTACCATCGAAGAAAATGTACGTCTTTCAACGAAACAACATTTGACACCATTGCACGTCCAATGTACACTCTTTGACATAAAACTCGACCGGCGGCCAGCCGCTTCAGAGGCCGGTTATCTGCACAATCTGGCAACTGCGGCACTTCCTCGAGGAAAACGTATCCCATGATAGAGAATGCTGAAGACGTGAATGTAATGGTAGCGCAGATTCAATCTATTTCGCTTTCTGACACACCGATATCAAAATTTTATCCAGCAACCATTTTGCCGCAGATTTCCTGCAGACTGTCCTCCTCTGGACGCCGTATGCGGCAACGCTCCGGGATCCACTTGCTGGCTACCGGCAGCGGCCGTGGTGACAGCAGCGGCGCTGCACTCCCCCGTTCTCTATAGAAAGCGCCTGCTACCGCTCATCGCTTTTGATGACTTAAAACGCTTTATTATTAAATGTTGCTCCATAGAAAATTTCTACGATTTCCATTCACGCTCGAAAGCAACGGAGACAGACGCCCTGATTAGTAGGCGGGTATTATATTACATTAATCGGCAAGAGCTGAGTATGGCCCGAAATTAATTTTATAGACTGGGACGAAATTAAACCACCTCACTACAATCGACGAATTTATAAATGCTTCATACCTCGTTTCTTTTCCTTTCAAACTCAATTATTTGTGCAACTTTTGGTCAATGTTCGGATGTTTTCGTCAAGCCAGAGTGAGCGTATGCGGTGTAAAGTGTATTAGTTCTTGTTTCATTCCTTGTGGTAAGTCTGTGCGATAAACTGTGTGAAAACCTTACAATGCATGCTCTGTAGCAGTGCAAGAACACTGCACATTTGGAGTTCCATGTATGGATTCATGAAGTATTTAACCTTGATCGAAAGTGATAGTTAAGATCATCAGATTTAAACCAGAAAAATTTATCGCTTTGGAGGTTTCAGAGAACGGAAAGGAATTGCTAACGCCGGTGTCAGAAAACGTCTACAGTTAAATCCTATTGCAAAAATTTAGAATAGAGGAACTATACTGTATTAATCAACATGCGCACTTCATAAACAACCTCCTGACATGTTAGACCTATATGACGAACAAAGCTCAAATTTATATCGTTGACAGTCGGTCTGAATCTTCTCAGGATCTATTTTACAGTGAAGCACCTTGGCATTTGCAAAGCAGACATCCATGATATTAACATAATTTACTAAGTCGAAATCGGACGAAGATTGATGTTTAAAGGCATTCTTCAGATTTCGTTCAAGGAATTTTTTCTAGCAGTTTGCAACTCCATTAATTAAAGTGGAAAATAAAAGGTTGTATTCAGCGGCTTCCACCTATATTGGAATTGATATGTCATATATATTGTGGTGTCACCGCTAGACACCACACTTGCTAGGTGGTAACTTAAATCGGCCGCGGTCCTGTAGTACATGTCGGACCCGCGTGTCGCCACTGTGTAATCGCAAACCTAGCGCCACCACATGGCAGGTCACAAGACACGGACTTGACCTCGCCCCAGTTGTACGGACGACATAGCTTGCGACTAGACCTACCAAGTATTCCTCTCATTTGCCGAGAGACAGATTAAATAGCCTTCAGCTAGTCCATCGCTACTACCTAGCAAGGCGCCATGTGTATCATTGCTAATTGCTTACTACTATGCAAGAGATGTATTTCAACAAGAAGAACATCATTAAAAGTTAAGTAGATGACAATCTCTCTTCTTTTCTTTATAGTTTTTCATCCAGTCTCCTGTTTCAGAATTTACGCCCGTCTGCGTTAGTTTCGCGTGCACCTAGCCACTCATTGTGTCGAGACCTTAGGGAATCGACACAACAATATTTTGGCGCCGAGGATGGGATGCCGCGCCCACGTTGCAGTCTTTGTGTTCTATTTGCTCTAATTTGCTTGTGTCATGGCTTCGCCGCATTCTCCAGATGTACTGTCCGAATTTTTTCGCTTGCAGAATCAGCAGACGCAGGCGTTATTGGAAGCCCTTGGACAGCTCGTCCAGGGTCAACGTGCGCTGCAAACCGATGCGGCGGCAGCCGCTTCATCGCTACCGCAGCCACACAACGCTGTCGCACCGCCATTTAGGCCCTTTGAGGCCCATAACGAGAGCTGGACTGAGTGGGCCGATCAGTTCCGGTTCCACCTCACAGCTTATGGAATTCAAGGTAAAGAGCGGCAGCCGTTTTTGCTTTCTTGTGTCGGTGTGTCTACCTACCGTGTGATAGTGAAATTGTTTCCCCGACGCGACGTAGCAACTCTGACCTACGAGGAAATTTTGTCGGCTTTAGATGCCTATTTCAAAGAAACAGTAAATGTAGTTGCAAAACGGTATACGTTTTTTCGTACAAAACGTACGGCCGGTCAGACTAATAGGGAGTGGGTAGCAACTTTGCAAGGACTTACTAGAGACTGCGCGTTTGCCTGTGAATGTGGCCTCCCATATTCAGATACTATGGTGCGTGATGCAATTGCACAGAACGTTTCTGATGTTCGCATAAGGGAACAGATTTTGAAACTAGTTAATCCCTCCCTGCAACAAGTGATAGACATTTTGGACAGGCAAGACACACTTGACTTTGCTCAGGCATCCTTTGAAACTTCGCCAGCAGTGTGTCACATTAATCGGCCCGCCCGGCCCGCTGCACGGGACGCTAAGCGGCCCTCGCGCCCGACTTCGCTGCGGCCGCCTAGCTTGCAACCACGTGCGCCGCGTAAGCAAGCAAATGCAGTGAAATCTTGCCCGCGGTGTGCAACTAGACATTCGCGTGAAAATTGCCCGTCACGCCAAGCTATTTGCTTTTACTGTCAAAAGAAAGGACATGTACAAAGTGTTTGCCAGAAAAAGCTAAGATCAGACAATCACACAAATTCCAGGCCCTTTGCTTCGCGCCGGAATCGCACCCAGGACAATCAGGCTCGTGGACCTTCGCCCATGGACATTCATGTCGTTCATTCCCACCCGTCCAGTGACACTTTAGCTAACAGTGACTGTGTTCGTCCCACCCAAAGTGTGCGTCGACGTCGCCGGAAATCCCGTAAAGTTGCAAGTGCTTCTGGACCTGTATCAGTTCAAATTGCACGAGACAGTCGCTCTTGTCGTCAACAAGACAATAAACTTTTTGTGGACTTAGACTTTGCAGGAAAAGTGATACCATTCCAGCTCGATACCGGAGCTGCTGTTTCATTGCTCAATCACGACACGTACAAACAACTGGGCGCCCCGCCATTGCGTGCCGCAAATGTTACGTTAACTAGTTACTCAGGACAGCATATACCTGTGTTAGGACAGTGCAGCCTTCTTGCCACATACAAGGGACAGACAAAACTTGTGTCATTTTATGTTCTTCGTTCCTCTAGTGCAGTGAACTTGTTTGGTTTAGATTTGTTTCAATTGTTTAATTTGTCTATAGTGAATCAGGTCTTATCAGTGAATCAGACTGTGCCTTCCGCCAGTGTTTCTAGTCTTTGTGAAGAATTTGCAGACATTTTTGCACCGGGCCTTGGTTGCGCTAAGAACTATGAAGCGCATTTGGAACTGAAAGACAACGCGCAACCAAAATTTTTCAGAGCGCGCAATGTTCCCCACGCATTGCGTGATGAGGTCGCAAAAACATTAGCCGAATTAGAATCTCAAGGTGTAATTGAACGTGTGCAGGCTTCTCTCTGGGCCTCACCCTTAGTCATTTTGCCAAAACCTTCCGGAAAACTGAGACTTTGTGTGGACTTCAAGGCAACTGTGAATCCGCAACTTGTGACTGCTACTTTTCCTTTGCCCCGCCCGGAAGATCTTTTTGACAAACTGTGCCCGGGAAAATATTTTTCAAAATTGGACCTAGCAGATGCGTACTTGCAAATACCTGTGGACGACGAATCCCAGCGCGTCTTGGTGGTAAACACGCATCTTGGCTTGTATCGCTTCAAAAGACTGCCATTCGGGTGTGCATCCGCCCCTGCTTTGTTTCAGCAATATTTACAAACTCTTTGTGCGTCGGTCCCTACTGCTGCGAACTATCTGGACGATATTGTGATCTCAGGAAAGACAGAAGCCGAACATTTGCAGAATCTCCGGACCTTATTTCAGGTCTTGCGTCAGAATGGTCTTCGCTTGAGGAAGGACAAATGTGTGTTTTTTGCTCGTGACTTACCGTACCTGGGCCATGTCCTTAACGCCCAAGGTATACATCCGAGTCCAGAGCACCTTCGTGCCATTCAGGACTTGCCGTCACCGCAGAACTTAAAACAGCTACAGAGTGTGCTGGGTAAGGTAAATTATTATCACCGATTTGTGCGCAATGCTTCTTCCATTTCAGCTCCGCTTCATCGCTTACGCCGTAAAGGTGTTCCGTTCGTCTGGACGACGGAATGCGAACGCGCCTTTCGCCAGTTGATATCGGCGTTACTTTCAAATACTTGCCTTACGCCATTCGATCCCCGAAAACCCCTTTTGTTGATGGTAGATGCCTCGGATTTCGGGATCGGTGCTGTGCTTGCGCACAAAGATGGCTCGCATGATCGCCCTATTGCCTTTGCGTCCAAATTGCTCTCATCTGCGCAAAGAAATTATTCACAAATAGGGAAGGAAGCTTTGGCTCTTGTGTTTGGTGTCACAAAGTTTCACGATTTCTTGTATGGTCGTCACTTTACCATCATCACGGACCACAAGCCTTTGACATCGCTTTTTCATCCGAACAAGCCTGTACCTCCACGTACAGCGCAGAAATTCATTCGCTGGTCACTTTTTCTCTCGCAGTACCGCTACGATATCTTGTATCGGTCCACTGCTAAGCACGGAAACGCTGATGCGTTGTCCCGTTTGCCTGTTGCTGAGGATAAAGCATTCGATTCTTCCGAACTTGCTTGCATGTTCATTGATTCGGAAACCGATGACGTGGTCGCATCGTTTCCGATTGATTTTCGTCGTGTAGCTACTGCCACAGCTGCTGACCCTGTCCTTGCTTCCGTTTTGCGTTTTGTTGCTACGCAATGGCCCTTGTCAAAGTCACGGATCGAGGATCCTTTGGTTCGCCGTTTTTTTGCTCACCAGGAGAGACTTTTTGTCCGACGTGGTGTTTTGTTGTTGCGTTCCGATAATGATCAATCCCGAGTCGTGGTCCCACGTTCGTTACAGTCCTCTGTCTTACGGCTTCTTCACCAAGGACATTGGGGTATAGTGCGAACGAAACAACTTGCTCGTCGGCACTGTACTTGGTTCGGAATCGATGCTGCGATTACGAATATGTGCTCCTCTTGCGTGGCGTGTGCCGAACAACAATCCGCACCGCCGCGGAAATTCTTTGCATGGCCGAAAGCCACTTCCCCTTGGCACCGCTTGCACATCGATTTTGCTGGTCCGTTCTGGAATGCTCGATGGTTGGTTGTGGTCGATGCTTTCAGTAATTTTCCTTTTGTTGTCCGGATGTCTTCCACGACGTCTTCTGCCACAATCCAAGCCTTGTCTGCTATCTTTTGCATTGAGGGTCTTCCGCAGACTATTGTTTCCGACAATGGCCCACAATTCATGTCCGCAGAATTTCAGTCGTTCTGCAAGGCCAATGGTATTCAACATCTGACATCCGCGCCGTTTTCGCCTCAGTCAAACGGTGCCGCTGAACGGTTGGTCCGGACTTTCAAGTCGCAGATGTTGAAGTTGAAAGAGTCGCATTCTCGGGAGGACGCTTTGTTGCTCTTTTTGTCTTCATATCGCTCTCAGCCTCGCGATGGTCGCTCGCCGGCTGAGTTGCTTCATGGTCGTTCTCATCGAACTTTGATGTCTTTGCTGCATCCGCCACATCAGGTTCCTGTGCTGCGGCAGTCTCCTGCTTTTGCTCCTGGCGACGTTGTCTATTATCGCAACTATCGCGGTTCACGGCGTTGGCTCGCAGGGCGCATTCTTCGCTGCCTCGGCCGCGCGATGTATTTGGTTTTGGGGGCCTCTGGTGAGGTGCGTCGGCATCTCCATCAGCTGCGCCTCTGTCGTCGCCTGGGTTCTGCCGCTCCCCGTCTGCTTTCAGCGACGGAGCCGTCCGGTCAGCGCCTTGGGGACCCATCTACTGGCTCGCCTCATCCCCAGGTGTTACCGACGATGCCTTCCATTTTGCCTCATGGCGTCGCGCCGCCGCAGCCGCCGCCGGCGCCGCCCGCGGTGGACGCGTCGCTGCAACCGCATGGCGCCTCCCTGGGTCACGCGCCGCCGCTCGCTTCCCGTGACCAGCCGTCCTCCGCCATGGACCTCTTGCCCGCTCCGGATCCGATGTCGTCTTCGCCCGTCGGGTGCTCCGACCACATGGAGGTCGACCCTTCTGTCTCATTACGTGCGCATACACCTCATGTTGACGTGCACCCTGGACTAGGTTTGCAGGCGTTTCCTAGCTCCCCTCGGACCGAATGGCCGGGTGCGGGTGGCACAGCCTCGCCTGTTGTTAGGCTCCCCACCTCATCGCATACGTCAACATGGGGTCCTCCCCACGGCGGGCGGAAGCCTTATCTCACGACCGTTCGCCGATTTGCGGGGGAGGAATGTGGTGTCACCGCTAGACACCACACTTGCTAGGTGGTAACTTAAATCGGCCGCGGTCCTGTAGTACATGTCGGACCCGCGTGTCGCCACTGTGTAATCGCAAACCTAGCGCCACCACATGGCAGGTCACAAGACACGGACTTGACCTCGCCCCAGTTGTACGGACGACATAGCTTGCGACTAGACCTACCAAGTATTCCTCTCATTTGCCGAGAGACAGATTAAATAGCCTTCAGCTAGTCCATCGCTACTACCTAGCAAGGCGCCATGTGTATCATTGCTAATTGCTTACTACTATGCAAGAGATGTATTTCAACAAGAAGAACATCATTAAAAGTTAAGTAGATGACAATCTCTCTTCTTTTCTTTATAGTTTTTCATCCAGTCTCCTGTTTCAGAATTTACGCCCGTCTGCGTTAGTTTCGCGTGCACCTAGCCACTCATTGTGTCGAGACCTTAGGGAATCGACACAACATATATAGTACGAGCACTGCAACGGACAAGGGAACCTCGGAGCTAACGACACACTGGCGGCAACAGGCGGACTATGGTCACGCTGCGATGTTGCCTGAGCCTCAAAACGCAACCTTAAACACGCAAACAGGTGTTACTTATGTGAAGAACGCCGTTCTTGGAGTCCAGAAATTAAATATACTTGCCGGCCGCGGTGGTCGTGCGGTTCTAGGCGCTGCAGTCCGGAACCGCGGGACTGCTGCGGTCGCAGGTTCGAATCCTGCCTCGGGCATGCATGTGTGTAATGTCCTTAGGTTAGTTAGGTTTAAGTAGTTCTAAGTTCTAGGGGACTGATGACCTATGATGTCAAGTCCCATAGTGCTCAGAGCCATTTGAACCATTTAAATGTACTTTCTAAGTGGATTATATCGTATGAGTCCTCGATGTGGAAAACGAATGTCAAGTGAATTTAGCGAGGTAATGCCGACCTACACCCGGAAGTAAATGCACCATCACAGTGTTGACAAATACTTGCTACGACGCTGCCAATTCTCGGCTCTCTTACGGAGGCAGCTCTTCACCGAAATGCTTGTCGTGATTGTCCGATACGGTTCTTCAGAGTGGAGACGCACGCGCACGTTTGGTTTTTATGCGGCGCTCTCCCCTTGTAGTTTCTGACGTCGCCTTTAGGGCTATGTATACATTTGAGACATTCAATTATCATTCATCCAGAATGGTACAAGTTTCAGCTTCCGGCGTGGAAGAAGGCTGTTGACGCCGACATTATATAATTTCAACGTAGGGAAAGCAAAACGGGTGATTCAGTGTTTCTCATTCAGCACAAAGCATGCGAGAAAATTTTCCGTAACATTGTTGTTGTTGTTGTTGTTGTGGTCTTCAGTCCTGAGACTGGTTTGATGCAGCTCTCCATGCTAATCTATCCTGTGCAAGCTCCTTCATCTCCCAGTACCTACTGCAACCTACATCGTTCTGAATCTGCTTACTGTATTCATCTCTTGGTCTCCCTCTACGATTTTTACCCTCCACACTGCCCTCCAATGCTAAATTTGTGATCCCTTGATGCCTCAGCACATGTCCTACCAACCGATCCCTTCTTCTAGTCAACTTGTGCCACAAACTTCTCTTGTCCCCAGTCCTATTCAATACCTCCTCATTAGTTACGTGATCTACCCACCTAATCTTCAACATGCTTCTGTAGCACCACATTTCGATCATCTAAAAATACAAACGAAGTAAAAATACATCGGAAGCTCATTTGAATTGAATATAATGTAAGATATCAAACGCTTTTGCACTTCGATGTCGAATGTGTCCACGTGTAATCTTTTGCTGCAACATATACAATGTCAGATTACCACGAGAATGAAGAAATATGTTGGTAGGGATGGAAGCAAGAAGACACGCAGTCAACAAATATTCGATTGCTCATGGCATTCATTTCATTTGAGATGTAAGAAGAGGTAAAGCGGGATATTACTTTCGTTAACACGATAGATATGCCGCACATATTGATAACGAGTAAGTCTGCGTCTTCATACGTTTCCTCCTTGAAATCTGTATGCTCTGTTACATACTAAGTAGCCTGACCATTGTTTCAGTAATGTTACCCCCTTGTTTGACCCCGTAACGATGAACAGATTCCAAATGCATGTCTCTGCATGAAATAAGTTGTTCGAATCCTTCCTGCGTTGTTTTTTTTGAGTAATATTGCTTGGAATTCCTGAAGCAGACCCTTCTTTCATAGCTACTCGTTATGTGCATCGATACTAAATAGGGATGTGAAAACTCTTGGAAGTGAGAGAATGACAATAATAATAGTAACAAGAACAAGCAAGTAATGAATGAAGTTTATTGCAATGCAGAATGAGAACGGCTGTGGATATAAAAATAGGTTGATCTTTGAGTAGGCACAATGCAAATACATTCTTAGCATTTCGTTACTGAATTTAGTTCTGGATGTTTTCAGAGAAAAAGGAAAAGTCGGTACTTCTCGCTAGTGTAATACAATGTGAACCAGCAACTACCCTTTCCTTAGTACACGACTCAAGCAGGTCTCCTAGTAGCTACCAAAGTACTGCTGTATTCTGTTCGCTGACATTGCACTGATGACGGTTAATGCAGATAGTTCCGATTATGAAATACAAAACGTATTGCAGGTTAGGTCCTAGGATCGCAATATTAAATTTGCGATGTAGATGGCACAGGAACGTGATACGACTATCCAGATTACTCGTCAATATAAAAATACAGTATTTTGGGAATTGCGCATGGTCCTTCGGCACCAGTCCTGAAAGAGTGAATGACCACAGGCGTGCCAAACCCTTTCAAAACGTCTGCCAAGTACCAAAAACAGTAGCAATGTGAGTAAGGCATTGGACAGATCAGAAAGGCGTCACTGCTATAGAAACAGCACTCGGTCTTCACCATCATCACATCACTCGACTACCCAAAAACTGACTCCCATTCTCAAATCCAACGGAACTAGTGAAACCTGCGTTACCCGACTTTTTATCATCACAAAAACACCCTTCCCATACAGCAACAGACTCGAAAGCATTCATGAAATGAGTTTTTCGAAAAGTATATAAATCACTTCTGCATCTTGTGACGTAAAACATGGGTATTGTTACTGCCCACTGGTCTAGCGGTTCTAGTCGCTCAGTCCGGAATCGCACGACTGCTACGGTCGCAGGTTCGAATCCTGCCTCGGGCATGGATGTTTGTGATGTCATTAGGTTAGTTAGGTTTAACTAGTTCTAAGTTCTAGGGGACTAATGACCTCAGCAGTTGAGTCCCATAGTGCTCAGAGCCATTTGAACCATTTTTTTATAAATTTCATTTTCCTACTTCCCTTTTCTCTTCTTAGGCTTCTCTCCACAGTTACTTCTTATACGACTCTGCGATTCGTTTCTATCTCCTTCTACCCTGTTTTGGTCATTTTCCACTACATTTAGTATCCTGTTACCTGTAGGCGGACCGTACTTCATTTTTTCAGATCCCATCTCTCACTTACAAAGAAAAGAGTACTCTACATAATCCATTTTGCAGTGTGTTTCTATATTTCTGTGACTTGTATGTTTACTTGAAAGAACATTATTCGTAAACATAAATAGTTTGCTAGCGCTGTTCTTCGTTTTACTTTTGTTAAGCATCTATTTCTCTCTCATTCTGGTCCTGACGTGGCTGAAGTACTATTCTTGTAACGGCATCAGTTTTTATTGTTGTGTTCATATGTTTATTACTTTTTCTCATTGCCATTACTATTTGTTGTTGTCCTTACATTCCAGTGTTATTATTTTCTCGATTTTCGGATAATACCTGCAAAATGTTGTCCATTTTGTTTCTAAATATGGAACTATTACGAAACTGTTAACAAATGTGATGCAGCGTATCTTCTCACAATTGAATTTAACTGTTAAAGTTAACTGTTCCGTTGTTTGTATTGCTTCTGTAATACATATAAACACGGTATTAAGGAAAGTGGTATCCCATACTTTGCGATTCGGTAGTACGGACTAAAACAAGACAAAATGCATATCGGAAGAGCTACACGCACTTCTTCAGTACAAGAGAAGTGTTTTCAGTAGAA
Organism: Schistocerca nitens; assembly: GCF_023898315.1. NCBI lineage: Eukaryota > Metazoa > Arthropoda > Insecta > Orthoptera > Acrididae > Schistocerca > Schistocerca nitens. The sequence continues at coordinate 230,279,560 of NC_064623.1, read as the reverse complement.
CAACAGATGTGTTTCACAGTGGTAAAGGTGAAGAAATGCTCATTGCTCTTAAGATATTCATTCCAGACTGATTGCTCTTGTTTATGGGTATGTTTGTCTCGTTTCTGTCCATCCTATCAGCTCTCGAAATATGGACTACTTGTTTTTAATACCCTATATTCGAAGCAGATATGTAGACAAAGGACGTCCTCGATTACTCATTTCCAGACGTTATATTCCTATTCTATTCCATTTGTATTGATTATTGGGCTCTAAAGTATCCAAAAATTGGAACTAATCAACTCAATCGAGGCCAGTTTTTATAATAGTAAAATTACACCTTCCATTTCGAACCATTCCTAAATAAATGAAGGAATTATTTCTCTATCGGCCGGCCAGAGTGGCCGAGCGGTTCTAGGCGCTACCGTCTGGGAACCGCGCGACCGCTACGGTCGCAGGTTCGAATCCTGCCTCGGGCATGGATGTGTGTGTTGTACTTAGGTTAGTTAGGTTAAAGTAGTTCTACGTTCTAGGGGACTGATGACCTCTGATGTTAAGTCCCATAGTGCTCAAAGCCATTTGAACCATTTTTGATCAACGCTACAGGAGAAGTGAGATACATAAAGTTGACAGTGTGAGGACAGACATGCTGGCACAACTCTGGAACTACACAGTGTTACCAGATAAAATGGTGCTGCGGAATCGACAGTGCAGGACGGACTTTGCCACAGTAGCAGAGAGCTGCTAATTTTGGACCAGGACCGTGGGTAACCCTTGCGTCAGCTGCTGGTTAGAGTGTTGCAACTGTAAATGGAAGGCTTCGTTTGACAGTCTTGTGCTGATACTGTCTTCTGAATGAATTATGCCATTGGATAAAAAGCGGTTTCGTTTTGAGACCTAACCCACGAGGGGGAGGGGGAGGAGGCACAGTGGCCTGCTTCAGGAATTCCAAGCAATATTACTCAAAAAACAACGCAGGAAGGATTCGAACAACTAATTTCATGCAGAGACATGCATTTGGAATCTGTTCATCGTTACGGGGTCAAACAAGGAGGTAACATTACTGAAACAATGGTCAGACTACTTAGTATGTAATAGAGCATACAGATTTCAAGGAGGAAACGTATGAAGACGCAGACTTACTCGTTATCAATATGTGCGGCATATCTATCGTGTTAACGAAAGTAATATCCCGCTTTACCTCTTCTTACATCTCAAATGAAATGAATGCCATGAGCAATCGAATATTTGTTGACTGCGTGTCTTCTTGCTTCCATCCCTACCAACATATTTCTTCATTCTCGTGGTAATCTGACATTGTATATGTTGCAGCAAAAGATTACACGTGGACACATTCGACATCGAGGTGCAAAAGCGTTTGATATCCTACATTATATTCAATTCAAATGAGCTTCCGATGTATTTTTACTTCGTTTGTATTTTTAGATGATCGAAATGTGGTGCTACAGAAGCATGTTGAAGATTAGGTGGGTAGATCACGTAACTAATGAGGAGGTATTGAATAGGACTGGGGACAAGAGAAGTTTGTGGCACAAGTTGACTAGAAGAAGGGATCGGTTGGTAGGACATGTCCTGAGGCATCAAGGGATCACAAATTTAGCATTGGAGGGCAGTGTGGAGGGTAAAACTCGTAGAGGGAGACCGAGAGATGAATACACTAAGCAGATTCAGAAGGATGTAGGTTGCAGTAGGTACTGGGAGATGAAGAAGCTTGCACAGGATAGATTAGCATGGAGAGCTGCATCAAACCAGTCTCAGGACTGAAGACCACAACAACAACAAAAACAACAATGTTACGGAAAATTTTCTCACTTCCTTTATGCTGAATGAGAAACACTGAATCATCCGTTTTGCTTTCCCTACGTTGAAATTATATAATGTCGGCGTCAACAGCCTTCTTCCACGCCGGAAGCTGAAACTTGTACCATTCTGGATGAATGATAATTGAATGCCTCAAATGTATACATAGCCCACAAGGCGACGTCAGAAACTATAAGGGGAGAGCGCCGCATAAAAACCAAACGTGCGCGTGCGTCTCCACTCTGAAGAACCGTATCGGACAATCACGACAAGCATTTCGCTGAAGAGCTGCCTTCGTAAGAGAGCCGAGAAATGGCAGCGTCGTAGCAAGTATTTGTCAACACTGTGATGGTGCATTTACTTCAGGGTGTAGGTCGGCATTACCTCGCTAAATGAACTTGACATTCGTTTTCCACATCGAGGACTCATACGATATAATCCACTTAGAAAGTATATTTAAATGGTTCAAATGGCTCTGAGCACTATGGGACTTAACCTCATAGGTCATCAGTCCCCTAGAACTTAGAACTACTTAAACCTAACTAACCTAATGACATCACACAACACCCAGCCATCACGAGATGCTCGTACTATATATATATATAGGTGGAAGCCGCTGAATACAACCTTTTATTTTCCACTTTAATTAATGGAGTTGCAAACTGCTAGAAAAAATTCCTTGAACGAAATCTGAAGAATGCCTTTAAACATCAATCTTCGTCCGATTTCGACTTAGTAAATTATGTTAATATCATGGATGTCTGCTTTGCAAATGCCAAGGTGCTTCACTGTAAAATAGATCCTGAGAAGATTCAGACCGACTGTCAACGATATAAATTTGAGCTTTGTTCGTCATATAGGTCTAACATGTCAGGAGGTTGTTTATGAAGTGCGCATGTTGATTAATACAGTATAGTTCCTCTATTCTAAATTTTTGCAATAGGATTTAACTGTAGACGTTTTCTGACACCGGCGTTAGCAATTCCTTTCCGTTCTCTGAAACCTCCAAAACGATAAATTTTTCTGGTTTAAATCTGATGATCTTAACTATCACTTTCGATCAAGGTTAAATACTTCATGAATCCATACATGGAACTCCAAATGTGCAGTGTTCCTGCACTACTACAGAGCATGCATTGCAAGGTATTCACACAGTTTATCGCACAGACTTACCACAAGGAATGAAACAAGAACTGTAATACACTTTACACCACATACGCTCACTCTGGCTTGACGGAAACATGCGAACATTGACCAAAAGTTGCACAAATAATTGAGTTTGAAAGGAAAAGAAACGAGGTATGAAGCATTTATAAATTCGTCGATTGTAGTGAGGTGGTTTAATTTCGTCCCAGTCTATAAAATTAATTTCGGGCCACACTCAACTCTTGCCGATTAATGTAATATAATACCCGCCTACTAATCAGGGCGTCTGTCTCCGTTGCCTTCGAGCGTGAATGGAAATCGTAGAAATTTTCTGTGGAGCAACATTTAATAATAAAGCGTTTTAAGTCATCAAAAGCGATGAGCGGTAGCAGGCGCTTTCTATAGAGAACGGGGGAGTGCAGCGCCGCTGCTGTCACCACGGCCGCTGCCGGTAGCCAGCAAGTGGATCCCGGAGCGTTGCCGCATACGGCGTCCAGAGGAGGACAGTCTGCAGGAAATCTGCGGCAAAATGGTTGCTGGATAAAATTTTGATATCGGTGTGTCAGAAAGCGAAATAGATTGAATCTGCGTTACCATTACATTCACGTCTTCAGCATTCAGACAGAAGAGGCTATAAAAATATTTTATGCCAGCTGCTTTCGTACCACTGACATTGTGAACAGAAACAACGGACGCTACCGCTAGACCACAGGCGTAATCAGCCTATGGTTTCTCTATCATGGGATAAGATTTTCTCGAGGAAGTGCCGCAGTTGCCAGATTGTGCAGATAACCGGACTTAGAGAATTAGCGAGTTGGCTAGTTTATTTGTCCCATGTCGCGATCGGCGCGGACTTAGCCTCTGAAGCGGCCGGCCGCCGGTCGAGTTTTATGTCAAAGAGTGTCTTTTTCTCTTTTTAACCAACAGATCGGCATTTTCAGATGTTTAAAACTTACGACAGGCAAATACAAATAATCACATTCACACGCACAAAGTTTCCAACTGAAAAAAGAATAGGAGAAAAACTGAGGGAAAATACGACTAAAATGATGTAACCAAGATATATAAATAAAAAGTACGTTTGATACAAAATAAAAATAATGGTTTAAATTATTGTGCTAACGATATAAAAATAAAAAATTTCAAAGCACTTGTGAGTTTCTACCCACAACGTCTTGCATATGAGGCTAAGCAACCAGTCTGTATATATTTCTTTTTTAAAGCTGTAAAGCGCCATGCGAAATTCCGAAACTTTTTTCATCGAACACTCGCACACGAGGTCCCATCACTGCAGGGTGTGAGACCTCGCACCTTAACCTACGATGTAGATGGTTTCAACAAGTCCAGCCCACCGTTAGGGACCTCCAGCTGTTAGAATACAGGCTGAAGAAAGGCAGAACTACCTTTATAGTTCACGTAGTTTTATGGACAGGATTTTGATAACGTCGACTGGAGTACACTACTCGAAATTCTGAAAATAGCGGCGTTTAAATGAAAGGAGTTAAACATTATTTTATAGCTTGTACAGAAACCAGGCTGTAGTTATAAGAGTCGTCGGACGTGAAAACAGTGATTGAGAAGAGACAGGGCTGTAGCCTATCCCCAATGTTATTCAACCTGTACAAGGAGCAAACAGTAAAGGGAAGCCAGCGTAAATTTGGGAAGGGATTCAATAGTCACGAAGAGCAAACAAAAGCTTTCCAATGACATTGTAGTTCTGTCACAGAGGGAAAAGGACTTGCAAAATCAGTTGAACAGCGTGATTATGTCTTGAAAAGAGATTATAAGATGAATATCAACAAAGGAAAACATGATACTAGAATGTGGTCGAAGTAAATCTGGTGACGGTAACGAAATTGGATTAGGAAATAAGATACAAAACGAAGTAGACGGCTTTTGCTGCCGCGCGGGGTAGCCGCACGGTCAGAGGCGCCTTTCACGGTCCGCGTGGCTCGCACCCCCCCCCCCCCCCCCTCCCGGTCGGAGGTTCGAGTCCTCCCTTGGGTAGTTGTGTGTGTGTCGTACTTAGCGTAAGTTAGATTAAGTAGTGCGAAAACTTAGGGACCGATGACCTCAGTAGTTGTGTCCCATAAGACCTTACCACAAAAAAAATTTTTGAGTTTTGCTGCTGGGGGAGCAAAGTAATTGATGACGACAAACAGGAGAGGGTGTAAACTTCAGATTGGCAATATCGAAAAATGATTTTGCTCAGTGTAAGACGTACCTTAAGAACTGAAATAAATTTGGGAAATACGAGTAAACCAGTGTTTCATATCACTTAACATATTACGAATGGGAACGACGATTAGAGCACAATCTAAATTTTCAGAGGATATCCTGAAATGACGGGGTTAGTCTTGGACTACGGTCTGTTGAGACCTCGTGTAAGTGGAGCAGCGCTGCGTGTAGCACGAGCGCACTCGCTTTAATGAACGCATCGCGTCACACGCTGGCCTGCGGGACGAGGGTAATGGCTACTGCTGCTCCGGCCGCATGCAAACGCCGGACTGCCAAAAGTAGCTGACTCCAGGACACGCCAATTACCGGCAGCAGTGGCTAACGACCCGCAAAAACTTACAGGACAGGCGCACGGCGCTTGATACGACACTCGGACACTTGTTTCTCGGAAAACAGAAAGTTTACAAATAAGCAGAGCTCATTTACGGACTTGCGCTTCCTGAAAGATTTCCGGCGGATAGTGGCTCATCTAACGGTCCCCACGCCAGACTGCCCGGCAAGATTTTGACCCCAACGCTTTGCAGCACCGCTGTCCTGCTACAGTTTACTGTGTCGACAGTACTCATTTTCTGTGACCCAACCGACTTATTCGATCGTGCTTATACGGAGTGATTTTGCTACAGTTCGCAGTCGGCGCAGGCGGCCAGCTTCCGGCTTCCTTCCTACGCTCGGGCCGAGCTGTCGGTCCACTTGTTGTTCGGCAGGGGAGGCCGGCAGCCGCTGCCTGAGCCCTCCGGCCGGTCGGCGACGCGCCGCGCTCCGACGGCACGGCCGAGGAGCGCGCCCTTCACTCTTTCTCTAATGATTTCACACAAAGTATTCGGCAAAATAATTCTTTTTTGCGTTACTTATAGGTTTATATCTCAGCTTCACGATAACGTGTCCATTATTTCATTAATGGTCGTTAATGGTATTTCATTTAACCGAGACACTGTGCGAAATTCGAAAAAGTTCGCACTGAAAAACGTGGATCGTTATGAGTTTGTGTTTGGTGCTTGCAGGGTGTATACGACACGGGACAGCCGAGAGATCCGGAAAAAAACCCGGAAATTTTTTCCTTCGGAAGAAAGCCGGGAAATACCCGGTATTTCTTTTAGAATTTTTTATTGTTTTAGTTTTCAGTTACATTTTTGTAACTTTAACTAGTAAGAACCAATACTCTTAACAAACGTGAAACGCCCGGCTTTACCTGCACGACAGGACAGGTAGTTTAAATTGTTGAAAGGGGCCAAAACAAGGGGCTGCCAGTTACACTCGAACATACAAATTTATTATTTGATCAAACATTGCATGAGCCCAAAAACCATTTTTTAACACAGCTTTAACCCTTGGGACTTAATTACCAGCTCAAAAACGGACCCACCGGCCACATAACTTCCACTTCACCCGACCAGAGCACAACAAGGGAGTTCAACGGAACAACGTAGAAGACATTGGCGCCCACAACCGATCGTACATGGAGCTGTCAGACCACACACCTTGCTGGACTTAACAACACGATGGAGAAACTACACTGCCCGAAAATTACGTCAACGGCCAGGGTAGGTAACCTGAACGTTCACAGCCACAAGGCAGAACATTCCGCTGGTGCACTTCATTTCAAATAACCATATACAGAAAAACACCACCGGAGGGTAGAAAACCACGTCGTTGCTCGCGGGAATATCCCAACAGCTGACAACGAACTCGAAAGGACACAATGTTAACAATCTTGACTTGCTGGTGGATTAAATCAAAACTCAACTTTGGTGTCCAGCGTGGGTGAGCCACGGACCTCGTGGCAATGGGAACAGCCCCCACACACTCCGACACCGCATAGAGACCGCCAGCGGGCCCGGCCAAACTGCATCCCGCCGAGGATTCCTCGCTGCTCCAAGCCAACCGACCGACTTGTCGGACACCGACCAGCCGGAAACTATAAGCGCCAGGTCAAAGATAGTCCAAGGTGCGAATATCGATACACACCGCTGCTGCTACCCGCGGAAGGAGAAGATAAAAGCATAATCGCGATAACCGCACGAGACTCAACACATAATCGCAACGGAGGTTTAATCGAGCACATAACATGAGCCAGCCACGGCCAAAAGGATATTACTGTATCTCACAACTGCAGAATAATACTGGAGCAATAAAACATGAACGAGAAAAAAAAAATAAAAGTTAAGTTGCAAAGGAGAAGCGCCATATACAACAAAACACAGTGCTCGTACAAGCGTCTGCCAACAGAAAAATGTGTCAAAGGCTTTAGGAAGACTGTGCAGTGCTTCATAACAACAGATTGCCTCCGATGAGTGTGACGTCACAAGTGCTTACATTAGATTCGTTTGAGCAGTTGCGAGCGACCTCATGCGCATGCGCTGTAGAGTCGCGTATGAGCAGTATCTTCCCCCACTCTCGGCTAAAGAAGTGTGGCAGTTAGCTGTATAAGCCACAGCAGCAAGATGCCACCCGGAATTGTTTTATTGGCACGCCTAAGCTGCCAGATTCAGGCATGGGCAACAGGCCCGGATCTAGGGGGCGGTGGGCAAACCGGAGTATCTGCCCTGGTTGGCAATTTCAGGGGGTGGAGGCGCCAAATCCATATTCTCGAGGAAAAAGACCTCGTTTCACAAAGCGCCTAGCATCCAGCACACGTTGGTCTATCGATTATTCATATGATTTTGAAACGTATCCCTGTTGGTTTTCGAACATTTCTGAACGAATTCTAAGTTGATTTCTGAATGAATCGTAAGTTGATTTTTGAATGCGCTCGTAGTGTACGTGATGTCTCTGCCAGGGGGATCCCCGTCGCATCTAGAAATAAACTTTCCTGCAGCAAAAGGGGACGGGGCTATACGAGCAGAGCGGAATAAAGCCGAACGGGTGAACGCCAATGTGCTTGACGGTTTGCGAATGATCAGCGTTGTTATAATTATTGGCAAATCCATATATTCGGGCTATCAGAGTAGAAATAAACGCCTAACAGGAATAATAGGTAAGAAATATTACGTACTTCTCGGTATAGCCTAGAAAACGAAATTTTGACAAATGTTTGGCCAGACCGCTACACTAGTAAGAGCCACTTGTACAGTCCCCGGCTAGCAGCCGCTAAAGTTCTACTCTGGGAGCAGCGCAGAAAACGCTCTGTACGAACACTTAATAACGCCTGACCGGAGTAGAAACGCGGGCTAACTAAACCACTGATTATGGCAGCGTTAGTGAAGTTAACCGGAGAATAAGTTTTGACACTGCCGGGTGTAGTTACAGAATTAAGTGATGAGAAGATCGTTTGTTAGAACTAGGATGGAGAAGAAACCTGGACATCACACAAATTATGGAAGAATATGACGATTCCAAATTTACATAGACGTTTCGTACGATCACCTTTCGATCTCATGCTTCAGAAGCTAGAGCGTGTGAATAAATGTGAAACTATTCCCTAATATAAAATTTTTTGCTTGTAGTAGACGTAATAGGCATTTGATATTGGTACTTCGTCAATTATATTATGTCGTGTTATAAAAATGACCATTTGTGCCAAAACTGTCTCTTTCATTTGGTGTGTGTTACAACTGATGCAATATTAGGCACACCTGCTTCATTTTATCTAACATACAGTGACAAAATACACGTAATCAAATCGAGAAACCACTCCAGTCTCGGGTACTGTATGTATTAACAGCTTTTTCAGTTTTAGACAAAGACATTTCGTTTTTTCGTGTAGCAAAACTTTTGACGGCCTTCGATGAGGTAATTCTTTCCCAGAAAGGAAGGCACGCCATGTAAAGCAGTAGCAAGATTAGAGAGAAAAAAATGCTAGGACTTTGAAGCAATGTGTATTGTCTTGCTTGTCTCTTGTCTTTACTGCTCTTATGTGTCCTATATTTAATTTGATGTCTCACAAAACAGCAATTTATTAGGTAATAGGCAATAAAAAGTGCAAATTTTCTGAAGAGTTCTTCTTCTCCCGATTACAACACCTTCCATGAAAACCCTGACATGATAAGCAAATCCAGTAGTATGTCACATAGCTCCGAATAAATTGTAACACTAAATTAACCAAAGTAATACGAGTAACGAGTGAGCAAATGGAATACCACAGACTAACACAAGAATGCCTAAATGCGTGTCATACCTTCCCACTGTGAGACAGACGCAGTTCCGAGGGGAGAAACGAAAACAGAGGCCGAGAGCAGAACCGTGTTAAGCTGGAAGGCCCTACGATAACGGACGGACACCCACGTCGCCAGCTAACCGCTAGGACCACCCCCCAGCCCATGTTAAAAGATAGAGCCCTCCAGAAGAACAGTATAGATCTTACGATAACACTAAAAGGACCACACCAGCTGCAAGTTTTAGTGTGAGACTTTTTCGCGTCTCTGTTACGTTACAAACCTTTAAAACATTGCCCCACCACGAAAAGTATAACGGTTCTCATTGGATAGACAATTTTTGTAGGCAGAGCTTAAGGTTAACATTGAGACCCTGATTGATCAGATGAAAACACAGCCACATAGTTTTTTTAAACCAACTTCGGTACATTGTAGTAAGGAGAAGTTAGGAAAGAGTTGCTTCCGAGACGGCGAGGTGAGCGGAGCTGTGCTGTCCGCCACCCCCTGACGAACACCGACAAGGTAATGAACGCACGCGATGCCGCATAACAGCGCATAAAGCTTCACTCAGAACTGCAGAAGTCTCATCTGTTACACCCCCTTTTTGCGTAATACTAGTGTCGATCGTCAATTAAAGCTCATGGTGTTCACATTTGCCACGTGAAGTAAAAATCTGAAACGCGATGATTTATCTGTTACATAGTTATTGAGAAGCCACATCAGCCACTGTAATTTACGACAAGTTAGATAAGTAATTAAAGATAATTGAGGGTCACTGTAGACCATTTTGATAGTTTTCTCTTTTGTGAAACTTAATTTAAACCTAGATTATAGATGTGATATGGCGTAGGTCATCCTTCGATCCATTGTAGAACTTGGAAACCCATTCAGGGAATATTCGTTCACATTTTTGTTGAACGCAGTTGGTTTTTACCATCCTGTATTAAAATATTTCCTTTTATCAATAGTGCAATTTATAAACAATGTTTTGTTAGTAGAATAAAATTTCCAGTGGTAAACTTAACTGCTTTTTTGACGTTATTTTACCAGCTAACTAAAAATAGGAAAGCCTTGAACCCCTTCCACTAAATTTAGTTAGTATTAAGATTCTTTTACAAGGAGTGCAGTCGAGCTGACGCTGAAATCATTAAGTATTTGGTTATATCATCGCTAGTCTCACTGAACTCTTCTGAACTCTACATGTCATGTGTGGTCTGGCGTCTCCTTACCAGCAACAGGTCCCAGGTTCAAACTAGTCAATTCCCTAAAAAACACGCTCAGAGGGTCGTTGCGCGAAAGTGGTAGGGAGACACGATATAGAACAACAGTCGCAGAAACCACGCAGAATGTTAGAGCCTGCAGAACAATAAAGTTTTTTTGTCGGTTTGCTAAATAAATTTGATTTTGATTAATCTTTCCCGCTGGGCGGTCAATTTATACGAAACGGAGTGTTTAATTCTGCGCTATTGTCTAGTTTCCACCGTTCGTGCATTTCATGTGCACATTTTCAATAACACCTATGGCATTATGCCATAATAAAGAACTAAACATGAGAAAATACAGTACTGGTACTCCAAGCAAATTTACATCTGAATCTGGACTTATGAATGTACATTTAAGCCGAACTTTGGTATGGTTCACAAAATTCCTATGCTCTTGGAGTATCCTCTGATGTCTTGTTTCTTTTATGAGATAATCTAAGATCTTTTAAATCTTTTAATGTTTAACACTTACTACACACGTCGATCCGCCTACATTAAATTGTTTTACAAAAACACGGAAAATGCAAAGTGGACATTCTTCTGCAACCTGTAATCTAAGACCGTGTAAAACAGAATTGGAATAGTACGCGTTCCGAACAAAATATATTCCGCACATTCGAAAAATCTAACAGATAAAACCCCACGTACTTCGAACGGTACGGCAACGAGGGACGTTGCGATTTTTCGTGGCGCTCCGGTAGCCAACCACCGTGAAAGAGTGACGTCATTTTAAATTAAGAATGAACATCCACAAAAAGAAATAGTTCACGAGGATTTTAATGTAAGATTTAAAAAAATAAATGAGCGATTTTCTGTAATTATACTTGTTTTGGAGAAGAAGAAGATCTTGGTTGTGACCTGGAGAGTCATTTGATGACGACGATAATGGCGACGATCTTGACGATGAGTCAAACACTGATTAAAACTGCTCACACTCTTCACTTTTAATAAACCGTATCTTTCAAACTTTATCCCAGTTTTCTTTTGTGCAACTTATTTTCAAAAAATCTTCAACATCAGTACGGCGGTTTCGAGTTACCTGTTTATTAACCGTCTTAGAATTTGAGGGTTGCAACTTATTCATTGGCTGGTGAAGTAGACTTAAAACACTTCACGATTTTTAATGGCTTTCGAGTATAGAGAAGTTCTCTGATTAGTAAGGTGTTGCACTACATTCTTTTGATATCAACTTTTTTTTATCTACACTTTTTATCAACAGTTAGCAGACATACTGATTTGTTGCTGATAGGTAAAATTTTTTACATTTTCAAAACGGTCTCAGAATAGAAGGAGCTAAGATTCGCTTCTGAAAAATGACATTCTTTCCACGTTACTTGACCCAAAGTAGCATCAAAACAGATTATGAAACGGTTTGGTGTGTTTTTTCCTTAGGTTCCATTCTATATTTTTTCAAATGCTTCCTGGGTTTCTCCTACACCACAGGCGTCTGTAAAACGTGTTTTGGTATCTTGGATCTATTATTCAACCACATTTCAAAAATTCAGACATATTGCTATGATACAGTTGGGTAAAATTTGACATATATTTGAAAATGAGGTTTGGTCAGATGCGTCGCGGAAAATATTTTTTAAATTAGTATTTTTTCGATTTAGGATCATCAAACCTATGGATTTTGTACGGTCTTGGCCATATTGTTACTTCTCTTTGCCGACCGTTGTATTACAAACGCAATATCGAGTTGTATCAAGTCGCGGCAAAATAAAAACTGGATGGCACACTTGCCGACAAAAATCTGTATCTTCTCCAACTGTGTTGCAACCAGCCTACGAGACCATGCCTTCTGAGAGGAGCTATCATTCTAAACTTAAATATTTAACGTCAGCAGCATTATACGTTCTTCCGTTTTTCCAGAAGACGTAAACGCTTCCGAAAATGTAGTCGTTTTTACAAATCGCCGAAGTGTAGGAAATTATGCGCTATTACAAAAAAACTTGGGGACTGTCCAGAGAACATGTTCGACTAGTATTACATGTCTGTAGCATATTTCGAGTTACTGTTGTCGAACATTAAAACTAGCTTACAAAAGAAAGAAACTAAGTTACTTGATTGTTTTGGTGCAGAGGTAAAACGTAAGTTATTATTAGTTGACGGTCCAACTGATCCACAGCCGCGCCCAGAGTGGCACCTTCCATCATCGTCGGACGAGCTGGTTCACACGACGACGACACCAAACAGCGAAACTAAGTTTCGAAACTGCGCTGCCAGCCACTGCTGAGGCGCTAGCGAAAGTAAACGACTTCGGCTCCTTCCAGCTTTGGCAACAGGAAACTAGTAGTTGCGTGTGGTTTGCGGTATGGCGTCGCGTTGGCGAGTCGACGAAGCGAAATACGAAGTGGGGAAATTAAGTGAAGAACGATAAGGAGCTTGGAAGGCATAATTACATCCAGACAGGTTGTGGAAAAGAAATGAGAGTTTGGAACAGAGATTGCAGTGGCATACGCAGATACAAATAAGGCTTATGAGACTTTTAGAAGAGATGTTGCAAGGTCTACACAGACTGGAACTGTCAAATGGAATACAACTGAGAATCAGAAACATGTAAAAAAAATCCCGAGATTGTTATTATAAACGGCAAGAAATAAGATTAGTTTATGAGGGACAGAGGTGTTCGGCAAGCAAGTGTGTTCTCACCAGCGCTCTTCAGTATAGTAGGGAACATCATCATCAGGAAAGTCCGCCGAGAGTCAACAGTAGGTGGTATGAAAATTATAGCATCTACAGATGGCGCGATGAATTGGGAAGAAAATGAACACAAATTGGAAGATGAACTAAATACTTGTCAGAGAATAACTAAAGAAGCAAGCATGCAAATAAGCTTAACAGCCACACACCGCTGTCGCACCGCCATTTAGGCCCTTTGAGGCCACGTGCGAAACCTGGACTGAGTGGGCCAGCCAGTTCCAGTTTCATCTCGCGGCATACAGAATTCAAGGTAAAGAGCGGCAGCCGTTTTTGCTTTCTTGTGTCGGTGTGTCTACCTACCGTGTGATAGTGAAATTGTTTCCCCGACGCGACGTAGCAACTCTGACCTACGAGGACATTTTGTCGGCTTTAGATGCCTATTTCAAAGAAACAGTAAATGTAGTTGCAAAACGGTATACGTTCTTTCGTACAAAACGTACGGCCGGTCAGACTAATAGGGAGTGGGTTGCAACTTTGCAAGGACTTACTAGAGACTGCGCGTTTGCCTGTGAATGTGGCCTCCCTTATTCAGACACTATGGTGCGTGATGCAATAGCACAGAACGTTTCTGATGTTCGCATACGGGAACAGATTTTGAAACTCGTAAATCCCTCCCTTCAACAAGTGATAGACATATTGGATAGGCAAGACACACTTGACTTTGCTCAGGCCTCTTTTGAAACTTCGCCAGCAGTGTGTCACGTTAATCGGCCCGCTGGGCCCGCTGCACGGGACGCTAAGCGGCCCTCGCGCCCGTCGCAGCCGCGCTCGCAAACACGTGCGCCGCGTAAGCAAGCAACTGCAGTGAAATCATGCCCGCGGTGTGCAACTAGACATTCGCGTGAAACTTGCCCGTCACGCCAAGCTATTTGCTTTTACTGTCAAAAGAAGGGACATGTTCAAAGTGTTTGCCAGAAAAAGCTTAGATCAGACAATCGCAATAATTCCAGGCCTTTTGCTTCGCGCCGGAATCGCACCCAGGACAATCAGGCTCGTGGATCTTCGCCCATGGACATTAATGTAGTTCATTCCCACCCGTCCAGTGACACTTTAGCTAACAGTGACTGTGTTCGTCCCACACAAAGTGTGTGTCGACGTCGCAGGAAATCCCGTGAAGTCGCAAGTGCTTCTGTACCTGTATCAGTTCAATTTGCACGTGACAGTCGCTCTTGTCGTCAGCAGGACAATAAACTTTTTGTGGACTTAGACTTTGAAGGCAAAGTGATCCCATTCCAGCTCGATACCGGAGCTGCAGTTTCATTGATTAATCACGACACGTACAAACAACTGGGCCAACCGCCATTGCGTGCCGCAAATGTTAAGTTACATAGTTATTCAGGACAGCCGATCCCTGTGTTAGGACAGTGCAGCCTTCTTGCAACATACAAGGGACAAACAAAACTTGTGTCATTTTACGTTCTTCGTTCTTCTACTGCAGTGAACTTGTTTGGTTTAGATTTGTTTCAATTGTTTAATTTGTCTATAGTAAATCAGGTCCTATCAGTGAATCAGACTGTGCCTTCCGCCAGTGTTTCTAGTCTTTGTGAAGAATTTGCAGACATTTTTGCACCGGGCCTTGGTTGCGCTAAGAACTATGCAGCACATTTGGAATTGAAAGACAACGCGCAACCGAAATTTTTCAGAGCGCGCAATGTTCCCCCCGCATTGCGTGATGAGGTCGCAAGAACATTGGCCGAGTTAGAATCTCAAGGTGTAATTGAACGAGTGCAGGCTTCTCTCTGGGCCTCACCCTTAGTAATTTTGCCAAAACCTTCCGGAAAACTGAGACTTTGTGTGGACTTCAAGGCAACTGTGAATCCACAACTTGTGACTGCTACTTTTCCTTTGCCCCGCCCGGAAGATCTTTTTGACAAACTGTGCCCGGGAAAATATTTTTCAAAGTTGGACCTCGCTGATGCGTACTTGCAGATACCTGTGGACGAAGACTCCCAGCGCGTCTTGGTGGTAAACACGCATCTTGGCTTGTATCGCTTCAAAAGACTGCCATTCGGGTGTGCCTCCGCCCCTGCATTGTTTCAGCAATATTTACAAACTATTTGTGCGTCGGTCCCTACTGCTGCGAACTATCTGGACGATATTGTGATCTCAGGACAGACAGAAGCAGAACATTTGCAAAATCTCCGAACATTATTTCAGGTATTGCGTCAGAATGGTCTTCGCTTGAGAAAGGACAAATGTGTGTTCTTTGCTCGGGACTTACCCTACCTGGGGCATGTCATAAATGCCCAAGGTATACATCCGAGTCCAGAGCACCTCCGTGCCATACAGGACTTACCTGCTCCGCAGAATTTGAAACAGCTACAGAGTGTGTTGGGTAAACTAAATTATTATCATAAATTTTTGCGCAATGCTTCTTCCATTTCAGCTCCGCTTCATCGCTTACGCCGTAAAGGTGTTCCGTTCGTCTGGACGACGGAATGCGAACGCGCCTTTCGCCAGTTGAAATCGGCGTTACTTTCAAATACTTGCCTTACGCCTTTCGATCCCCAGAAACCCCTTTTGTTGATGGTTGATGCATCGGATTTCGGGATCGGTGCTGTGCTTGCGCACAAAGATGGCTCGCATGATCGCCCTATTGCCTTTGCGTCAAAATTGCTCTCATCTGCGCAAAGAAATTATTCACAAATAGAGAAAGAAGCTTTAGCTCTCGTGTTTGGTGTTACCAAGTTCCATGACTTCTTGTATGGTCGTCACTTTACAATCATCACCGACCACAAACCTTTGACATCGCTTTTTCATCCGACCAGGCCTGTACCTCCACGTACAGCGCAGAAATTCATTCGCTGGTCACTTTTTCTCTCGCAGTACCGCTACGATATCTTGTATCGGTCCACTGCTAAGCACGGCAACGCTGATGCGTTGTCCCGTTTGCCTGTTGCTGAGGATAAAGCATTCGATTCTTCCGAACTTGCTTGCATGTTCATTGATTCGGAAACCGATGACGTGGTCGCATCGTTTCCGATTGATTTTCGTCGTGTAGCTACAGCCACAGCTGCTGACCCTATCCTTGCTACTGTTTTGCGTTTTGTTGCTACGCAATGGCCCTTGTCAAAGTCACGGATCGAGGATCCTTTGGTTCGCCGTTTTTTTGCTCACAAGGAGAGACTTTTTGTACGACGTGGTGTTTTGTTGTTGCGTTCCGATAATGATCAATCCCGAGTCGTCGTCCCACGTTCGTTACAGTCCTCTGTCTTAAAGCTTCTTCACCAAGGACATTGGGGTATAGTGCGAACGAAACAACTTGCTCGTCAGCACTGTACTTGGTTCGGAATCGATGCTGCGATTACGAATATGTGCTCCTCTTGCGTGGCGTGTGCAGAACAACAATCCGCACCGCCGCGGAAATTCTTTGCATGGCCGAAAGCCACTTCCCCTTGGCAACGCTTGCACATAGATTTTGCTGGTCCGTTCTGGAATGCTCGATGGTTGGTTGTGGTCGATGCTTTCAGTCATTTTCCTTTTGTTGTCCGGATGTCTTCCGACGTCTTCTGCCACAATCCAAGCCTTGTCTGCTATCTTTTGCATTGAAGGTCTTCCGCAGACTATTGTTTCCGACAATGGCCCACAATTCATGTCCGCAGAATTTCAGTCATTCTGCACGGCCAATGGTATTCAACATCTGACATCCGCGCCGTTTTCGCCTCAGTCCAACGGTGCCGCTGAACGATTGGTCCGGACTTTCAAGTCACAGATGTTGAAATTGAAAGAATCGCATTCTCGGGAGGACGCTTTGTTACTCTTTTTGTCATCGTATCGCTCTCAGCCGCGCGATGGTCGCTCGCCGGCTGAATTGCTCCATGGTCGATCTCATCGCACCCTGATGTCTTTGCTGCATCCGCCGCATCAGGTTCCTGTGCAGCGGCAGACTCCTGTTTTTGCTCCTGGCGACGTTGTCTATTATCGCAATTATCGCGGTTCACGGCGTTGGCTCGCAGGGCGCATTCTTCGCTGCCTCGGCCGCGCGATGTATTTGGTTTTGGGGGCCTCTGGTGAGGTGCGTCGGCATCTCAATCAGCTGCGCCTCTGTCGTCGCCTGGGTTCTGCCGCTCCCCGTCTGCTTTCAGCGACGGAGCCGTCAGGTCAGCGCCTTGGGGACCCATCTACTGGCTCGCCTCATCCCCAGGTGTTGCCGACGCTGCCTTCCATTTTGCCCCATGGCGTCGCGCCGCCGCCGCAGCCGCCGCCGGCGCCGCCCGCAGTGGACGCGTCGCTGCAACCGCCTGGCGCCTCCCTGGGTCACGCGCCGCCGCTCGCTTCCCGTGACCAGCCGTCCTCCGCCATGGACCTCTTGCCCGCTCCGGACCAGATGTCGTCTTCGCCCGTCGGGTGCTCCGACCACATGGAGGTCGACCCTTCTGTCTCATTACGTGCGCATACACCTCATGTTGACGTGCACCCTGGACTAGGTTTTCAGGCGTTTCCTGGCTCCCCTCGGACCGAATGGCCGGGTGCGGGTGGCACAGCCTCGCCTGTTGTTAGGCTCCCCACCTCATCGCATACGTCAACATGGGGTCCTCCCCACGGCGGGCGGAAGCCTTATCTCACGACCGTTCGCCGATTTGCGGGGGAGGAATGTGGTGTCACCGCTAGACACCACACTTGCTAGGTGGTAACTTAAATCGGCCGCGGTCCTGTAGTACATGTCGGACCCGCGTGTCGCCACTGTGTAATCGCAATCCTAGCGCCACCACATGGCAGGTCACAAGACACGGACATGACCTCGCCCCAGTTGTACGGACGACATAGCTTGCGACCGGACCTACCAAGTCTTCCTCTCATTTGCCGAGAGACTGATAGAATAGCCTTCAGCTTATTCCATAGCTACTACCTAGCAAGGCGCCATTTGTATCAGTGCTTATAGCTTACTACTATTCAAGAGATGTATTCCAACAAGAGAATAAAGTTAAGTATCTTATTCCAGCTACGTACTTTTCTTCTTATTCATTAATAAGTCTCATGTTCCAGTACTTCACGCCCGTCTGCGTTAGTTTAGCGTGCACTTTCAGCCACTTCATTCTACAAGGTGTTGGCCCAGCTGCCGACACATCAGTATCCAGGGTGTAACCAAGAAAGGAATCATCAAGAAGGACAATTCGAAAACAATCTAAAATTGTTTGAAACGTTATTTGTTGTGGATTGGCAAGAGAGCCAACCCACTATGAGAGGAAGCCGAAAGGCACGCGTTTTAGCTCACGCAGGCTGGCGTGAGGTCTGGAACAGGACAAGGAAGTTAGACTTTAGCAAAAAAGGACGTAGCTGTTGGAATACTTAACTTTAATCCGTAAATGGTGAACATCGCTCTTGACGGTACATGTTTTACAGCATCAATAGTAACTGGTAATGGCGCTTTGCTAGGTCGTAGCAAATGACGTAGCTGAAGGCTATGCTAACTATCGTCTCGGCAAATGAGAGCGTAATTTGTCAGTGAACCATCGCTAGCAAAGTCGGCTGTACAACTGGGGCGAGTGCTAGGAAGTCTCTCTAGACCTGCCGTGTGGCGGCGCTCGGTCTCCAATCACTGACAGTGGCGACACGCGGATCCGACGTATACTAACGGACCGCGGCCGATTTAAAGGCTACCACGTAGCAAGTGTGGTGTCTGGCGGTGACACCACATTATTATCGTGTATTGGACACGTTTAGAAATTGGAAAATACCTGCCAAAGCAAACATCATGATATACAGGTCACACTGTCTGCCAGTTTTGGCACATGGACTAGAATGTTGGACAAAAAAAGATCTGAGCAGAATACAAGGAACACAGATGAACGAACTACGCGGCATCCTGGGTAAGAGGCGAAGGTACAGCGTGAGCAATGAGACAATACGAAAAATCCTGCAGAGCAAGCCGCTAAAAGAAACTACGGAGAGAAACAAACGTAAATGGTCTTGCCACATTTAAAGAATGGGACGAGAAAGACTTCGAAGAAGAGCCACAGAGCGGTTAGAATCCGGACGAAGACCAATTGAAAGAGCACGAACTAGAGGAAGAGACGAGGTGAGGGATGATGCTGAATGAGAGACTGTGGGAGAAAGAGAGAAGCTTGGAAGAGGCTCTGTGAACGACCTGCATAAGCAGAAAACTTTCAGAAAAAAGAAGAAGAAGAAGAAGAAGAAATCTATGCTATGCTATGCTCGGGTGTTAGTGGATTTTATTGACGTTGGCACCAGAAAAAAAGGCAGCGACGCGTTACCGTCTTTTGACTCAGCGCTATCTCAGGTGGAGAGCAAAGTTAATTCCATTAGGAGCGCGTACACAACTTAACAGCCAAGACTACTGCAGTATCAGCCGCCATCCGGCCGGCCACACTTCTAAAACACGCGCGCCACCAGATACGCCGCACGAGGGCGCTGCCTGCCACGAACGTCTATTTCGCTGCCGATGAGATGTGAGTATCCGCTCTCCGGAGCGATAGCGGAGGATGTACTTAAGTTCGAACATTCGTGCACTGAGCCCATTTTGTGAGTTTGCCAGATGAATAACATTTACAGACTTTCATCGTGGCCAGGGCTCCATATCATCTGAATAGACTTTGTATTCAAAAGTGACATATTTAGTAATGTTTTGTATCTGTATATGTCTACATTCAGATGTGCTGTCAGCAATTAATGCTGCAAATACAGCAACGACGGCATGTACACACATCAAAAAAAGTTTTGCATCACCCTGCCTCCCAGATCTCCTGGAGATAGATGTTGACTGTCCATATTGTATCACGGACACAGTCCCTTTGACTGTTCAGAGATGTCCCTAAACCCGCCTAAAGATCTAACAACCAACCCTATTACACGGAGGGGGGCCGACAGCCGATCAGTTCCAGTCATTCCACCAGGAAGGAGGTACACGGCTCGTGTTGTCTGTAGTTCAACCATGCCTAGATTGTGAATACCGCGGTTCCATCGCGTCCGCATTGTTACTTTGTGCCAGAAAGGGCTCTCAACAAGGGAAGTGTCCAGGCGCCTCGGAGGGAACGAAAGTGATGTTGTTGGGATATGGAGGAGATACAGAGAGACATGAACTGTCGATGACATGCCTCGCTCAGGCCGCCCAAGGGCTACTACTGCAGTGGATGACTGCTACCTACGGATTATGGCTCGGAGGAACCCTGACAGCAACGCCACCATGTTGAATAATACTTTTCGTGCAGCCACAGAACGCCGCGTTACGTCTCAAACTGTGCGCAATAGGATGTCGCCCGCATCTCGTGGTCGTGCGGTAGCGTTCTCGCTTCCCACGCCCGGGTTCCCGGGTTCGATTCCCGGCGGGGTCAGGGATTTTCTCTGCCTCGTGATGGCTGGGTGCTGTGTGCTGTCCTTAGGTTAGTTAGGTTTAAGTAGTTCTAAGTTCTAGGGGACTTATGACCACCGCAGTTGAGTCCCATAGTGCTCAGAGCCATTTGACCCATTTTGAAGCCGATGTCCACGGCGAGGTCCATCTTTGCAACCACGACATAATGCAGCGCGGTAGAGATGGGCCCAACATGCCGAATGGGCATCACGTTCTCTTCACCGATGAGTGTCGCAAGTGCTTCAACCAGATTATCGTGGGAGACGTGTTTGGAGGCAAACCAGTCAGGTTGAACACGTTAGACACACTGTCCAGAGAGTGCAGCAAGCTGGAGGTTCCCTACCGTTTTGAGGTGGCATTATGTTTTCCGATGTACGACGCTGGTGGTCATGGAAGGCGCCGTAACGGCTGTACGATGCGTGAATGACATCCTTCGACCGATAGTGCAACCATATCGGCAGCATATTCGCGAGGCTAGAGAGGCCAGCATGTTCTCCAGATATGGACCCTATCGAACATGCCTGGTATAGACTGAAAACGACTGCTTGTGGACGACGTGACCCACCAACCACTCTGAGGGATCTACGCCGAATCGCCGTTGAGGAGTGGGACAATCTGGACGAAACGTGCTGTGATCAACTTGTGGATAGTATGCCAAGACGAATACAGGCATCCATCAACGCAAGATGACATGCTACTGGGTATTAGAGGTACCGGTGTGTACAGCAGTCTGGACCACCACCCCTGGTGGTACAACATGCAATGTGTGGTTTACATGAGCAATAAAAAGGGCGGAAATGCTGTTTATGTTATCTTATTCCAATTTTCTGTACAGGTTCCGGAGCTCTCGGAACCGATGTGATGCAAAACTATTTTGGTGTGTGTGTTATTTTTACTGTTTAATATTAGATGTAGCATAAATTAATATCTGAATTCTCTGTCCATGAATGGGATATGTTCCTTAAGGAACACAGAACTTTGCACACAAGAGCAGCATAATTTTTTCTTGCTATTGACTTCTTTTGTGTGTGTGTGTGTGTGTGTGTGTGTGTGTGTGTGTGTGTGTGTGTGTGTGTGTGTGTTTGTGTGTGTGTGTGTGTGTGTGTGTGTGTGTGCATATATTACGTTGAAATGTAAGTCGAAATTTTTAAGGAATCATGGTAAACCAGGAGAACAACATCTACTTGCTGGGCAGCGTCTTGGTTCATTTTTGAGAGTGAACAAGTAATGGAAGTGCTCTCAGCAGTTTCTTGTCTCGTGCAAGCACAAGCAGCCCAGCAGCGAAAGGCGCCAGCAGCTGCAGGAGGAACGCCCGCCCGGCTAGCCGTGCGGTCTAACGCGCCGCTTCCCGAGCTGGAAGGCGTGCCGGTCCCCGGCACGAATCTGCCCGAAGGATTAGTGCCGAGGCCAGGTGTGCCGGCCAGGCTGTGCATGGTTTTTAAGGCGGTTTTCCATCTGCTTCGGCGAATGCTGGCCAGAACCCCTTATTCCGCCTCAGTTACACTATGTCGGCGATTGCTGCACAAGAACTGTCTCCACGTACTCGTACACCATAATTACTCTACCGTGCACACATTTGCGGTTACACTTGTCTGGTATGACACGTTCCCCATGGAAGGGGGTCGGCGGGAGCCGGGGGGGGGGGGGGGGGGCTGTCCACTTGGCCCGAACCGCACAATAACCCTGGGTCCAGCGTGGGGCGGCGGTGGGGTGGGTGGACTGCTGTGGCCTGTTGTGGGGTTGTGAACCACTGAGGGCTACGGCGGGGACGAAGCCTCTCTGTCGTTTCTAGGTTCCCGGTTCAGTACACCACAGAGGTGGAATTCACTGCCGCATCCGCCTCCTGACACGAAGGAAACATGGAAAGAATACACAACACAGCTGTATCAACATTTCGAAGCCTACAGAAGCGCGGTTGAATGGCGTCGTGCACTCCTAGTGAAACTGTTTGCTCTCAGTGAGTGCTACGGCGTAAAGTCAAGTGGCGGCACGTAGAGAGAGCTGTGGAAAGACGTCAGCCAATCGCACGGTGGCCGACCCCTTTCCAGGACGACAACGCGACAGCAGCGGCCTCTATGCAAGAGGACAAAAGCGCCACGCCGGACTGGTTGTGGCCCACTTGGAGACTAGCGAGTTGAGGAGTAGCTTCATCATTAGGCACTTGTGTAGCAGCGACTTAGAATACGCTTGTTTATTTCGTATGTCGCCCTTTGCTTCCAACATATCTATGTAATTCTCAAAGTTAATTATTGTCATTTACTTTTCGTTTTAATACTCTTTAATACGATTAGTTTGATCTGTTTGGCTTTAAAATTCACAGCATTCAGTGCTAAAATACTGTAGCTAGCTTACTGTAACAATTGCCTGAACTCTATTCTAAAGGTTTAGGCGAGGCTAACAATTTTGTTGCACATATTACCACAAAGGACAATACTCGGCCGAAATTTTGCCGGGCCAGAACTGTTCCTATTTCATTGCGAGACGAAGTCGCTGCTGCACTTAAGGAATTGGAAGACAGCGGAGCTTTTGCGCCCATACAAGCTAGTCAGCGGTCAAGTCCACTAGGTTTTCTCCCCAAACCTTCAGGTCGCATTCGCTTCAACCGCGATTGATACTTATCCATTGCCACGCCTAGAAGATCTCGTGGACAAATTAGGCGCTAGTCACTACTTTTCAAAACTTGATTTGCGCGATGCATATCTTCAAATTACACTACATGAAGAATTTCAAATGTTTTACTGTCAGTAATGCAAATGTGCCATATAGTCAGCCAGGAGGCAGCCGACCATTGTTATGATGAAAAAACAGACAAATGGTTCAAATGGCTCTGAGCACTATGCGACTTAACTTCTGAGGTCATCAGTCGCCTGGAACTTAAAACTACTTAAACCTAACTAACCTGACATCACACACATCCATGCCCGAGGCAGGATTCGAACCTGCGACCGTAGCGGTCGCTCGGCTCCAGACTGTAGCGCCTAGAACCGCACGGCCACTCGGGCCGGCTGCAAAAACAGACATCTAGAGTTGCAACTAAAATGGATGTTTATTTAGTCGGCGACCGGTTTAGGACTACGCCCATTCTCAAACCAAGATAGCAGTAAATAAAGTGAGTATGTTATAGAGCTGATACGTGTGTGTGGTAGTGCACAGTGTTTACCCGCTCCCAGCGCAGCTGCCAAGATTCGCGGAGCCTGCTGGAGGCAGTCGGCCGCGTGCGGTGGTGCTGAGTGGAGCCGGCGGGGCTAAAGTTGGCGGCCGTGCAGTCTGGACGCTCGCTATTTCCGGACCACAAGCCGGCCGCTGCAGGGGGCCTCTGCCGCTACACACGGTGTCACGTGTGGGACCGGGGAGCCGGCCAGGTGCAACGGCGGCTCACACAGGGCACTCTCACCCCCTTTGTGACTGGGTTAATGTATATAATTACGATACCAGAACAAAAAAAATATTTTCACTATTCCACACTGGCAGAAAAGGGACGCTCAGTGTCTCCAGCAAGTTGCAAAATTATATAATAGTACTGACAGTTAGTACAGACGAATTTGAACACAAAATGAAAATGTTTCTCCGCTGAACTACGGTCGCAGGTTCGAATCCTGCCTCGGGCATGGATGTGTGTGATGTCCTTAGGTTAGTTAGGTTTAACTAGTTCTAAGTTCTAGGGGACTAATGACCTCAGCAGTTGAGTCCCATAGTGCTCAGAGCCATTTTTTTTTCTCCGCTGAAACGTTTCTCCCTGTTTTCCGTAGAAGACCAGTTTCTGTAAACCTAGCGACCGGATCCCGCCTTCGCGCTGATAGCACTAGCAAGGACCCGTTTGGGTGCCAAGCAAAAGGCAAAGAATGTTGACGCCATTCGACGAGCCACATATTGCCTCGTGCAACCACAATACTGGCCACTAACGGGCAACAGGGGCCGGAACTGGAGGTATCCAGTGGTGAGCACAGCACGAGGCAACGGAGCGAAGCGTGACAGCTTAGTCGGCGAGTAACTCACGGCTTTGCTACAGTGCTAGTCGTGTTGATGCAAAGCTGAGCAATGGCAACGATGAAAAAAGTAAATATTGCATTACATGTACGACAACAGTTGCCGAAGTTGACATTTCGTTGAAATGGAACCCAAAGAATTTCGCAGAATGAGAAAGAAATGACAGATGAAATATTAGCGTTTCTGCAAAATGACTCAGTGGTATGTGTGGTGCCGGCCGCGGTGGTCTCGCGGTTCTAGGCGCTCAGTCCGGAACCGCGCGACTGCTACGGTCGCAGGTTGGAATCCTGCCTCGGGTACGGATGTGTGTGCTGTCCTTAGGTTAGTTAGGTTTAAGTAGTTGTAAGTTCTAGGGGACTGATGACCTAAGATGTTAAGTCCCATAGTGTTCAGAGCCATTGGAACCACTTTTTTGGAATGTGTGGTGTCGTAGACGCTCGACTGTGCGGAGAGTGTACATGGCGATACGTGCTGAACAAGAGAAGGTGAGAGTGAAACAGGTGTGGGGCCGTGTAGTCCGACACAGTTGTTGGGCAGGAAGCCGCAGGTGCTGTCTCCAGTGAGACGAAGTAAATGAGAGTCGTCGTCTGAGGAGGACATGCTGAACATAATTGGGAACATGGAAGATCATTCGCAGCGGAGTAAAAAGACAATTATGAACACATTTCGGATACGTTCCCAGCAATATGACCGTATAATGGATAACAAAACTACTGAAATTCAAGGGGGACAAGGCGCACTTTTTACAAAAATTGGTGTTTTCGCGTTTCGAGGATGCTCGATACAACGTACGGGATGTGCATGTGAGTGACCTACTACGTTATGATAATCAAATTGCGCGCGACGTGGATTACAGCGGTTTCAAGGGAAGCAGTGGATGGTTGCATAGCTTCAAACAGTGCCACGGAATTGCAAGACGTAAGATAAGGAAATTTCAAACCAAACGCCAACTTGACGATGCACAGCAAACTGTGGAATCGGTTCGAAAATTTATCCCATCGTTCAGTAAGGAATTTGTTTTCAACTCCGACCAACCATGATTTGAAGACGAAATCTGTATGAAAGGGACCCTGGAAATTAGACGCACCGAGAGAGTGCTATTAAGATCAACTAAGATAAATGCCTGAATGCTATGCCGCCTGTTAATCTGGATGGTAAATTGCCTGGAAATGTGTTTATTGCGCTGCGAGAACCTGGAGGTGCTCTACCGTTACGATTCCTTCTCGTGTGCGTGATCTTGCAAGGGCAATAGGGAATATTTACGTCACAGTAACCAACAATGGGAAAATGGCAGTAAGATAAGTACAACTATAGTAAGACCACTGCTTTTGGCCAATAACTGTTCAAAATAACTTGCTTTTGCTTGATTTCTGGTCTGCGTATAGAAATCATACTCCTTTAGAGCAACCTACCCCTCCTAAAAAGTGTATGACATTTCAATTCATACCGCCTGGAACCACTGGACAAATGCATGTTTGTTTTTCCGTGCCTATAAAACATATTATCGCATTATCTGGATCTACGCCTTACAGGATAAGTTAGACGACAGACTGTTCCGTATTCTATATGAAGATGGTATCTGTCCTTTCGGACATGTCCGAAAGAACAGGTACCATTGCTGGTCTTGTAGCTCTCGAAGAATGAAATTACAATGAAATCCAGACCTTTAGCTGCTTACAGGCGGTGATAAACATCAACGGGGACGTATCTCTGGCACGCTCTCCGTGGGACCCAAAGCCCCAACGTACTGTCCACACACAACATTTGTAATGCGCCTGCCCACTATACTCATTATTCGCAGCAGTCGACCTACCGATTCCCGCAGGAGTTCGGGGAATGTGGGTCCCATGGGGAGCGTGCCAGAGATACGTCCCTGCAGTCGCCCTATCCTCTGTGTCCTCGGTGGCTCAGACGGACAGAGCGTCTGCTGTAAACAGGGGATCCTGCGTTCGAGTCCCGGTCGGGGCACACTTTTTCCACTGTCCCTGTTAATATTTATCAACGCCTGTAAGCAGCTAAAAGTCTCGATTTCATTGTAATTACACGTTCCGTATTCGGTTGCACACCATCACATTCCACCATTTTGCATGACCCCGTTACATCAATATGATTCTAAATGCGTTCTTTAAGTATGGATACCTAGCTGTAGTTCGCACACGGTTTGTACCTCCCAAAGAGTTCCCCTTCGATCTTGATGGTGCGAACGTTTGTGATCACTTTGGCACGCCATTTTTCATTCAGTGTTCATACTGCAAGTTAATGGTATATTTTGAACATTTCTTGAATGTCGACGATGTCCATTCTGTGAGATGTAATACGTACATCCCATAGAGGTCTCTGCACCCCCTGGACACTCATTTCCTGTCGCCTTCACGGTGCACATAGTGAGTCAGTAGCAGCTGCCGGCCGCTGTGGCCGAGCGGTTCTAGGCGCTTCAGTCTGGAACCGCGCGACTGCTACGGTCGCAGGTTCGAATCCTGCATCGGGCATGGATGTGTGTGATGTACTTAGGTTAGTTAGGTTTAAATAGTTCTAAGTTCTAGGGGACTGATGACCTCAGCTGTTAAGTCCCATACTGCTCAGAGTCATTTGAGCCATTTCATGAGTTACAAACAACACAACACATTTCGTAAACTACGTAATCGCAAAAACCTTTGGCATATTTTAGGACACAAATGTAGTGTTTTGCCAAGAAATCAACGCTACGATCTGGCGATGGGCTCTGGGCCGAAACTACTAACGCTACAATAAAACTATTTCCAAAAATCTTGTGGCTGCCTGCGGTATTTCCTACAGTGTAACTTGTATAATCTTACTTTAAACGTTTACGGCAAGAATACTTCTTAAGGAATATGTTATGACCCTTTCGTGACCAGCGGGACATCGGTGTCGCACATGCAAATTTATTTCTCAGATTTCACGGGGATGCGAAGGCCCCATATGTGTGTGGTGGTGCGACCTGGTGTTGAATGTATTAACTGTTTGGAACTAACAAGCTCGATGTTTGGCACTTAATGTGCGAGATATCACTTAATTATTTCAGTTGTGCATTGCGTGTCTTTTGTGCGGTGCTTTTATGCAATTTTTTCCTGTCTGCAATAGGTAAGCTCAGCAAAGGTATTTATTGTCTTTTTTACACTGTTTGGTATGCAGATCGGCGCACATATTTATTGATAAAACACTTTTAAATTTGGTTAGTGGTGTCATCTTTTGGTCAGTGTGTGTAGAGAACTTCTGTTTGTGCCTTCTGTTCATATTTGTCTAAATTTTCACATTTAGATATTTTATTCGGTGCTGTAATCTTATTTTATTACCCTCGATGTGATATGAAACGGAAAACTCCACAAACTCACGATATGTTCCATTTTTTATGATGTATGTTGGTGTTCCCCTGCTGGCCGCGGTGGTCTAGCGGTTCTAGGCGCTCAGTCCGGAGCCGCGCGACTGCTACGGTCGCAGGTTCGAATCCTGCCTCGGGCATGGATGTGTGTGATGTCCTTAGGTTAGTTAGCTTTAAGTAGTTCTAAGTTCTAGGGGACTGATGACCATAGATGTTAAGTCCCATAGTGCTCAGAGCCATTTGAATCTTTCTTTGGTCGTCCCCTTCTATTTACATTTTTCCCAGTTCAAAGCGGCCTTACAAGAGCAAGGTGGAAACAAAGTTGGTCGCATTTTCTGCGTTATTACGGCTCCACGTGATGAAACTGTTTACTGTTGTGACGTCCAGAAGAAAATTACATAGAGGGCGCCAGCCACCATTTGAGTGTGCTGCTGCCGGCGGCAGGTCTTTGTCCACGGTGGCTGAGTCGGTCTGCAGAACCCGTCACGGCACGCTTGCAGGGCAGGACACAGCTGAGGCTGGGCCACAAGGCTGTAGCTGGCTCATTGTCTTGGAATTTATCTGACATAATAATGGTACTCACTTTCTATCTTGGAATTTATTTGACATAATAACGGTAGTTACTTTCTTCTTTTTAAACATCTAGGACCGTAGTAAAAAATTATTTTAAATCGAACGCATATGTCTCGTTGGACTGGAAGTGGAATAAATTTAGAGAAGCATTTATTCCTCCTCGATTCCTGTGGAACATATCCGTCCGACGCAAAAAAAAAGAGAAAAAAAAAAGAAAAATAATTTAAAAAAATAAATAAATAAAAAATAAAAACTACAAATAACCGAAATTTAGAAACACGGCCTACCTCAGTATTCATTTCAAATTGAGGTCAACAGTTTTTACAGTAATAGGGGAAATTTAAATTAATTCGATCAAGAAAGGTTAAATTTTTTAATTCGGTCAATTTTTACACGAGATATCGGCTCAAATGGCTCTGAGCACTATGGGACTTAACTTCTGAGGTCATCAGTCCCCTAGAACTTAGAACTACTTAAACCTAACTAACCTAAGGACATCAGACACATCGATGCCCGAGGCAGGATTCGAACCTGCGACCGTAGCGGTCGGTCGGTTCCAGACTGTAGCGCCCAGAAACGCACGGCCACTCCGAACGGCACGAGATATTGAAAACCAAGTATTTGTTGTCCCTGGAAGCAGACAACGCGCCACTGCGTTTTGGCCGCCCTTTCAGATAATGTACCGAGCGAGGTGGCGCAGTGGTTAGACACTGGACTCGCGTTCGGGAGGACGACGGTTCAATCCCGCGTCCGGCCATCCTGATTTAGGTTTTCCGTGATTTCCCTAAATCGCTCCAGGCAAATGCCGGGATGGTTCCTTTCAAAGGGCACGGCCGACTTCCTTCCCCGTCCTTCCCTAATGCGATGAGACCGATGACCTCGCTGTCTGGTCTCCTTCCCCAAAAACAACCAACCAACCATCAGATAATGTAATACGTAGCGAAAGCAGCTAGTAGCGGGTCCTGTTGAGGGGCGCCGACCGCCGCATTCAGAACACGTGGAGTGAGGTGAAGTGGCGGGCGGCCGCTGTGTGTGTCCTGGGCACGTGCAGTTTAGAGATGGGGGATCCGCTCTTGAACTAATTCATAGAGTTCAATCTTTCAAAGGAGTGAACAATCAGTGATTCAGAAAAAAAGAACGGTAGCTCCAAACGTTTCCCAGGCAGAGAGAGAGAGAGAGAGAGAGAGAGAGAGAGAGAGAGACGGAGCATATCAGCAGCGCCTCTGCTGGTCAGAGCACAGTGCACGCCACACAACACAGCCAGCGCCGGCCTCTGCCCTGCTTCTACCTTGGCTGCCTGCATTGTGCAGTGCCCCATTGGATTTTGTGTTTCACATATGCCGGGCCGTCTCTGTGCGTCGTCTGCCGTGTGCACTGTGCAGTGTCTGGCGCAGCTTAACTTCGCATCGCACTCTGTCGGCGATCGTTTCAGTCGCACGTCCTGCCCTCTGGGCAGTTGATGCCAGCAACAGGACAGAGAGCCACCTAGCGGATAACATAGGAACTACTTGCAAAAACCTGCTCGCAAGGGAGCGGACGATTAATTTTTGTCTCGGAGCGGGTGAGCTCCCCCCACCCTCGGAACTCGCCCGCTCAACGCTCACCCCACCGTCTCGACTCTAGCCAGAGCGTCGAGCAAAGCGACTCTGGTGTCACTCTGGTCTCTGCGGTCTCAGCTCACGCAGTAATACAGCTCGCGGCTCGACCTGCTCGACTCAGCGCCTCTGCATCGGAGTTTGTCCCCACTGGATATTGTTCTTCATAGTAATACCGCTATGTATATTACATTATTATGTTATGTATACATCAATTGTTTTTATTTTATTTTTATTTGTTTAAACTGATTAGATTAGGTTCCTGATGACTACTCTTACTATAGGATTTTTATTATGGACACTCGAATTTACGCTTTAATTACGAGCGAACCGATAAACGTATCGCAAAATGTGATACACCAATATTTTCCTTGTTTTATTCTGCGTAAGGCTATATGCAGCACTTTCGTTTTACAGTCAAATTTATATTTTTTTTTCTTATTCTGGTACGGATTTTGCGATTTTAGGCGTCTTCGAAAGGAAAAATATATGGCTTGCGATGTATTTGTATGAGGTTAATGAAATTTTAATACATTATAGCCAAATATATTGTTAATGTAAATCTCAAGTTACAACATTTTCCGATCACCCAAAAAACCACGCTAGTGCAAAATAAATCAATAATCAAAAACTTTGTCATATCGTGGAAATTTCAATAAACAATACAAAATTCTTACTCATTATCTATGTTACTTCAAAATAGGATCAAATAAGATCAAAATACAGGTATAGTACTGGAATAAACCAAGTTTAAAGGGCAATGTGCCTTTCATTTATTTTCTTTTGTAAATGAGTGGTGAGTCATGAAAAACAGCTAATTCATTTCAGGGAGTGAACAGTTCTGATCCAATCTCTGAAAAGAACAGTTTTGCCCATCTCTAGTGCAGTTTAGGGCACGCGCGCCCAGCAGATGTCCGCCCTAGCAGCTGTCTGTCTGTCTGTGTGTGTGTGTGTAGACTGATGTCAGAGGGCAGGCAGCGTGCCCGAGGCGCGGCTCAGCCACTGCCACTGCGCGCTACAGCACACACACGATATGTGCCCAGGTCGCTGTGCCGTCTGCCTGCACATTACACTTACCTACAAACAGCCTCGTAGGTCGGGCAACCACAGCTAAAAACCTTGTACGTGAAACAAAGGACATTCAAACAATTTAAAATCAGAGATTGTCAAACAGTCTATATTAAAACTGCAAGTCCAAATCCGGAACACATGTTTATTGTGTTTTCACTGTATGACGGCCGGTTTCGTATCCTGGAGGTATATCTTCACGTCATATGTGCATGCAGAACTACACAAGTATCGAACAAAGTAGACAGTAAATCGATGCACTCACAAAACTAACTCTTCATGTCCCACGAATTCCAAGGTACAAGTGCGTGTAAAAACGTGTCAGTTCTTGGAAAACCCTTGGGTGAAACAGCAGACGGGCATCCGATCCGTAGCATGCATCATCAGCAATACATCTGCAAAACACAGTCAAAAGACGAGCCCAGACAGCACGTGACAGTCCACGTATGATATAATGAAACCTGTGAGCGCAAAACGTCGCAGAGTGAACGTGGTGTAAACTGAAACACATCCCGCAGTGTCGGTAGAGTATGAAAGAGGAGAAACCTAGCATCGTCAAAATCCGCAGGAGGAACAAAGAATGGAAGGATTCTGTCTTTTCATTCTTTGCTCCTCCTGCGGATTTTGACGATGCTAGGTTTCCGCAGATTAGAGGTTAGGAGAAAATATTTTGATTGTTTTATTTATTCAATCAGGGCCAATTTACGTTATTCAGAGACAGTTTTTGTGATAAAATTTTTCAAAACTAATTAATCTGGCTTTCATGTCGAAGTTATTCAGGCAGTTTATATTGTTCAAATTTCTTGCAGTCAGATTGCTAACTTGTACAATATGAAACGCTTCTAGTTTCATTATAACAAAGCAGCCCAGCTTTGCTTTCACTTTATGACAATTGATTTACTATCACAGATCTGACTTACAAGCAGAGTATTTCAGGTCTTATTTTCATTTATTTAGATTTACAAGCAGAGTATTTCAGGTCTTATTTTCATTTATTTAGATAACTTCAATATTAGTAATCTGTTTTAAGTGCTTATTTAAAATTTCAACCTTAAATTTTTTAATTATCGATACATAAATGTGATGATAATAACAAACAAATTACATTTTCGATTGTTGCATAGAAGCATGCAAACACATCAAACTTTCAATCAGACTAGTTAATATTTCTGATAAAAAACAAACTTATGGCAAAATTGATTTTAACATTTTATCAAAAAAAATAATGTTGCTACAAGACACTTATGCATTAAAATTCATCGGCAGCATAATGTTTTCCCTTCCTGCTTATACGAGGCTGTTTCTTGTAAGATCAAGATCAGCGTTACATTTCGTCAGTACAGAAGCTCTCGTAGTGTCTTGAGGAGGCGCAGTGCTAGGATTTCCTGGGAGCTTGTTGACTGTACTAAACAGGACTTCAGTGTATTGCCTAAAGTTATATTCACACAGTGGACAGCAAAAGTGACTGATTTCCAGTGACTGGCTGCCAATCGCGTCGCTTCATTTTTCCTGGAAATCTTGCAACTTGTTTTTCCCAGTTTGAGTTATGCCAAGTTCGGACCAAAGATGGTTCTGTTTTATGGTGACAGAGATCAATAATTATCTTTGGCATCTTTCGGTGTGCCAGAGCCCCTTACGCAGTCCGTATCCAAAACTTTTTAGTCGTACTTGTAATTCGAATACAGCCAAATAGTTTTGGGAAATAAGAGTAAACACTACACAGATGTGAAACAGTCACTAAATTATTTTTGAAAAAAAATTTAAGTTCTAGGGTGGTGTCTCCCCTTAAAATGGAAAGTATCAGTTTTTAAAGGACTGAAAATACTCGGGTTAGGAACTTTAAAGTGCTCAGACACGTCAACATCAACGTATAAATGCAGGATGCCTAGTATGTATGTTTATTGTACGCAATGGTATCTTGATGCGCTTCGTGTTCTATTAATGTACCTCAAAAATTCAAACATAACGAAAAAATTCAGTTTACAACACCATTACAATAGATTCCATGCGAAACATTGTGGACACTAGGAAGGTGAACAGTGAGAAGCCGGGAAAAAAAAGCTTTTAAGCCATGTGACTGAGGAAAGTATTCATCATATGGAGGCAGAGAAAATACCTCAATAATTTTCCCAACAGTTTACTACGAAAATGAATTTTTATTTTCAGGAGGAACACTCAACGAATGAATTTGAAGTTAGTTCAAGTTACGATACTGTTTTTCAGCTTGCAAAGGGTTGCGCAGTTTGGTCTGATCTTCGGGTTATGTCGACGGTGTGGAAACCCGGCTACAGTTAGGACTTGTACAACTACTGCGTGGCGATTGTGTGGTCAGTTTTACAGCAAGATTACTCTCGTAGACTTCCGTTTCATCAAAGTAAATTTTAATGACCTTGTAAGTTTGCAGCTACGACTGTGTCCACGTTTAGACCCGTACATGCCCCTTTTGTACGCAATGAAAAAAAGGAAATCTATCCACAGAAGCTCAGTGGCAGAGTTTCAGCGTAAGTGCGTGTCTTCGAATTAGCATTACTCGAAATGAAGTACCTGATGTTGATCCCTTAATGAAAAGTAATAATTAGTATTCATCGACCTCGTGTGTTTTCATGTTTAACGTTTAAATAAAATGATCTTGTAATATAAATTTGTCAATTTGAAATTTCGTCCTAAGACAACAGTCACCATAAGGCTGCAACAGTCCTAAGAAATACTATGCTTCTTACTGAGCACCTCTGCTCAACTGCCGGACTACATAGTGCGCCGGTTAGCCCGTCAAGAGCCCCAGGCTCCGTGCAAGTGTTCGATGAATGCTCTGCCAGGCACTTAATTGTGAACTGTAGAGGTAGATGTAGGTCAGCGGTGAAAGACCTTTACGAAACACTGAGATAAGTTATAGTAATGCAGAGAGTTTTATGCGAACGGCGTGGTCTTGTGTGTACGGTATCGTCCTCCGACATGTTAATATTTTGTACTACAACATCCGATGTCACACGGTCTCGTCACATTAACGTAACCAGCCACCTATGTTCGACGTCAACGTGCAGTAACCACTGCATTAGCAGTGGAGCGTATATATGGAGTGTCTGGATTGGCGCGCGGGACAGGGGTCGCTGTAAGGGTTGGGGGGGGGGGGGGGGGACGCGTACAACTGACAAGGGGAGGCCGCCAATTGTGAAATTCAGATTCATACTGCACATAATAAAAGCTCATGGCCAGAGGTGTAATGTTGCAAAGCACTTACATGCACTTCTCAGCCGTTGTCGAGAAAATCGACAGTTAAAAGAAACCGTTGCGGTGAAATTTCTCTCTACGGTGGCACAGACAAAGACATCTGTTCGACGTCCCTTCTTGAAAACGGGGATGACCTGTGCCCTTTTCCAATCCTTTGGAACGCTACGCTCTTCTAGAGACCTACGGTACACCGCTGCAAGAAGGGGGGCAAGTTCCTTCGCATACTCTGTGTAAAATCGAACTGGTATCCCATCAGGTCCAGCGGCCTTTCCTCTTTTGAGCGATTTTAATTGTTTCTCTATCCCTCTGTCGTCTATTTCGATATCTACCATTTTGTCATCTGTGCGACAATCTAGAGAAGGAACTACAATGCAGTCTTCCTCTGTGAAAGAGCTTTGGAAAAAGAGATTTCGGCCTTTAGTCTGTCATCCTCTGTTTCAGTACCATTTTGGTCACAGAGTGTCTGGACATTTTGTTTTGATCCACCTACCGCTTTGACATCAGACAAAAATTTCTTAGGATTTTCTGCCAAGTCAGTACATAGAACTTTACTTTCGAATTCATTGAACGCCTCTCGCATAGCCCTACTCATACTACATTTCGCTTCGTGTAATTTTTGTTTGTCTCCAAGGCTTTGGCTATGCTTATGTTTGCTGTGAAGTTCCCTTTGCTTCCGCAGCACATACTCATCTAACGCATATTGTACGATGGTTTTGAACTTTGTCCACTGATCCTCAACACTATCTGTACTTGAGACAAAACTTTTGTGTTGAGCCGTCAGGTACTCTGTAATCTGCTTTTTGTCACTTTTGCTAAACAGAAAAATCTTCCTACCTTTTTTAATATTTCTATTTACGGCTGAAATCATCGATGCCGTAACCGCTTTATGATCGCTGATTCCCTGTTCTGCGTTAACTATTTCAAATAGTTCGGGTCTGTTTGACACCAGAAGGTCTAATATGTTATCGCCACGAGTCGGTTCTCTGTTTAACTGCTGAAGGTAGTTTTCAGATAAAGCACTTAAAAATTTCACTGGATTCTGTGTCCCTGCCACCCGTTATGAACGTTTGAGTCTCCCAGTCTGTATCCGGCAAATTAAAATCTCCACCCAGAACTATAACATGGTGGGGAAATCTACTCGAAATATTTTCCAAATTATCCTTCAGGTGCTCAGCCACAACAGCTGCTGAGCCAGGGGGCCTATAGAGACATCCAATTACCATGTCTGAGCCTGCTTTAACCGTGACCTTCACCCAAATCATTTCAAATTTCGGATCTCCGTCAATTTCCTTCGATACTATTGCACTTCTTATCGCTATAAACACGCCTCCCCCTTCACTGTCCAGCCTGTCTCTGCGGTATACATTCCAATCTGAGTTTAGGATTTCATTACTGGTTACGTCTGGTTTCAGCCAACTTTCTGTCCCTAGTACTATATGGGCGTTGTGACCGTTTATTAATGAGAGCTGTTCTGGGACATTTCTATAGACGCTCCTGCAGTTTACTATTAGCACATTAATATTGTTATTCCCTGTTGCATTTTGCCTACTCCTACCTTGCCGCGTCTCAGGAGGCGTCTTGTCGGGCCTAGGGAGGGAATTCTCTAACCTAAAAAACCCCCATGTGCACTCCTCACGTACTCCGCTACCCTTGTAGCCGCTTCCGGCGTGTAGTGCACGCCTGACCTATTCAGGGGGACCCTACATTTCTTCACGCGATAGCGGAGGTCGAGAAATTTGCACCCCAGATCTCCGCAGAATAGTCTGAGCCTCTGGTTTAAGCCTTCCACTCGGCTCCAAACCAGAGGACCGCGATCGGTTCTGGGAACGATACTACAAATAGTTAGCTCTGATTGCACCCCGCGAGCGAGGCTTTCCGCCAATTCCGCCAACCGCCTGTACGAACTGAGGATGACCTCTGAATCCAGACGGCAGGAGTCATTGGTGCCGTCATGAGCAACAATTTGCAGTCGGGTGCACCCAGTGCTCTCTATCGCCGCCGGTAGGGCCTCCTCCACATCTCGGATGAGACCCCCCGGCAAGCAGACAAAGTGAACACTGGCCTTCTTCCCCGACCTTTCCGCTATTTCCCTAAGGGGCTCCATCACCCGCCTAACGTTGGAGCTCCCAATAACTAATAAACCACTCCCCCCGTGTGCCTGCTCGGACCTTGCTGAAGGAGCGGCCACATGTCCATTCACAGGCAGAGCGGGCGATGCCACACGGCCAGCCTCCACATTGACCCTCCGCCTCGTGCGCCGCGAACGCCGCTGAACCCGCCACTCCCCTTGGGGAGAGGGTGGCCCAACCGCGCCCGGTACCCGCGAAGATGTCTCGACAGCGGGGACAGTGGGTGAAGCATGTAACACCTGGGGTGTACCTTGCGACGCACCAGACTCCCCACTGCCGCTACACTCCGAGGCAGCAGCCGAAGACGGCTGACCGCGGCCATCAACACGTTCAGCTGTTCGCGAACAGTGGCCAGCTCCTACTGCGTCCGTGCACAGCAGTCACACATCCTATCCATCCTAAGGAATCAATTTACTGAAGAGAGTTAATCAACTTTTAACTAGAGTGCTAATTCACTAAATGCGGCTGATTATTGACTAAACTGCGATTGCTAGCCACTTCTTGTAGAAAACAATGAAAATAGCACTACCTGTCTCTGGACTGTATTGAAAACAAACACTAGCACTACTGGCACAATGGTTGACTAAAGGGACTCTCTCTGACTGTATTCAAAACAAACACGAAATCTATGGAACACTATTACTAGCACTTGACAATTAAAGCTTCCTAAAAGCAAAAACACACTGAAGAAGAAGTGACAAGTAAAAAAAATACAGTTAATACTTAAATTAAGGTAGCTCGCTGGACAGCAGACGTGAAGCAGACGGCGGTTAGGACGACACCGACACTACTTCTTCCACAAGCAGTGTACCACAGATGTCTGAACGAGCAAAGACTTCCCAATGACTGCAAAAAGCATGTAAGGTGGATATAATTTCGCACCTTGCAAGAACTCATCCACATACTTTGCCGTCATCTACAAACACAATTAGGTATCATGTGATACGTTGTACATCGTATATGTGAATACATAAAGGAGACTGACATTGTCACGTACGCCTTGTAAATAATTGTTAACGCTTATTGCATGAAAAGTGACAGTGTCTTCATTATCAGAACGGCGTAATGAATGATTGCCTATACCAGTAGAGGTGGGAACGCCAGTGGAGATGAAACGGCAGGCAGAACTCAAGCTCTGGGTAGAAGGCCTGCACAGGTGTTGGTCCTGCTTAAACACAGGAAGTAGCTAGACGGACGTCGTGGCACCTGAGCTCTGGAGCACAATAGGGTGACGGCCGGCCGCTATTGTAGCAGGACCGGGAGGATAACCGGGAACTCTGCAAATCTTGGGCGCAAGTGAGAGGAACGAAGAAGCGCCACCTCGGAAACCACGCAGGCCGGGTTATTTCCAAGGATTTTTACTCAGAAGCGTACCATTGTACGAGGTTTTTCCTCGCAAACTTTCCGCGTTGGACGACAAAAGACTAAACTATTGTTGGTCGGCGTTCGGAAGAATCTGTAGAGAGGGAGACTATTTGTGGCTGGAGTGCTTCCACCGACGCAGACGTGTACGAGAACCAGCACGCCGACGCACCAGATGCAGTATGTACGCTGATATCGCAAATTGCTTCGGCTTATTAGGGCCATAAAGCTAAACAGCTATGACCACGTTAGTTTATTTCCACTGAGGTTCCACACCACCGTTGATCATCTTTGAAAGTAGTGTCTTCTAATGCTTGGTACGTAGATGATGTCAGTCATTTCGCATTATTGATATTAGATCGCGCAGTCATAAGGGGCAGAGTTGGGCAATTGATTAGTAATTGTACTTACGAAATGTAAACTTTGTAATATAAAGGTTTTTTTTTAAATCTAAAATAAGTATATAAGCACGAACCACGTTTAAGATTTAGTAGGATTAGTTGCCCTTATCATTCATTTATGTTCAGTTTGTAATTTATAGAATTAAGAGATCCTAAGATCTGCTTCAGGGGGTAATAAGACAGGGCCAAATCTTCATTTTACCGTTTATTATTTTCCGTTGCGCACATTCGTTTTACACCCACCTGGAGTAGCATCTTGGAAGCAGAGGTCAGGAAGGGTCGTCGAACGGACGCACAGAACTGTACGCTTGTATCTCTGAAGTCGGTCTCTTGTAGAATTATAGACATGTTCTGCGCTCGCGTATTCTGAGATTTCTGTAGATCGAAAATTTCCTCCGTGGCAGTCAAGATGGGTTCCGAAATTGTCGTGTTGAACAAAGTTCGCTGTGTTCGTCCAAGACACCCGGAGAGCAGTACCTGCTGGCGCCCAGGTAGGTGTCGCGTCGTCGGCTTCCGGAAGGCGTCCGATGCAGGTCCGCGCTGCAGCCTAACGAACAAAATACGAGCGTGCGGAGTATCAGACCAGCCGGGTGACTGGACTGAGCAGTTACTGCCGAACAGGGCGCAGCGCGACATTCTGAATGGAGAGGGGTCTCGAGACGTAAAAGTAACTGACAACGTCGGAAGCTGCGTGAGGCTGTCCGCGGATGACGCTATTGTGTGCAGTCAAGTCGCAACGCTAGAAAACTGTAGTGAAATGCAGGGAGAAGAGCATAGGATCCCCGCTTGGTGCAGTCAGTGCCAACTGATCCTCATCATAAACAAATACACTCCTGGAAATTGAAATAAGAACACCGTGAATTCATTGTCCCAGGAAGGGGAAACTTTATTGACACATTCCTGGGGTCAGATACATCACATGATCACACTGACAGAACCACAGGCACATAGACACAGGCAACAGAGCATGCACAATGTCGGCACTAGTACAGTGTATATCCACCTTTCGCAGCAATGCAGGCTGCTATTCTCCCATGGAGACGATCGTAGAGATGCTGGATGTAGTCCTGTGGAACGGCTTGCCATGCCATTTCCACCTGGCGCCTCAGTTGGACCAGCGTTCGTGCTGGACGTGCAGACCGCGTGAGACGACGCTTCATCCAGTCCCAAACATGCTCAATGGGGGACAGATCCGGAGATCTTGCTGGCCAGGGTAGTTGACTTACACCTTCTAGAGCACGTTGGGTGGCACGGGATACATGCGGACGTGCATTGTCCTGTTGGAACAGCAAGTTCCCTTGCCGGTCTAGGAATGGTAGAACGATGGGTTCGATGACGGTTTAGATGTACCGTGCACTATTCAGTGTCCCCTCGACGATCACCAGTGGTGTACGGCCAGTGTAGGAGATCGCTCCCCACACCATGATGCCGGGTGTTGGCCCTGTGTGCCTCGGTCGTATGCAGTCCTGATTGTGGCGCTCACCTGCACGGCGCCAAACACGCATACGACCATCATTGGCACCAAGGCAGAAGCGACTCTCATCGCTGAAGACGACACGTCTCCATTCGTCCCTCCATTCACGCCTGTCGCGACACCACTGGAGGCGGGCTGCACGATGTTGGGGCGTGAGCGGAAGACGGCCTAACGGTGTGCGGGACCGTAGCCCAGCTTCATGGAGACGGTTGCGAATGGTCCTCGCCGATACCCCAGGAGCAACAGTGTCCCTAATTTGCTGGGAAGTGGCGGTGGGGTCCCCTACGGCACTGCGTAGGATCCTACGGTCTTGGCGTGCATCCGTGCGTCGCTGCGGTCCGGTCCCAGGTCGACGGGCACGTGCACCTTCCGCCGACCACTGGCGACAACATCGATGTACTGTGGAGACCTCACGCCCCACGTGTTGAGCAATTCGGCGGTACGTCCACCCGGCCTCCCGCATGCCCACTATACGCCCTCGCTCAAAGTCCGTCAACTGCACATACGGTTCACGTCCACGCTGTCGCGGCATGCTACCAGTGTTAAAGACTGCGATGGAGCTCCGTATGCCACGGCAAACTGGCTGACACTGACGGCGGCGGTGCACAAATGGTGCGCAGCTAGCGCCATTCGACGGCCAACACCGCGGTTCCTGGTGTGTCCGCTGTGCCGTGCGTGTGATCATTGCTTGTACAGCCCTCTCGCAGTGTCCGGAGCAAGTATGGTGGGTCTGACACACCGGTGTCAATGTGTTCTTTTTTCCATTTCCAGGAGTGTATAATGTGTTACGAATACGTAGAGAGAAAAACCTTTAAAGGCCCATTTGCAGGATGGGCGTGGATACATAGCAAAACCGTAGATATAAGTTCAGAATATAAATAAAGAATTACACAAGATATTAGTATAAGCGGTTGTATCGATTGTGGCGTGCAAACGCTGAAACACTAGAATAATTACGCTGTTCAGCTGTCTTGCCGAGAAGACGGCCCCTTTTTTGTGCTGGAACCCGTCCTGATCGGACGCATATGGGCCATCGCTGCAGATAATTATTTGTCACACCGCCATTATTCTATGAGACGTAATCTCACTAGGCGTACTCATAGTTGCACACAGCAACAAAAAAATGGTTCAAATGGCTCTGAGCACTATGGGACTCAACTGCTGAGGGCATAAGTCCCCTAGAACTTAGAACTACTTAAACCTACCTAACCTAAGGACAACACACACATCCATGCCCGAGGCAGGATTCGAACCTGCGACCGTTGCGGTCGCGCGGTTCCAGACTGTAGCGCCAGAACCGCTCGGCCACCAACGGCCGGCACACAGCAACAGAATTAACGTAAGTATATATATGTGGTTTCATTTAGTATAATATTTAGTGTATACAGCGATATTATTTAATCTTAGGTTTCATTTATGTTGCAAGTTAATGTTCCAATTAAACGGCGTCTTGGCAAGACTAAACGTTCCGTGTTTCAAATTATATCGAAGGTCCAGTACGAACCAAAGCTTTCGAATTTTTCAATGTTTGATGCCCGATAAAGAAATATTTTCAGAAAAATCACTCACGGTCAAACTTACAATGAACGGACCTTACGAAAAAAGCCATTGTCAAGCGCGCAAAGTTTGTACAAACCGATCACATACTGTTATCATTACTTATTATTGTTTGTTTGTTCTTCGATATTCTCAGACCAGACAGCAAAAGCCACGATAGTATCAAAGACCCTTTATTGTGTGATTACGCGACTGCAGAACAATCACTAGAAGCAGTTACCACAAAATATGCAGGAGTACGGACACGAGGCGATTTGAAGTGGTACGACGACATAAAATCACTCGCCGGTTGAGGTAGATGCACGACTGAGATTCACTGGAAGGATCGTTAAGAGATGTAATCCATCAACAATGGGAGCAGCTTACAAAACACTCGTTCGACCAACACTTGAATAATGCTCCGCAGTCTGGGATCCGCATCAGATGGGACTGGCAGGGGAAAAACACAAGACTGAAAGCAGAACGGCGCGTTTCGTTACAGTTCATTTAGTGAGCACGAAAACGTCACATAGACGATAAGTCATCTCCAGTGGTAGAAAGTGCAGGAAACGCGTTGTGCATCACTGTGGGGGCTATTTTTTTTTTTTTTTTTAAGTTACCAGAGCGTACGTTGCTGGGAGAGTCGACCAGTATAGCGCTTACTCCTACGGGTACATCACGAAAAGATCGTGAAGATAAAACGAGATTCGAGCCCCCGAGGAGCGCCGGCTGGTGTGGCCGAGCGGTTCTAGGAATTTCAGTCTGGAACCGCGCGACCGCTACGGTCGCAGGTTCGAATCGTGCCTCGGGCATGGATGTGTGTGATGTCCTTAGGTTAGTTAGGTTTAAGTAGTTCTAAGTTCTAAGGCGCTGATGACCTTAGAAGTTAAGTCCCATAGTGCTCAGAGCCATTTGAACCCCCGAGGAGCAGCAGCAATCTTTCTTCTCGCGAATCATGCGCGACTGGAAAAAGAAAAGTGTGAAGTAACGAAATAGCCTCCGCCACACATCGTGAGGTGGCTTGCTGAGTATAGATGTGGATGTAGATGTACGAGGACTGATCAATAAAGAGTGAGACTGACTTTTTTCTCAGACGCGTTTATTACATTTATTATTTACATGATCTTTTTCACAGTACTCCCTCCATAGTTGAAAGCACTTCTTATAGTGTCTCTGCCAGTCCTCGCACACACGGTGCAGACGCCATTCTTTGACTGGTGCCTCAGAACCGCCTCACTTTTCTTCAGAATTGCTTCAAAATTCTCAAATCGAATGCCCCGAAGCTTTGCCTTTAGCGATGGGAATTGAAAAATCACAGGTTGCAGAATCGCGGCTACAAGGCGGATGCTGCTCCCACGTAATCCCGAATTAGGCCGGAAAGTGCGTGACTCGATTTGCGACGTGAAGCCGCGCATTGCCATGATGAAGTCGCCACACACTCTGAGAAAGTTGTGCTAGTCTGCATGCAATGTTCTTCCTCAGTTTAGGCAATACTGACGTGTAGGAATACTTTGAGGGTGAACTGCACGCTGGTAAATCACTCCACGACAATCAAAAAATGTCATCACCATCAGTTTCCCTGCAGGTGCAAGTTGGTGTTGGAGAACCGCACTGTGCTGACTCGTTGTCCTTGATCGTAATGATACAGCGACGGCTCGTCGCCGGTGGTAGTCAGTACCAGAAACGCACCTCCTCCATCAGCAGGGAGAAGCGCCACCTGTCGGCTTCTCTCCACTCGCAGAGCCTTATCTTCGGGAGCCGATGGACGTGGTAGGCAACTGGCACAAACGTGGGCCAGATGGAGATGATCGTGCGTAATCATAAAGACATTGCGATAGACCTATGAAATTCTCAACACTCCACTGAGGTTACGTAACGTCATCCGGCGTTCTTCACAATCACGGCAGCTGTGTTGATGTTGACTTCAGTCACAGCGGAAGACGGAACACCGGAACCACCTTGCTTTTAATACAGATATGGCTGCCTTCTTTGAAGTCTTCGGACGTCCTAAATACTGTTGCACGAGGCAGTGCATCTTCACCGTACGCTTGCCGCAGCTTTCCGTAAGTCCCAGTGGCTGAATGGTTTTAACGAACACAGAATTTTAGTGCGCCGAACTGTTCCTCTCGCGTCACTTCTGTAATTAGGTATGCGAAAGGCAAAGAGCATCTACAAAGTAGAGCAGTTACTACCAGCCTACCGATGCGAGAGTGCTGCCCGCTGTGGACATTTTAATAAAAACCAGCTCTTTTCAGATTTTCATGGTACAGACAGGAAATTATCAACGACAAAAAACCAGTTTTGATCCGCTCTAGTAGAAATAAAGACAAGTGGAGCCTTATGTTTGACTAGAGCTGTGGGGAACGGGCAGACAGCTAAGTGTAACGGCGAGGCAGCGCGTGTGTGTGTGTGTGTGTGTGTGTGTGTGTGTGTGTGTGCTGGATATATAAGACGGTAGGAAGGTCAGGCGGGGTGGGGCGGCGCGGCAAGGCCCGGATATTGGGCTGGCTTGCCGGGTCGGGCACGCCCACACACAATGGGCTTCGCCACACCGGAAGGCCTTTACTGCCTCCGGCTGAGCACAGTGGGGTCACTGAGGCAGCTCTGCAGGGGAGGGACCTACTGTGTGGTGCGCCAAACCACAAGGGTTTCCCCGAGCAATGCTTTCGTCATTCGCAAGTTGTGGTCGCTTGTGAATGTGGTGCAAATGAACAATAGCGTCAAAAAATTCTCGTGGCGAACAGTTTAAACTTTGAC
The DNA here is from genome assembly GCF_023898315.1 of Schistocerca nitens. Lineage (NCBI taxonomy): Eukaryota > Metazoa > Arthropoda > Insecta > Orthoptera > Acrididae > Schistocerca > Schistocerca nitens. The sequence goes on along the minus strand of NC_064623.1, from coordinate 230,235,561 downwards.
ACGTAGAGATACGGTATGAAACGGTAACTGTCGATATTACTACACTCATGAGTAATATCGCGAGAAATATATCCAAATCGTAAAAGTCACGAAAGAAAGCTATCGACACCTTGAGGTACGGACATCCATCTTTGATTAAAAATTAACGTAATCTTATCAGCTCGAATCACCCCATCTCTCTTACTAAAATCGATTTATGATAAAGGGACATACTCGATTTGACAAATTTGAAATACAACCCGTACCCCACCCTCTAACCCCCACCACACCCCTAACTGTTTAACGAATGGAACTCGTAAGTATAAAACACCTCCGTTTTAACAAACGCTGGTTCCTCACGCATCTCAATGTTCATAACGACGTAACTCCTAAACTATGTATCGTGCAATGATATAATTTTGCAGCTACATTCATTGGTATATATGGCAAGAGTCTGCAAAAGGTGTCGCAAATAGAGTAAGGAAGTAACAAATCAAAACCTCACTCCTGACGCTTAAGTCTTATTGCGTGAACAGCGATAATGCAGTAAGCTTCCATTGCAGCAGTAGTTGATTACATTACTGTAGTAGTCGATACCTGTTATATCCTAGCCAGTCATGCCACCCGAGCCCGCTGCCAAAAGGTTGGCAGCATCAAAGTACGGACGCCGTCCGCATGAGCAGCGCCAGCGATACAGGAAATCGCCGCAAGTCTGCGCGCGCCACCGCTGGCTTCTGGTTTCTTAAGCGCTGGAGTCGCGAGCGCTAGGACAGTTCTGGATTCTGCCGCTCAGTTGTATACTCGCCACCGCAGTGTGTACTTACTAGTCAGTGTGGGTACTTCGCAGCAGAGTTGTTATTTGTCGTCAGCCGACGCTGACCTAGCCAGATTTCTGTAGAGACAATGTTCACCACTGTGTTTCTGTATCTTCGTAATAAAGATAAGTACCGACTTTCATTCAATCCGAGTGTTTGGGTTTTCATCTTTCTGTTCACTGTTCCAGCGGACCGGTCGGCCCGCTATTAAAAGTGTGGCGGTGTTTGTCGTTACGAAGGCCGCCACAAAACTGGCGACGAGGACTTCCGAACTCGTGTGCAGGGCTGGTTCAACTTGTTTCTTGAGATAGAATTTTGGGGGCTGGTTTAATTTGTGTTCACTATGTCTGCTGACTTACAACAGTTGATCTTGTTACAGAGTCAGCAAATACAAAGTCTGGTGGAAGCGATCGCCAAACAAGCGGCTAATCCACCAACACAAAAGGAACAAGCACAGGCAGCACCACCCTTCCGTGCTTTTGATGCGGCACGAGAAGAATGGCAAGAATATTTCGCGCAGTTGCAGGCACACATGACAGTCTACAAAATCACAGGTAATGAGCGGCAGCTTTATTTAATTTCCACGGCAGGCGTGGAAGTCTATCGACTACTTTGTAAGTTGTGCCCGGAATCCAAGCCAGAAGCTTTAGACTATGACGTTGTTGTTAACAAGCTTGCTGAGTATTTCGAGTCGCGAGTTCATGTGGCAGCAGCCAGATTCAAGTTCTTCAGATTAAAGAAACTGCCACATCAAACTAATAAACAGTGGTTAACAGATTTACGGGGCCTCACCCGTCAGTGCCGATTTAATTGTGTGTGTGTGGAGCTTCCTACAGTGATGTCATGTTACGAGACGCTAATACTCAAAACATTGCAGATTCTCGTATTCGTGCTGCTATCTTAAAGTTGCCTGACCCGTCATTAGAGACTGTGATGAACATCATTGAAGCCCAAGATACTTTTGACTATGCTGAGTGTGAGTTAGATCAGCCATGTATTTCTCAAATTGCCTGTGCTAAGCAAGTTATGTCACGCCCGCGGCCCCACCGGCAGAGTCAGACTGTAAACACTAGCCGGCCGCGTCATGTTAAACACATTCGTCAGCCGCGTGTGCAAAATGATGGAGTTAAGTCTTGCCCTAAGTGTGTTCTTGCTCATCCTCGTGAACGTTGCCCGTTAAGAAACGCGGTTTGTCACTTTTGTCAAAGGAAAGGACACATCCAGACTGTTTGTTTGCGTAAACGCAAGAACAATTCTAGTGCTGCCCAGCCCATGGATATTCATGTTCTTCAACGCCAGCCCGCCCAGAAGGTCGCGTTTAAAGACTCTTCCACGGTTCGTGTGGGTAATAAACTTGTTCGCAATAAGCCACCCACCCAGCCCTCTGCTATGCGACCCAAGCGTAATTCAAACGCTGTAAAAAGGAATGTACAGACTGTTGTCGTACGCAGCGAACACGCGCTAAACGCACTGATTTTGTGTCTTCCGCCTCCACTGCACCGATCCAGAGACAGTGTAATAAACTATTTGTGAAGCTACGCATCCAGGATAAGACCTTCAATTTTCAATTAGACACTAGTGCGTCTGTGACTCTCATCAATAGTGCTACGTATGCGGCTATCGGCCGCCCTAAACTTTCAGCGGCAAAACATTCTTTGGCTACTTATAGTGGCGAACAAATTCCTGTGTTAGGTGTATGTAGCGTGCCAGCCACATTCCGTGGCAATACAAAAACAGTTTCATTCACAGTGCTCCGCGCTACAGATAGTGTAAACATTTTCGGATTAGACTGTTTTGACTTGTTTGGCCTGTCTATCCAAGACAATGTGTTGCAACTTAATTCTGTTGTTGTTCCTCAAGACAGCATAACCGATTTGTGTAAACGATACAGTGACATATTTAAAGACGAACTAGGTTGTGCTGCGAACTTTGCCGCTCATATTACGTTAAAAGATAATGCTCAGCCTCGATTTTTTCGTGCTCGTCCAGTGCCTCACGCCCTCCGGGCACCTTTAGAAGATGAACTTCGTCGTTGGCAAAACGACGGTGTTATTCAACCCGTTTCAGCGAGCCAGTGGGCTTCGCCCTTAGTTATTATAAAGAAACCGTCTGGCAAGTTACGTTTGTGTGCTGATTTTAAGTCGACAGTTAATCCTCAGATTGTCATTGATTCTTTTCCTTTGCCTAGACCGGACGAGCTGATGGATAAGTTAGGGGAAGCTCGTTTCTTTTCCAAAATTGATCTCCGTGAAGCATATTTGCAATTGCCCCTCGACGAGCAATCACAACAGTATTTTGTCATAAACACGTCGTTGGGGTTGTTCCGTTTTCTGCGTTTGCCTTTTGGTTGTGCGTCAGCTCCAGCTGTTTTTCAGCGTTTTTTGTCACAACTTCTGGCTAATGTGCCGTCGTGTTGCAACTATTTAGACGATATCGTTGTGTCCGGTCGGACGCCTGCTGAACATTTCCGTAATTTGGAGTGTTTGTTTACAGTGTTGTCTCAGGCAGGCCTACGTTGCAACATCGATAAATGTTCATTTTTCCTTACGGAGATGGAGTATCTGGGACATGTTATTAATGCTCAAGGCATTCATCCCTCCCAGTCACATTTAGCAGCTATTCGTGATTTGCCCGCCCCTCGCAATCTGCATGAATTGCAAGCAGTTCTTGGCAAATTGACATATTATATTAGGTTTATACCTAATGCATCACAGATTGCTGCACCGTTGCATCGTCTCCGCCGTAAGAATGTTCCGTTTGTGTGGTCAGCTGATTGCCAATCAGCCTTTCAGCAGCTTAAAGAGGCTTTATTGAATGTGAAAGGTGGCTACACTGAGCCACAGCGACAGAGATCGCTAGAGAGCATTGTTCCGCCGCCTCCACGGGAAGTGATTATTGAGATGTCGTAGTGGGCAGTGCTTGTCGAGGACTCGTGGTAGTCAGTTCGTGTTCAGATGTGCTAGTAGGGAGTGCTTGCTGAGATGTGATGCTGAAAGGTTCTTGTTGAGATGTGGTAATAGCGAGTCGGTGTGGAGATATATTGTAATTATGAGAGTGATTTTGGTCAATATATGAAGGTAACGAAACTTGATTTATTTTTCATTATTTCCATGTTTTAAATAATGTGTCATTACAGGTTCAGTCAACAAAGCATCTGGCTTGTGTTCTTGGATTAGAGTGTAATTGTGGTTCTCTTGAGTAATTATGGTATTTTTATTTCCTTTAATTAATTCAGTATAAATGTTATTTAAAAATTCTTATGTTGTTGAAGAAGAACCGTGCCAGATGTGTACGTTGAGTCACACTCCCACACACAGAACAGTGATACTTGTGCTTTGGTTTCGTAGGTTTTATAGTTGCTGGGGACTTAATTAATTAATTAATTAATTGTGTTAATGAAAATTTCCATTTCATTCCTTGTTGTTGTTCTATGCAGTCAGATAGCGTAATAATACTAGTCAGGGCCAACCGTTACGAGACTTCGTAAACGGACAGACAGCTGCTAAAGCAAGAAATCAAAATCATTTTCATTACATTTAATAAAGCCCCCATGCACGTGGCGACCGCTGCTTCGGATCGTCCCTTGGAATTCTTCTGATTGTGTAGACAGTAGTATTGTTGTAGTAATTTGTAGTTTAGTAATTGTAGTCTATATTGCATGTGTAGATTTGGTAATTGTCATTCTTATAATGGTATTTTTTCTCTGAATTTGATTTGTTGTCTTGTATACGCGTTTGACGATTTAGTGCAATTATTTCAATTGTTCGTTAATCGTGTTTGAGGGAAACATTTCGAGTGAATGGTATTGTTGATGATAAAGAGTCATTGTGTGTAATTTTCGTACAGTGACGAGTTTTGTTTGTTTTGTAAATGATTACGCGATCAATGAAAAAGGCAAAAATGATGAATAGTGAGAATGATGAAATTGTTGACATGGCGAACTCGCCAACACAAGAGAACAGTATGTTGAATAATGAAGTGGAAAACAATGTAATAAGTCGGGAAAATAGTCCGGAACCAATTCAAAACTTTTCACAATTAGAAAATTTTCAGAATTCGAGACTAACGACAGAAGATTCTGGAATAGTATCGAACACAGATGGCTATACAGCTATGACGAAGGAAACTGGTTTTGCGAGAAATGATAGGGGCGAAAAGAATTTCGAACCAGATCAAATGGAGCAGTTGATGGGTATAATATTAAATTTGGGATCTGAATTAAAAACACAGATGGGAACAATGGAAACACGAATGGAAACACGGATGGGAACTTTGGGATCTGAATTAAAAAATGATATGGGAACAATGGAAACACAGTTTAGATCTGAATTAAAAACACAGATGGAAACAATGGAAACACGGTTAGATTCACGAATAGGGACTTGTTTTAAAAATATGAAAGATGAATTAAAGAGAGAAATCAGAGAAGTACAACCAATTTTGAATGCTCACAATAATAGATTAATTGTAGTAGAGATTAGACAAAGGGAACAGGATAGAGAACAGGAAGAAAGAGATCACGTGATAGTACAAAAATTTTCAGAGTTAAATTTACAACGTGCACACGATAAGGAAAAAATATTTGAGAGAATCGAGGAATCCGTTCCAAATGACAGAATAAATAACGCAACAGTGTGAACAGTTAACTACTAAATGTGACAATACTGAAACCCGAGTCGCGACACTTACGGAAGACGTAAATAAACAGAAAGAACAAATAGGTGATTTATCGGAAAGAGTTGAGGAGATTTCAGATAAATTGACAAGTCTTGGTCTAAATGGGGACAGAGATTCGGATGATACAGCTCCATTACCGTTTGCAGAAACCGGAGAGTACCAGAACATAAATAAGCATGTTGAAAAACAGGGAAAATTTAATGAACGCGTGAAAAGGGAATTTGAGGCATTACAAAAGCAAGACAAATATATTAAAAGCGAAATCGTAGGAAAAGACAGCAGACGAATTTTAGTATCACAGATAGCAGAAGGGTTTGAAGAAAATAATTGGTTTCATTTACGTGATGCAACAAGAGAGCGCCAGGCGCGCGAACTTGACAATAATCAACATTGGGACTGGGACACACGCGGTAGGTCTTTGTCGCCGCGAGGCGGAAGCTTTGACTGTGAACACTTCTTGACTGTTCGGAAATTTAAGATCTTTTGCAATTCTAGGAATGACAGACGTCCATGTTCATGGTTGGATCGATTTACGTGCGCACTTCCGCCAGATTTGCCACTGAGTCACAAACTGAAATTTATGTGCAGTTATTAAAGTCCTCAGGGGATTCACTACACTAAGTGAATATGTGCAGTAGCGATCACAGGGCCCCGAGCTGTAGTGGTGCTATTTCCCTTTTAGTTTTCTGCACCGCTGCCTACTCTTTCCCTATTCTTTGCATCTATAAAAACAACTCTTCTACTATCAATCTATCTAGACAGTAGGTAAAGATTAACCGGATTTGACTGTTTTACCCGAAAGTGACTTTGGAAATTGCCATTTGGACTTACTGTATCTTCAGCAGCATTCATTCGTAGTTTAAACGAAATCTTACCTGTTTATCTTCGTGACAATATTACTTATTATGTTGACGACATTCTTATTGCTAAACGTTCTTGGAGTGAGCACAACAAAATTTTGGATTCATTATTACGTATTTTTGCAAGAGTTGGCATTACTGTGAACTTGGAAAAATCTGAATTTGGTCGTTCTCAGGTGAAATTTCTAGGTCACATTATTTCTACAGAAGGTATTCTCCCTGATCCAGAGAAACTAGACGCTATTCGTAATTATGCTGTTCCTACCACAAAACGTGATGTTCGTAGTTTCCTTGGTGTCTGTAATTTTCTTAGACGCTTTGTTAGATTGGATGATTTGGCCACACCTCGTTTACACATTTCAGTTATGCACACTTTGGTCCCAGAAAATGCTTTCATAAATTATGAGAAAATTGTTACTTCAGTAATATGGAAAAACGTATTCGATCTGTTCTTGCCAAATGCAAATTGTTAATAGGCTAAGCCGCCAACTGTTTCTCACAGAGCACCGTTGTTTCCTATCTTTCCAGCGAAATTAAAGGACATGGCTGCAGTCGATTTGTTCGGTGCAGTGGTTCGTTCTACTAATGGTTTTGCGTACATTTTCGTAGCAGTGGAACTGACATCAAAATATGTGTGTTTTACACCGTTACGCAAAGCAACAGCTCGTTCAGTATCTAACGCTTTCATCAAACATTTTCTTAAAGAAGTTGGTCATGTTGATAAGGTTATATCAGATAATGGATCACAGTTTCGCTCTAAAATTTGGCTTCGTACTCTACGGCGTCGTAAGATTAAACCAATTTTTATTTCACTTTTTCACCCTCAATCTAATGCTTCAGAGAGATGGATGAAGGAAATCAATAAATTGTGCCGTCTTTATTGTCATCAGAATCACAGAACGTGGGATCAGTATCTTCATATTTTTCAAAATATTCTGAATGAACTCCCTAATGATTCAACTTCTTTACCGCCTACACTGATATTAAAAAATAAAGCACCGATAAATCGCATTTCCGAAATAGTTCCTTTTCCGCCTTCACGGAAACTGCGGCATTCTGAAGTTGTCAACCTGGCTCTACGAAATATTGCGTCTGCGGCTGCAAGAAGAGAGAAATCAGCTAAACATCCTGGTCGTTTAAAAATCTTGTCAGTTGGCCAGAAGGTATTAATTAAGTCCCACCGTTTATCTCATAAAGGAAAAGGCTTATGTCGCAAATTTTTTCTGCTTTATAACGGTCCGTATAGAGTTCGCAAAATTATTCATGATAACACTGTTGAAGTAGAAACTCTTAAATCTCGACGCTCTAAGGGAATACATCATATATCTAACGTTAAAATTTTTGTGGAATGACATTCTTTCGAGAAACTAACAGTAGTACGTAAACATGCGGAGAATGCAAGGATACCGCGCTGTGTTTTGGCGGCGGCACATACTCAAAGCAACAGTCAGTCTGTGCGCCGCACAAGGCAGTCGTTGACCGCAAACAATCACTTCCTACGTCACGCGCCTACAGCTGATCGAGCGCTCAGTGCGAATGCACTGACAGACGTAAATAAATACACAGTTTAATTTCTCTGAGTAAATTCTGTATAAAGCTATGGTGACTTTATAAATTATGTTATTAACATTCAGTATTTTTCAGGATACGGTTGTGTAAAATATTTAAGACCTTCAGGTAAATTCTGTGCGTGTCCGACGTTAAGACGACTTGCTATGGAGAAAATTTCAGGAAGAATGTAATTTCAAAAAAAAAAAAAAAAAAAAAAAAAAAAAAGGTAATAAACTAAAAAGGTAACTATTAATTGAGTTTATTTTTCAGGTAACATAATTCCACTTAGGTACGTACTTTAGACGTAATTTCCTGCTCGCGATTACGTGATTCATACTTTGTGCTAAATTTCATGTTCTATGAATTTACTTGTGAAGCGACGTGCTTGTGTACATTTGCTGATTTTGACAATTATTGATTAATGAACAGTGTTATTATTTGTATATATTATGCATCGCTTGGCTGCACTGCTTTTTCACTGATGTCATATTTTTCTATTATGTGCCAGCTGTGCTTATTTATTTAAATTATAATTGTCACCTGATTAATTGTGCTAATGTGGTTAGATATGTAAGTTATACTTTGTGATGTATCTGCTTGCGCCTTCATGGGTACTTATTAAGATTACATATGAACATTTATTTGCTTATGTCGATGTGATGCTAATGACCTGTTTATTGTGTAAGGCATGTTTGCTGCTGTGCGTATGGATTGCATATTTACACATTTCTGTTTTGTTGTCATAACTACTCTTCAATTTAGAATATAGCAATGCTGATGTACAGTGTACGAACATAGAGTTTAGGTTACACTGTGGTATTAATTGTAGATTGTTCGCTTGGCAGAGCCTTGTTATAGGGATTGTGCTGCATCCACTTGTTGACATTCTGTTCTCTACTGGTATATTTACTCGCTATTGCATGTTTTGCTTACGCTCAGTGCCTTATATTTTTAAGATAAGAAAATGAACTGCAGTAATTCTACGAACGACATTAGTACAAGAAAGTCATAGAAGTCACATGAGCTGAGGTTTTATGGAAGCTGTATAAATTTATGCTAATAGGAAGGAAGCTAACGACATGACATACCAAAACTAGGTTTAGACCATTGACAGTATTACACTGCATTTTTCGTGAGCAATTGAAATAGGAGGTGACACTTGACACAAAAAATACTCCACATGTTTGCTTCTGCTATGATTCTTGAAGTGGTGTACACACTGTGAAATATTATGATCATTCACACTCCGTAATCGTACTTAATTACTGAGAGTTATTCGAACTAAGTCTGTTAGAGGTCATGTATGCATTTCTTTTATTTAATGATGGACAAGGAACCAAAATGTATCTTATAATTTATAATGAGTAGAAAATTTGTGTCAGATGGATTACACAGAGGTTGTGTGTGGACACTGTGTCTTCGGATTGTATGGGATGATGAGGTTTGCATTAGGATTTTGTCTGTACTTGTTCGAGGAGACTGACTAGAGGAAAGAGTTGTTATGGAAGTGAAATGATATTGGTGCTGAGGTTTATATGTATCGACGTATTATTGAGGTATTGAGATTAGGTGAAGTTGATGATTATTGGAGTTTTGGTGGATAAGAGGTAAAGTAAATGAGGAGCATATTGTTTTGTTGGTTTATATGGAACAAGGAGGATGAAGATGGCAGACTAGAACACTAAAGTGGAAGGAAGATTGTCTATACACACACTTGTTAAATCACTAAGCAGTATATACTTTTTTTGAGAGAGGAAGCATGTGCATATCTTGGCTCACTGACAGTTGTTCAGCAACCGTACATTTTGATCTGGCTTGGCAAACATTGGTCTTGACATGATGACTATGACGTTGACTTAACTATTATTGACTGTTATACATTGCTGCCACTAGTACTTGGTACACATGATGAACATCAAATCTTGGACAGAGTTACATTTACACAGTTAACACTATTCAACTACACAATAGCACTAATGTGGATGAAAGATGAGAGTGTGTTTTGTGTGTTTTCCTTTTATAATCCCAGAGAGGTGATCCCAACCTATCTCCTAAATATTATTTTATTTGTTGGTAGTGGCTTGCACTGACACCCATAAATATTATAGGTTTACTGGTATTTGTGTATTGTAATAGTTAATAGGAAAATTATCTGATATCATTTGTGTGTTTATTATGATTTGTATGTTTAGTGTAAGAGCATTGATAATAATTTGTTAAAGAAATTGTATGTGCATTCAAACTATTGTTCATGACTGAACTGTCTCAGTAGTTATGGTGAATAATATGGACTGTTACTTGGACCTTTTCTACATGATTGGTGCCACAAGGACTTGTTTAATTTCTGCTGATGAACTGTGTAATCAGTGATTGTAAAAAAAAAAAAAAAAAATATGGACTGTTACTTGTACCTTTTCTACAATATTGGTGCCACTAGGACATGTTTAATTTCTGCTTATAAACTCTGATGAACAGTGTGATCAGTGACAGTGTATTTTATGGAACTGCTTCTACTGAGAAATGTAACTTGTTGCTGTGTGTACCTGCTCAACATTGCTGGGTACCACTGATGGTCTGCTTCTACTGAAATGGTGTTACTTGTTGGTGTCTGCACCTACTCAACATTGCTGGGTGCCACTGATGGACTGCTTCTAGTGAAATGATGTCACCTGTTGATGTCTGCACCTGATCAACATTGCTGGGTGCCACTGATGGATTGCTTCTACTGAAATGAAGTCACCTGTTGCTGTGTGCACCTGATCAACATTGCGGGTGCCACTGATGGACTGCTTCTATTGAAAAAATGTTACTCATTGGTATTTGCACCTGTTGACCATTGCTGGGTGCTACTGCTGGAACTATCAACTGCTTATTCTTGAGCTATGGAAAGCGTTATGTGAATATTTGTATAAACTGATTTTTTGTGTATTACTGTTTGTGGAAAGTTATGAGACTCTTACCTGCACATATTCGTCATTGCTGACGCTATTGATTGAACTGTTTAACCACATAATACTTGTATAAACTGTTATGTAAAGTCACATGTATGAAAGAATTTGTATTGCTTACTGTATTCTATATAATAGGTTATTGAAAGGTCAGTGCAAAGCCAAAATTTTATCTAGTTATATGATATTTACGTATTAATATTATCTTTTATTTTTGTCTATATTTTTTTGACGAATTTGGTGGTATTTTCACCACCAATGCTGGCAAAAATACCATCAAATTCTAGCCGTGGAGGAAGGGCATATGAAAGGTGGCTACACTGAGCCACAGCGACAGAGATCGCTAGAGAGCATTGTTCCGCCGCCTCCACGGGAAGTGATTATTGAGATGTCGTAGTGGGCAGTGCTTGTCGAGGACTCGTGGTAGTCAGTTCGTGTTCAGATGTGCTAGTAGGGAGTGCTTGCTGAGATGTGATGCTGAAAGGTTCTTGTTGAGATGTGGTAATAGCGAGTCGGTGTGGAGATATATTGTAATTATGAGAGTGATTTTGGTCAATATATGAAGGTAACGAAACTTGATTTATTTTTCATTATTTCCATGTTTTAAATAATGTGTCATTACAGGTTCAATCAACAAAGCATCTGGCTTGTGTTCTTGGATTAGAGTGTAATTGTGGTTCTCTTGAGTAATTATGGTATTTTTATTTCCTTTAATTAATTCAGTATAAATGTTATTTAAAAATTCTTATGTTGTTGAAGAAGAACCGTGCCAGATGTGTACGTTGAGTCACACTCCCACACACAGAACAGTGATACTTGTGCTTTGGTTTCGTAGGTTTTATAGTTGCTGGGGACTTAATTAATTAATTAATTAATTGTGTTAATGAAAATTTCCATTTCATTCCTTGTTGTTGTTCTATGCAGTCAGATAGCGTAATAATACTAGTCAGGGCCAACCGTTACGAGACTTCGTAAACGGACAGACAGCTACTAAAGCAAAAATTAAAATTATTTGCATTTCATAGAATTAAGCCCCCATGCAAATGATCGTTGTCTGGTCCATTACGACCCTAACAAGCCTCTGGTGTTAGCTTGTGATGCCTCTTCTTTCGGCCTCGGTGCTGTGTTGTCTCACCGAGTCGGTAACACCGAACGTCCTATTGCGTTCGCATCTAAATTGCTAAACAAAGCTCAGTGTAATTATAGCCAATTGGACAAGGAAGCGTTGGCTATTGTGTTCGGTGTCACAAAATTCCATCACTACCTCTATGGTAGACCATTCTATTTAGTCACAGATCACAAGCCCCTGACGTCACTGTTTCATCCGTCTAAACCAGTTCCTCAGCGGACAGCTCAGAGACTACAACGTTGGGCTCTTTTGTTATCACAATACCAGTATGAGATACTGTATCGCCCTACAGCTCAGCATGCAAACGCTGACGCGCTTTCTAGATTGCCGATTGCTGCGGATGATGTCTTCGATTCCTCTGAAGACTCTTGCCATCAGATTGACGCCGATGAGCATCAATCCCTCCGGGATTTTCCGATTGATTATCGTCAGGTGGCACGTGAGACAGCTACGGATCCTCATCTGAGTTTACTATTACGTTTTGTTCAACGTGGTTGGCCGTCCAAGGCAAAGGACATGTCGGATCCTGTGGTTCGTCGCTATTATCCGCAACGTCATCTGTTGTCTGTTTCGCACGGAGTTTTGCTGTTACGCACCGAGAATGACCAGCTTCGTGTAGTGGTTCCCCAAGTGCTCCAATCCAAGGTCCTCGACTTGTTGCATCAAGGTCATTGGGGAGTGGTCCGCACCAAGCAGCTTGCCCGCCGTCATTGTACATGGATCGGCATTGATAAGCAGATTACGCAGATGTCTACAGATTGTTCGACGTGTGCCGAACACCAAGCTGCTCCGCCTCAACGCTATTTTGAGTGGGCACGCCCTGCCGGTCCCTGTCAGCGAGTACATATTGATTTCGCTGGTCCATATTGGAATTCTCGTTGGCTCATCGTGATAGATGCATTTAGTAATTTTCCGTTTGTTGTGCCCATGCAGTCTACAACGTCTGCACAAACTATACAGGCGTTGACTTCAATTTTTTGTATTGAGGGTCTTCCAGAAGTTTTAGTGTCTGACAATGGTCCACAATTTACCTCTGCTGAATTTGAAAGTTTTTGTTCTGCCAATGGCATTCGCCATGTTCTTACTCCGCCGTTCCACCCTCAGTCGAATGGTGCAGCGGAACGTTTTGTACGCACATTCAAGGATCATATGGACCGCCTTCGTGCTACGCACTCTCGTCAGCAGGCCCTCATCACGTTCCTGTCGTCGTACCGGACCACGCCACGCGACGGCCCTTCGCCTGCGGAGCTTCTCCACGGCCGTCGTCATCGCACCCTACTACGGTTGTTGCACCCCCCGGATCGACCCGCCGCTTCTGAGCATCGCACGCGTTTTCAGCGCAACGACGCCGTTTTTTTCAGAGTTTATCACGGTCGCCGTCGTTGGGAACGAGGCACCGTGATAAGTGTCCAGGGTCGCGGTTTTTATACTGTTCAAGGTGCTACTGGGGTGCACAGGAGGCATCAGAACCAGTTGCGCCGCGCTGGCCGCCCGGATTCTGCCGCTCGTTCTTTGTCCACAGATTTGGTCCGCGGCGGGTTCCAGCCGCGCCTTCCGCCTTCGCTGCCGCCCCCAGGGCAGCAGCAGCAGCCGTCGCCGCTACCACGCCGACAGCCCGTCCCGTTGATGCCTCCCGCGCAGCTTCATCCGGGAGCGCCCCGGGTGGTCGCTCCGGCACCTGCGGTCCCTCTTCAGTCGCCACCGCCTTCGGAGCTGATGGACGTCGACCCCTCAGCTGGGCCGCCTTCCCAAGCGGTGGCTGTGCAGCCTGTCCTGCAGCCGCTTTCCTTGGGCACCCCCAAGGAGTCTGACACCGCAGCGCCTTGTCCGGCGCCCACTCAGCAGCCGTCGACGCAGCGTCAGGAGACGCTGCCTCTCTTCGTGGGTCCCGACGCCCCGTCGCGTCCAGTACCAGAAGCTGCGCCCGTGGTCACAGGCGTGCACCCTGACCTCGGTTTTCAGTCGGTGTTTCCCGAGGCCCCGCGCAGCCAATGCTGGGGTGCGGACCGGGGACTGCCACCGACAACAGTCTCCGCCCCGGTCTCTTCTGCTACGCCTGCGGCCAGACCCCTCCCCCGCCGTCGACGCTCGCCACGTCATTATTCAACGACGGTGCGGCGATTTGGGGGGGGGAGGAGTGTTATATCCTAGCCAGTCATGCCACCCGAGCCCGCTGCCAAAAGGTTGGCAGCATCAAAGTACGGACGCCGTCCGCATAAGCAGCGCCAGCGATACAGGAAATCGCCGCAAGTCTGCGCGCGCCACCGCTGGCTTCTGGTTTCTTAAGCGCTGGAGTCGCGAGCGCTAGGACAGTTCTGGATTCTGCCGCTCAGTTGTATACTCGCCACCGCAGTGTGTACTTACTAGTCAGTGTGGGTACTTCGCAGCAGAGTTGTTATTTGTCGTCAGCCGACGCTGACCTAGCCAGATTTCTGTAGAGACAATGTTCACCACTGTGTTTCTGTATCTTCGTAATAAAGATAAGTACCGACTTTCATTCAATCCGAGTGTTTGGGTTTTCATCTTTCTGTTCACTGTTCCAGCGGACCGGTCGGCCCGCTATTAAAAGTGTGGCGGTGTTTGTCGTTACGAAGGCCGCCACAAAAATACCAGTGTTTAGTTAAGCTGTCGATAGTATCTTATATCTCGCTTACGTGATACATGTGGTCACATGTAAGTAATTATTGTACCGACTACAACGATTTATTTTCAGCTCTAGTCAAGTAAAACGCGCATGTTTAATAAAATTGCGTCATCACATGATTTTCTGTATTATAAACAAGTAGATTAAATATAGCAGAAACTAATGACCCAACTAGCACTTAATATTTCTTTTATACTGTCTATTAAATACGTAATGTGTACTCAGTAGATTCCAGAAATTGTCGAAATTTCACTAAAGATGTATTACATTAAACTTTATTTTTCAGTACGTTATTTAGTTATCAGTCTCGTCTTTCTAACAGTGTAAACAATTTTGCTGAAAATGTTTTATTTAAATAAATATGCTGATTTTACGCTGTCTTCAGTGTGTTTTCTGCATTAAATTACACCACAGGCAAAACTTAATTTGGTATTGTTTAACATACTTCAGTTGACAACTCCTTTTCTCCACCTTTGAGACATCAGTTCTCTTTCGAAAAGTATTTTGTCTCCTAAGATATTGCTTAAGCCATTCGCATTTTACAATATTCTATTCTAAAACTGAAAAAGATTTGAATCACCAATAGCATTCTTCTTGCGAACCTAATTCTAAGGTTTTTAAAAATATTTTTGTCAAAATTTCTGTGCTAGTTAAAATAACTGCAATTAAAAAGCTACTGCTTCGCAAAACTTTTCACTGTAAATGCATACTTACTGTATAAGTATTGTCATTGTGCGGGAACAGGTCTTTGTAGATACCACGCTAGTCAGTTCTTCTGTGTTTGGCTGGCGACTCGTGAAGAGGCTGTGCCACTCGGCTGAAGTCGTTTGTGATTTTTTCACTCGTGTGTACAAGTTGTGTTATGAGTAGGTGGTCTGATGTCAATAAGTGACGAAAGGGTGATTCACTCATCACATCACAAACCAACCTTGGGGAAAAAGCGTTAATTAAGAGAGAAACTGGAGTAAAACATATTTAATTTGTAATTATTTGTTGCCAATGCTAACCCCTTCACTACTAATTTTTTCGGAGTGAAAGACATTTAATTAATGTTGTTGTCAGATGTAGTAATATGAAAAAAAAGATGTATAGGTACCACCGGGGTTTCATAAAGTAAGTGAGCGAAATCTACAAAATAAGGCGTTTCAGTCTGGAACCGCGGGACCGCTACGGTCGCAGATTCGAATCCTGCCTCGGGCATGGATGTGTGTGATGTCCTTAGGTTAGTTAGGTTTAAGTAGTTCTAAGTTCTAGGGGACTGATGACCTCAGATGTTCAGTCCCATAGTGCTCAGAGCCATTTCTTTTTTCTACAAAATATACAGAAAACAGACACACATCGGTGGACTGACCATTTCTCTAGGTTTCTAACTGTAGTTGGTCAATGTAGACGCCATACGTGACGCGGCAAACGGCAGCAGGCGCCTGCAATTCATTGACAAGAATTGTCCGGGAAAGCGTGTAGTAGTCCGCTTTCCAAATCTGTTCATTCAGCTGCCTATCTGGAGCGGGAACTATAAGGGCAATCAAAACGTATTCGTTAGAAGGCCGTACAGCCCACAATCGGCATGCCAATGAGACAAAATCGCCGTGAACACCGAGGCAATCATCCGACCGGTGCACCAGGTTGAAAGTACCCTTTGGGTAAGACGCCGTGTTCAGCTGCGTAACTGCCTGCTGCACATCTTCGCCCTTTTTAATGGACGGAAGGCGTTGGAATTTGGAGACATAGGAACCTACTGGTGCAAGCTGTAATTGTAGGAATTTTGGAAACCATTAGCAGGCTTCCCTTTACCAGTGGGGCATTGCTACATAGCAAACACGCAACAGATTCCCTCTGGATTTCTGATCGTGGGACACATACAGGGGGTGGAGGGAACTGTGGAAACCCTATAAACACAACACATTACCTTGCCTACCACGGTACAGGAAACCCCCCTGGCATTCAAAACAGCTTCCATTCCTCTCGGAATGGGTAAGAACAGAACCTGTGTGGTTCTCAGTGAAATCTTGTACCATTCTGAGTGTGAAGTAAGGGCACGTCCAGGTAGCGACGCAGCAGGTGGGTCGCCATCACGCACTCTCCTCCCTACAGCAGACCAAGAGGGCTCAGTAACGTTGAGGTCTGCTAACTGAGGTGGCGGGGACACTTCGCTCTCGACTCACAAAACCACTCACTGGACGACGCGAGCTGTGTGAACACACAAGTAATGCCCCACATTTTTTTCTGAGACCATATTTATTGTTAAGAGTCAGAATTTGTTGACAATATACATCAACATGTCTTGTCCATGTCCTATTTTTCCACGTAGTCTCCGTCACGTTCTATGGCCGTACCCGAACGTTGTGGAAGAGCATATATTCCCTGCTGGTAGAAGCTCTCGTCCTGTAGGGTAGCCAAGTTTTCAGTGCTTGACTGACACTCTCGTCATCTCCAAAGTGTGTTCCCCGTAGAGAATCTTTAAGCGGCCCAAAGAGATGGAAGTCGGAGGGTGCCAGGTCTGGAGTGTAGGGTGGATTAGGCAACGCCTGGAGCATTGGCTGTGACAGGACGTCCCGAGCGTCGCTGATCAGGAGCTGTGTTTCTGCATTTCCTGATGCTGCAACTTTCCCTACCCATCGCCCAACTGTACTACTATCAACTGCAGCATCGCCATACACTGCACACACCGATGTTCACCACGGTTTCTTTTTATGCTCACAAGAATTCAATAACAGCACGCTGCTTTCAACGAGAGTCGTATGTAGACGTCATTTTGACGCTGTACTACGGTTCGGCGCACAGAACAAACATGAAATGTGAGGCACCAACAGGGACATTTGCCTATGTATATTAGTGGCTTTCTTTTAAAAAAATGTGGGGCCTTACTTATTGAAAGACCCACGTAGCATCACCATTGGGGAACAAACATTGTGCCGCAGAATGGACCTGATCAGCCAAAATGGTCACATAATGAATGGCAGTAGAGTGAGCTTGCAGAGTAACCATCGGGCTCATGAAATGCTACAGCACGACTGTCCAGATCCAGATCGAACCCCCACCATGTTCCACTCTTGGGACGTAAACTCGGTTAGAAATTGGAAACAGTCTGTAGCAAGACTCATTCGATCAAACGACTTTCCTCCATTCGTTCACTGTGCAGGTTTTATGGCTTCGACCCCGTTCCGCTGTCGCAATTGCAGCTCGCCCGGCAGTTCCCAGTGTATGGAGAGCTCCGTTCCTCTTATTTTGGTTCTCAAGGGTTTCCCGAACGCGACTTTTGCAGCTCTTGTTATCTCATTTTTTTCTTTAGAATGGTCTTCAATGATCGTCTGCCACGATCACTCGGCTCACACTTTAGTCCACGTTGTGACTTAGGGAATCGCATTTTTCCGGTTTCCTTGTGTGGTGTCACCGCCAGACACCACACTTGCTAGGTGGTAGCCTTTAAATCGGCCGCGGTCCGTTAGTATACGTCGGACCCGCGTGTCGCCACTGTCAGTGATTGCAGACCGAGCGCCGCCACACGGCAGGTCTAGAGAGACGCCCTAGCACTCGCCCCAGTTGTACAGCCGACTTTGCTAGGAAAGGTTCACTGACAAATACGCTCTCATTTGCCGAGACGATAGTTAGCATAGCCTTCAGCTACGTCATTTGCTACGACCTAGCAAGGCGCCATTATCATTTGATATTTGTCTTGTGAAGCATGTACCGTCAAGAGCGATGTACACCAATTATGGATTAAAGTTAAGTATTACATCAACTACGTACTTTATTTGCTACTATTAATTCCCTTAACTGTTCCAGACCTCGCGCCAGCCTGCGTGAGCTTAAGCGCGAGCCTTTCGGCTTCACCTCATAGTGACTTGGCTGTCTTGCCAAGTCACAACACCTTGAATGCGGCGTTAATTTTCGATACGGTGCCCCTAGATCAGGCTGTTCCAACCGAGCTCCAGGGAGCCGGAGCGCTCCGGAGCGCTCACTGCGGCAGCTCGGAGCCCGCGTGGAGGGGGAAAGCGAACTCACTGCCCCCTGGCCGCATGCAGCCGTAATAATCCGTGCTCAATGACAGCTATGACTAGCCGCGGGAGCTCTGTACCTCTATTGGAGGATACCTTTCTATTGATTGAGAGGGATGGTCGACCGCAGTGTTTTGTATGTCATAAAGTATTTAATTCCGCGAAGAGGTACAATATACAGAATTAAATACAGTCAGGTAGAAGGCGTTGCACGCAGAGAACTGGTAGCCAGGCTGAAGAACGACATACCAGTAGACGTATGTTTAAAAACGGATTCGTAATACGGAGGGTATCAAAAGATGCAATATAGTTCGTGTTCTGTAATGCACCAAGAGGCACTGTGTGCTCAAACAGTAGAGCTAGGTGGCGTAATGAAAGATGTGAACTGTGTGAATTTTGTGCGTCGTCAAAGGATTCCTGAAAGATGTGAAAGCGGAGTATGGGGATATATCTTACCACAGTACAGTTCGTTGGCTGAGTCGGGGAAAAGTTCTTGATGTTTTCTTTGCCATTAGTGAGGAAATACCCTTTTCTCGAAATGAAAGGGGAAGAAATGCGTTATCTGAAAGATATAAAATGGATATCAGACCTGGCGTTCCTAGCTGACATAACTATGCATCTGAATAATTTAAATCTGTCATTGCAGGGCAAAGGGCAGCTAATCGTTGACATGCACGACCAGATCAAAGTGTTCATGGAAAAGTTACGTTTGTTTGAGAGACAGATGAGTAATGGACATCTAACGTTCTTCAATCATCTTGCTTCTTTAAAACTACCTGAAGGCACTACTTTCGGCGATTACCAAGCAAACTTAAAGCAGCTCATCACGTCGTTTGAAACACGATTCCGAGACCTCACTAGTTTGGAAATGGAACTTACGGTGTTCAGCACTCCTTTTTCAGTTTCCACCGATGACTTGTCATCGTCACTTCAATTGGAGATTATTGATTTGCAAAATTCAACTTTGTTGAAAGAGAGGTACTACAACACGTTGTATTTGTCACGATGGTAGTGTTCATTACAGAAAAAACATTTCCCAAACTTCACAACAATGCCGCTCAGATCATGTGCATGTTTGGATCTACGTTTTGATGTGAGCAGCTTTTCTGAGCAATGAAAACAGTTATAAAGTAAGGAACGATCGCTTCTTCAAGATGCAACAATGAAGGCCATCCTCCGCATTAACGCTGCGAACACTTTGATGCCTGATATTTCTGATCTTGCAATGAAAAGAAAATTTCAAACTACAGAGGCCCAATAAATTTAGTATGCAATTTCTTGTAAAACATTTGTTTCTTATTTATTTCCTGAAGATCGTATTTCCTGGTGTAGCATGTCACCACGTCTTAGCAGCTAAGAGTGTGAGGTTGTCGATCTTGTAAGACGCAGCTGGCACATCAAAACGCTTGCCTTGCCGCCTGCCTCAGCCAGCCGTGCCACGTGTTGGCGTGCCGGCCCACTTGACTGGTCGCAGCGAGCGACGCGGCTACCTGCAGCAGGGAGCGCTCCGCGGCTCACAGCGGAGCCCACGAGCTGGAACAGCCTGCCCTAGATAGATCAAACGCATCGGCTACTTTGCTTACGGAAGCAGCCACAATACGAGCATCGAAAATTTAGCCGCGTTCGAATTTACTTAGCTCTGATATATTGCACTCACGACCAAACAGAAAACTGTGTTGACAACGACTGACATCGCATAGGTGGCGTTTGTGGTCCTGCAGGTAGCCAAGCATCTGCGTTCGTGTTCAAGCGTGCATTTCTCGCGGTGTTTCTACATTTTTGTCCAACTTCTGTACGTCCCAGTGCTAGTGAAAGGATTATTTAGGTAATACAAGATTGGTAAATACTTATACCTAACATGCACTTACTATGTTAGATGTACACCTGCTGCCCAGCCATGACTACGACGTGCTCTCATTGCAACGTTCCGGGTTCGAATCTCGTTCAGGCACACAGTTTACAATGTTTGATAACAGCAACATACGTTGCCAAAGTATAATATTCATCCTGGGCCGTGGGTTACCCAGTGATCCGTAATATCCATTCTTCCAGGAGTGCTTGTGCCTTTAGGATGCTACAATACATAAGAAAGTAGAAGCAATCTGCTGAATTATAGACCCATATCGTTGACGTCGATTTCCAGCAAGATTTTAAAACATTACTGCGTTCCAACACTATGAAATATCTGGAAGAAAATGATGTATTTCCACACAAAAAATGGATCAAATGGCTCTGAGCACTATGGGACTTAACATCTGAGGTCATCAGTTCCCTAGACTGAGAACTACTTAGATCTAACTAACCTAAGAACAGCATACACATCCATGCCCGAGGCAGGATTCGAACCTGCGACCGTAGCAGCAGCGCGGTTCCGGGCTGAAGCGCCTAGAACCGCTCGGACACAACGGCCGTCTATTGCCACATAATCAGCAAGGATTCAGAAAATAGTATTCATGTGAAAGGCAACTGGCTGTTTACTCGTACGAAGGAATGAGTGCTATCAACAAAGTGTTTGAACTTGGTCCCATATTTCCGCATTTCCAGAAAGTTTTTCACACAGTTTCTCGTAACTGGCATGTAATAAAATTTTGTGCCTATACAGCATCGTCGCAGTAGTGCGACTACATTTCCTATCAGGAATTGACGTAAAATCGTCTAATGAAACCGAAACGATATATGGAGTTGTCCAAAAGTGTTTTAGATCCCCCGCTTTCCTCAATCTATGTAGAAGACTTATGGCGCAATCTGAGCAGCCCTGCCCTGTTGGCAGATTGTGCTGTCGTTAAGACATCGCATCAAAGCGAATTATAAAGGATTCGCATTGTCCGTGAGCAATATGAAACGTGACGTCCTCATGGTTGACGCGAGTACTAAAACAATTCCGCTGAATTTAGGCTACGCGATAAATAATACAGAATTAAAGGTTGTCGATTCAGATAGGTAGGGATTACAATTACGAATAACACACTGAAACCGTCTTACAGAAAATGTTATGAGGAAGGAAAACCAAAGACAGCGTGTAATTGTGAGAACACTTGGAAAATGCAGGAAAATGCAACGAATCTACTAAGGAGACTGACTGCACTGTTTCTGTTCGTTCTCCTGTGGAGTATTGCTGCGCTGTATGGGGTCCTTACGAAAGAGAATTGATGGATGATTTCGAAAAAGTAGAAAAAGTGCAGCTAGTTTAGTAGTCTACTACCACAAAGCAAGGGGGAGAGAGTGTCGAAAGTATGATACGTAAACTGGGTTGGCAATGATATAATAAAAGCGTTTTTCACTGTGGCGAGATGTATTCATGAAATTTCAAACACCAACTATAAACTCCGAATGTCAAAATATTGTGTTGGCTGGCACATGCATAGGGAGAAAGACCATCGTAATAAAATGAGAAAAATTCGAGCTCGTAAGGAAAGATTTAGATGTTCATTTTTGTCATGTGTTTTTCTATGGTATAACAAATAGTTTTACAGTAGTTCTACGAGTTTTGTTCTCTAGAAGCTTAAAATTTCTTTGCATCATATTATTCGAGTGCGCATTTTGCTATTCGTGAAAGATTCGCGAATTATGGTCGTGTAACTGAAGAGACAGAAGTGACTAAGAAATTTACACATGTTAAGGGAAGTACTCTCCATGACTGAGAAAACGACGTACCACGAAGGAATTATCTGACTGAAACGGAAATTGGTAGATGTTACGTACATATACAGAGAAAAAATGATTACAATGTCAGAAAAAAATGGATGATTTTGTAAGGTGCCGACGGTCTTGCACCTTACATGAGTCCATTTAACGTGACTGCAGTCACTTTGCGAGCACTTTAGGTCAATAAAAACGACTGACAGCGGCGCAATCGCTTTGTAGATGAGTAGTTGGTGTTTGTTGGAGTAATACTCTCGATTACAGTGTAGGAAATCTATGTGGAAACGCATCGGCACGCTGGCTAGGTAATACAGCGAGAATTAGGCGATTTTGTAATTATAAGATTTTGAGGAGATTTAGTATGTGAGACAGAGCTCGGCTCGGCTACCTCCCCGGCTAGCCGCCGAAGGCCACAGCCTGAACCGCGCGGCAGCGGCGTGGTTGCCATGGAAACGCCGTCAGCGGCGTGGCGCGGTGGGGTCTGCGTCGCCGTTTGCCCATGTCGAACCGCTACCGCAGCCGCTGCCGGCGCCGCGCTCCAGGTCCGCGCCGCCAATCACAGCACGCGCTGAGCGTGACGTCAGGTACGGAACCCCGAGCCACACGAACTTCCGCCGAACCGCTGGCGCGGACGCGGCGGCAGCTACGAAATACTTATCAAAAATGGTTCAAATGGCTCTGAGCACTATGGGACTTAACGTCTGAGGTCATCAATCCCCTAGAACTGACAACTACTTAAACCTAACTAACCTAAGGACATCACACACATCCATGCCCGAGGCAGGATTCGAACCTGCGACCGTAGCAGTCGCACGGCTCCGGACTGCGCGCCTAGAACCGCGAGACCACGGCGGCCGGCAAATACTTATCATCCGGTTCCAAGGAAACTTATTCGGTAGAAAAATTTGATTCTTGCGCACCTTCTCTCGATAAAGGGCCGAAATTCTTTTCGTTATTCGTCGTGGTTACTTGCTGTATCGCATTTACGTAAACCTTTACACGAAATTTTAATGAGTGTGCAGAGGTAAAAACGCATTGCGTGGACTCTGCGTTCAGTTCATTTTAGGTAATACATTATTGCGTATGAAATTTAGCCAACATATCGAAATTGTTTTTAAAGCTGAGAGCAGAACGATAGCTATCACCGTTCTCGAGATATTGAATGATATGTCGGCGGACGGGTTGTGCGGTGACGCGCGCGGTCGCTCGCGACGCCACCGATACTTTGACCTGCTCGTCGTAAATCATGTGGTTGTATCAACCGCAAATTTCGTAAACAGTTCAAGAAATCGAAACGTGTTTTTTTTCCAAACGATGACTTGTAAAAACTCATGTATTTTGTCGCATGATAACATCCAAAATCTATTTATCTACCGAGATATGAAAGTAACTACAGTTTTCCAGAAGGGATAGATGAATTTTTTTAAACGGCATGTAATAGCATTGTAAGTAGGCTGTTCAAGTTTTTGTATTGGTAACGCCACGTAGCACTCTGTATGAAAATCACTGGCTGTGCTGTGTGCAGTCTGTGGCTGGTTGGCATTGTTGGAATACTCGCCATTGTAGTGTTGGGCTGCTGGCTGTTAACAGCGTGTAGCGTTGCGCAGTTGGAGGTGAGCCGCCAGCAGTGGTGGATGTGGGGAGAGAGATGGCGGAGTTTTGAGAGCGGACGATCTGGACGTGTGTCCATCAGAGACAGTAAATTTGTAAAACTGGATGTCATGAACTGATATATATATTCTGACTTTTGAACACTATTAAGGTAAATACATTGTTTGTTCTTTATCAAAATCTTTCATTTGCTAACTACGCCTATCAGTAGTTAGTCCCTCCAGTAGTTAGAATCTTTTATTTAGCTGGCAGTAGTGGCGCTCGCTGTATTGCAGTAGTTCGAGTAACGAAGATTTTTGTGAGGTAAGTGATTCATGAAAGGTATAGGTCATTGTTAGTCAGGGCCATTCTTTTGTAGGGATTTTTCAAAGTCAGATTGCGTTGCGCTAAAAATATTGTGTGTCAGTTTAGTGTTGATCAGAATAGGCAAAGAGCGAAATGTGTGAGTACGTTCAGTTCTACTCAGCTGCTTGAAAATCAAATAACGTAAGAGGTTTACCAGCACAGTCATTCATAAATTTTCTAAGGGGACGTTTCAGCATGTGGAATGAGAAGTTAAACCGAAACTAATTTGCTGGTATGTCATAAGATGTAATTTGCTAAGTATCTACAGCTATTGATTATTTCCTTTGGTAAGTAACAAACTTTTTTCCTTGATCCAGTGTACTTTATTGGTTCAATACGTCTTTCGCCTTTTACTTTAAGGCATCTTCGGTGGAATCTAGAATGATTCAGTTTTGTTTTGATATGTGATACTTGCAGATTATAAAACAGGTCACATCTTTTTTTACGTGAATAACTGATTACTTACAGTGAATCGAGTTTTTGGCGGACATCTGCGTTACCCCTCAGCTAGTCACATGCAGGAGTTTGAACTGAAACTTAGATTATGGAACATAATCACATTTTCATGTTCGTTCTTTTTTCTTGTCACTAGCTGTAGACAGTTTACTGAAAACTCTGATTTGAAGTCGTAACTACAGTGTGTTTACCTCATGTCCCTTCCTGTTTGATTTGTTTATGTACATGTTTCCGAGCTAATGAATTACAAGCTGAAAACTAATGTTTGGCCGGCCGGTGTGGCCGTGCGGTTAAAGGCGCTTCAGTCTGGAACCGCGTGACCGCTACGGTCGCAGGTTCGAGTCCTGCCTCGGGCATGGATGTGTGTGATGTCCTTAGGTTAGTTAGGTTTAATTAGTTCTAAGTTCTAGGCGACTGATGACCTCAGAAGTTAAGTCGCATAGTGCTCCGAGCCATTTGAACCATTTGAACTAATGTTTGTTTATTTCTGTTCTCCTTATATCTGTTTGTGTGTGTGGCTAGCCAGTGATAGTTATAGAAGAAAGTGAATGCAGTAGTTGTCAGACACTGGTTGAAAGGTTTGGTGTTCAGCTGATTTCAGTTTTGGTTTAAATGTTTTGTGCAGGAGTGCATGGAAGAGTAAATTCACTGCTTACATTAATAGACAAAATAGTAGAATAGCATTTCAGCAGATGTTTATTATCAGAGTACTACCACCGAACCCCTTTGTGCTCACTCTTTGACGCCTCATAATATATCCTGTCAACAAATCCCTCTTGTAGTCAAAGTTGCGCCGTAATTTCCTCTTTCTCCTCTTATTAATTCCGTTAGTTACACGATCCTCGTATCTAATCTTCAGCATTCTTATTGATCACCACGTTTTGAAAGCGTCCATTGTCTTCTTGACAGAACTGTTCATCGTCCACGTTTCACTTGCATACAAGGCTGCACTGCACAAATACCTTTGTAAAATAGTACCCAACCATTAGAATTTATATTCGATGTGAATTTTCTTCTTCAGAACGCTTTTCTTGCCATTGACAGTCTTCATTTTATATCCTCTCTACTTTTGCCTTCTCAGTTACTGCTTCCCTTTCAAGTCATTGAAGTTTTAGAAATGCAGTTTGGTTTCTGTACAAGTTGTAGATAATCTTGTGTCCCCGTGTTTTATCGATGACATCTACGGAGCTTCAAAGAATGTTTTAATTAAGATTGTCAAAACCTTTCTGTAAACACGCAAATGCTATAGACACAGTTTCGCAGTTCTTCAGTCTGTCTACTTGGCTAAGTGGTACGATCAGTATTGCCTTGCGTGTTCAGACAGATCTCACAGGAATCTAACATTGTGCTTATGTTAGTTTGTACAACCCCCTCCCGCTCTCCTCTCTACATATTCCTTCCACTTTCTGTTGTTGTTGTGGTCTCCAGTCCTGAGACTGGTTTCATGCAGCTCTCCATGCTACTCTGTCCTGTGCAAGCTTCTTCATCTCCCAGTACCTACTGCAACCTACATCCTTCTGAATCTGCCTAGTGTATTCATCTCTTGGTCTCCCTCTACGATTTTTACCCTCCACGCTGCCCTCCAATAGTAAATTGGTGATCTGTCGATGTCTCAGAACATGTCCTACCAACCGATCCCTTCTTCTAGTCAAGTTGTGCCACAAGCTCCTCTTCTCCCCAATTCTATTCAATACCTCCTCATTAGCTTTGTGATCTACCCATCTAATCTTCAGCATTCTTCTGTAGCACCATATTCCGAAAGCTTCTATTCTCTTCTTGTCTAAACTATTTATCGTCCATGTTTCACTTCCATACATGGCTACACTCCATACAAATACTGTCAGAAATGACTTCCTGACACTTAAATCAATACTCGATGTTAACAAATTTCTCTTCTTCAGAAACGATTTCCTTGCCATTCCACTCTCTAGCCTTCTCTTATTTGCTTAGTTCTGGCTTGCCACATGAGTTCCTGACAGTTGCTTCTCCTTTGAGCAAAGCTTCCTTTCTTCTTTCTCATTTTCATTCTCCTATGTTTTCCAAATGCGAAATCGCGTTGCAATTTTGGACTTTCTGTCAACGTCATGTTTAGACATTTCTATTTCCCATGGCCTACCTTATTTGCTGCATTTTTATATTTTTCCCTCTTGTCATATTTAATATATCAAGTTTTATCTAACGATTTCTACTGTACCTTTTTCCCGTTCGCATACTCTGCTGCCGGCCGGTGTGGCCGAGCGGTTCTAGGCGCTTCAGTCTGGAGCCGCGCGACCGCTACAGTCGCAGGTTCGAATCCTGCCTCGGGCATGGATGTGTGTGATGTCCTTAGGTTAGTTAGGTTTAAGTTGTTCTAAGTTCTAGCGGACTGATGACCTCAGAAGTTAAGTCCCATAGTGCTCAGAGCCATTGTGAAATTTTGTAGAAAGGGAAAAATTGTTGAGAAGAGTTCTGTTCCCAGGCCGTACATTGGTCGGCACTGGCAAACTGGGTATTTTGAGAGCTTCTAGTGATGTGATTCGCTCGGTAAAAGTTGAGGTGGGAGAAAAGAGGTGAAGAGCGATCTTGCTCGACTCTCTGTAGATGTCTTCCGTTCTGGGCTCCTGTACTGAGAGGACGTTAGCCGAGACGTCTCCCCTCTCGGTCTTTCGTTCTGCGAGGACGTCAGCCGCGGCAGCTCATTGCTGACGGAAATATTGTCGCAGTTAGAGAAGTGTACGATCAGCAGTCTGTTGACCGAATACTAGAGGACTGCACTTTCCGAGACCCCACTCGCCGACCGCACGGCCGCGCCGTCGCCGTCGGAGACCGCCGCTGCAGCAGGAATGTTACGGTGAGATCGCTCCCGCTTCGGCCTGTGTTAGGAGTAACGTTAAAGAGTTGGATCACGGGAAATTGCTGTATCCACAGAGGTTTCGTGGTACTTTGGGGTGTAGGGGTTCTTCGTAGTTTACGTTTGTGTCGATGTCAGTTGGTCAGCCAATTTATAAGAGATCGCGTCTTGTACCGATTTTGTCACAGTTCACTGCCAATGCCAGTTAGGAGGGTAATTTGTAAATTGTTCGTTGTGTTATTCAGTATTGATCTAAACGTTATAATAAAGAAATTTATTGTGATTCAGTAGAGCTGTTACTTTCAGTATTGACCCTGAATTCACCTTTGTTTCATATTTATTTCTCTATAATTGTCTGAAGTCATTGAACACCCTAAGTGTTCGTTATGGTTCACGTTTAGAGTTAAAATAGGTTTGATTTATTGTCAACACTACCACCGCTGATTAATTAGGGGTGACAGAGGGAGATTTAAATCTAGCGTTAAGCATTCTTGCATACATTTCCACTCCCAATTTCTCTCTAAGTTGTTTGTCGGGGGCGAACACACGCAAACTCCAGACAAGAAACGGGTATGGGTGTTACAATTTTTCAAGGGAAACAGCTTCACAAATTAAGCACGTCAATAACGCGTTGGTCCACCTCTGATCCCTATTCGAGCAGCGGTTTTTCGGCTTGCTATTGATTGATAGAGTTAAATCGGCCAAATCGTAAGCTGGTTGGAGTCCCCCCCTCCCCCCTCCCGCAATGCTCCCAACGATCTCAATTGGAAAGAGATCGGGCGACCGGAGGGTTTAGCAAGCACGAAGACAAGCAGTAGAAACTTTCGCCGTGTGTGGGCGGGCAATATCTTGCTGAAATGTAAGCCCAGGATGGCTTGCCACGAATGGGGCGTAAAACATCACCGACGTGCCGCTGGGATGTGACGGTGCCACGGGCCGTGCTGTGAAGTGAAGCGGCACCCCAGGCCACTCCTGGTCGGTGGGCTGTACGGCAGGTGACCAGCACGCTGGTCACTGGGGGTTAGTTCGAAGAAGCGAGCCGGCCGGAGTGGCCGAGCGACCGCTACGGTCGCAAGTTCGAATCCTGGCTCGGGCAGGTTTAAGTAGTTCTACGTCTAGGGGACTGATGACCTCTGATGTTGTCCCATAGTGCTCACAGCCATTTGAACCATTTGAAAGAAACGAGACTCATCGCTGATGACACTTCTACTCGAGTCAGCGAGATTGCCCGCCCTAATGACCAGCGGATGCTAAGCTGACTGTCAGCCGCTACACCGCCTGACGTCTGGGAGTGGCGGTCTGGTGTGCCACTTCAGTTCGTAGCAGCAACCCTTTCGTTGCCATTCGCGACAGTCTTACAGCACAGCGGGACTTGGACGATATTCCACCCTCGTTTTGTTGCTCTTCATGGAAAACCGTCTTTCGGTTACGTTTCAGGAAGATAATTCCCGCCCACACACAGGGAGAGTTTCTACTGGTTGTCTTTCTGCTTGCTTAATTTGCGAAGCTCTTTCTCTTGAAGAACCCATCTAATTTTTAAGAAAATGTTATCATTTGCTTGTCTGTACACTTACGCCACACCTACCCATTTCCGTCCCAGCCGTCCTTCGTGGTGCATCATTTTTTTTTTTTTTTTTTTACATTGATGTGTACAAGAGGGGTTCAGATCGTGTAATTATGCTGGCCTAGGATTGGGCACGTAAGAGTATTTGAGATCCTCTCTGAAATTCCTTGTGGCCATATAAGTCATGTTTCAAGTGAACCTGGACGAGATATTTCTGTTTATGGAGAGATATCGGCAGCTTGTGGTCTAGTGGATAGTATCGCTATCTCTTTATTGCGGAGCCTCGGGTTCGATTCCCGGCTGGGTAGGAGATTCTCTTCACTCGGAACTGGGTCTTACTGCTGTTCTACTTACTTCATCTCCTCTTCACCTCACGCGCAAGTCACCGGAGTGATGTAAAATAAAATTGCGCTTGGCGGCCGAACAAGTAGGTCCCCTGCCAATTATGCCACACATCTATTTTATTTCGTGATAAGCCACGATGAAACGGAGTTCCCTTGCCTGTTACGCAAGTTAAGACTGATTTATTGAAACAACGTTCCGTCTTTTATAAATGCGTCTGGCTACAGTGCACTAGTTACCTTTGACGGAAAGCCGACGACCTGGGCAGCGTGCTTTTCCACCGAGCAGTGGTTGTGTGCCCCTGCTACTGGCCACCGACTAGCTCGAGCGCACGACCGGGCCTGTTAACAACACATGCCGCAGACGTGTGCCGGTACGGCCGGCGACGACAAACAACACCCCGGAAAGCAGAAGGCGATAATGTCTCGCCGACAGAAAACTTAACCGATCGTAGTCAACAGGAAATGAGATGTGGCGTCAGAAAGGGCATGCGGCAACCCTCTGCGACCAACACTGCCAAATCCTTAATAACACGGCCGACCCCGTTTTGAAGCGGGACAAGGCCCAAAGAAACAAAAGTCGACGGGAAATGAGACCTACAGAAACAGCCGAGAACTGGTCAGTTCTCCTACCGAAAGCAGCACCGTGAGACATAAACAACGTGGAAACGGCAGTAATGCACCTGGAGGTCGTGTTGCGGCACCTCCTAGCATCGTCTCGGTTCTCCTCTGGAGAGTGCCGCGGGCGCAGTAAGTCGTCGGCAGCCCCCTGCAGCAGTACCGAGCCACGCTGCCTCTAGAGCCGTCGTAATTGCGAAAGTGTTACCAGTGCAAGGTAATGTGCACAAACTGGCGTCTAGTATGTACCATAAATGTTGGCCAAATCATTCGCTCTTATTGTCCACAATCTTCTTCAAACTATTCGCGAACAACTCTCGCCCAGTGACATGGTCCATTGTCATCTACGAGGGCAGTTCAATAAGTAATGCAACACATTTTTTTCTGAAACAGGGGTTGTTTTATTCAGCATTGAAATACACCAGGTTATTCCCCAATCTTTTAGCTCCACAACACTATTTTTCAACGTAATCTCCATTCAATGCTACGGCCTTACGCCGCCTTGAAATGAGGGCCTGTATGCCTGCACGGTACCATTCCACTGGTCGATGTCGGAGCCAACGTCGTACTGCATCAATAACTTCTTCATCATCCGCGTAGTGCGTCCCACGGATTGCGTCCTTCTTTGGGCCAAACATATGGAAATCCGACGGTGCGAGATCGAGGCTGTAGGGTGCATGAGGAAGAACAGTCCACTGAAGTTTTGTGAGATCCTCTCGGGTGCGAAGACTTGTGTGAGGTTTTGCATTGTCATGAAGAAGGAGAAGTTCGTTCTGATTTTTGTGCCTACGAACACGCTGAAGTCGTTTCTTCAATTTCTGAAGAGTAGCACAATACACTTCAGAGTTGATCGTTTGACCATGGGGAAGGACATCGAACAGAATAACCCCTTCAGCGTCCCAGAAGACTGTAACCGTGACTTTACCGGCTGAGGGTATGGCTTTAAACTTTTTCTTGGTAGGGGAGTGGGTGTGGCGCCACTACATTGATTGCCGTTTTGTTTCAGGTTCGAAGTGATGAACCCATGTTTCATCGCCTGTAACAATCTTTGACAAGAAATTGTCACCCTCAGCCGCATGACGAGCAAGCAATTCCGCACAGATGGTTCTCCTTTGCTCTTTATGGTGTTCGGTTAGACAACGAGGGACCCAGGGGGAACAAACCTTTGAATATCCCAACTGGTGAACAATTGTGACAGCACTACCAACAGAGATGTCAAGTTGAGCACTGAGTTGTTTGATGGTGATCCGTCGATCATCTCGAACGAGTGTGTTCGCACGCTCCGCCATTGCAGGAGTCACAGCTGTGCACGGCCGGCCCGCACGCGGGAGATCAGACAGTCTTGCTTGACCTTGCGGCGATGATGACACACGCTTTGCCCAACGACTCACCGTGCTTTTGTCCACTGCCAGATCACCGTAGACATTCTGCAAGCGCCTATGAATATCTGAGATGCCCTGGTTTTCCGCCAAAAGAAACTCGATCACTGCCCGTTGTTTGCAACGCACATCCGTTACAGACGCCATTTTAACAGCTCTGTACAGCGCTGCCACCTGTCGGAAGTCAATGAAACTATACGAGACGAAGCGGGAATGTTTGAAAATATTCCACAAGAAATTTCCGGTTTTTTCAACCAAAATTGGCCGAGAAAAAAAATGTGTTGCATTAGTCATTGAACTGCCCTCGTATAAAATTTCCATCGTTGTTTGGGAACACGAAGTCCACAAACGGCTGCAAACGGTCTAAAGAGATTCAGTTCCACCAGGGGACCTACTGCATTCAATGTAAACACAGCCCAGACCACTACGGAGCCACCACCAGCTAGCACAGTGCCTTGTTAGCAACCTGGGTCCAGGGCTTCGTGGGGTCAGTGCCACAGTCGAAGCCTTCCTTCACCTCTTACATGCTGAAATCCGGACTCACCTGACCAGGCCGCGGTTTTCCAGTCGCCTACTGTCCGACCGATACGGTCAGGAGCCCATGAGGGGCGCTGCAGGTGGTGTGCTGCTCGCCCGCGTCGGTCGTCTGCCACCATAGCCCAGTGACGCCACAAATTGCCTCAGTGTCCTAACGGATATGTTCCTCGTACAAGCCACTTTGATTGATGGAGTCATTCACGCAGTGGCAACACCGGTTCCCGCCAGATCACCGCAGTTAAGCGCTGTCGGACTTGGCTAGCACTCGGATGAGTGACCGTCCAGTCTGCAGTGCGCTGTTGGCAAGCGGGGAGCACTCAGCCCTCGTCAGGCAAACTGGGGAGCTACTTGACTGAGAGGTAGCGGCTCCGGTCCCGAAAACTGTTAATGCCCGGGAGACCGGTGTGCTGACCCCTGTATCCGCGAGCAGTGACGCCCAAGGGTCTGAGGATGACACGGCGGTCGGTCAGTACCGTTAGGATCTTCCGAGACCTCTTTGGACGGAGTCTAGTTTTTTATATAAATTTTCTTTTCTTCTTTAAGTCGCAGTATAATACAGGGTGATTCAAAAAGAATACCACAACTTTAGGAATTTAAAACTCTGCAACGACAAAAGGCAGAGCTAAGCACTATCTGTCGGCGAATTAAGGGAGTTATAAAGTTTCATTTAGTTGTACATTTGTTCGCCATTTCAGCCAATAAAGTTTTTGGTCCCTTTTTCTTCGAAGGTGCTACTGTAACTGGACTACAGTATCTGGAGATGTTAGAGAATTGGCTGTTCCCTCAGCTCGAACAAGAAGCACAACAATTCATATTTCAGCAGGATGGTGCGCCACCACATTGGCACTTATCTGTCCGTAACTACCTGAACGTCAACTACCCGAGGCGATGGATCGGCCGCCAGGCAGCCCGTGACAGAGCACTTCATCACTGGCCTCCAGGAAGCCCTGATCTTACCCCCTGCGATTTTTTCTTATGGGGGTATGTTAAGGATATGGTGTTTCGGCCACCTCTCCCAGCCACCATTGATGATTTGAAACGAGAAATAACAGCAGCTATCCAAACTGTTACGCCTGATATGCTACAGAGAGTGTGGAACGAGTTGGAGTATCGGGTTGATATTGCTCGTGTGTCTGGAGGGGGCCATATTGAACATCTCTGAACTTGTTTTTGAGTGAAAAAAAACGTTTTTAAATACTCTTTGTAATGATGTATAACAGAAGGTTATATTATGTTTCTTTCATTAAATACACATTTTTAAAGTTGTGGTATTCTTTTTGAACCATCCTGTATAATGCTACTTTTTCTTACGAACACAAACGAACAAACGTTATTTTTTTTTAAGACACAACTATTTCAAAAAGAAGCATTTATTTCAATTATGGCAGTTATTTAAGTCAAGAAGCAATTCCTTATTTCATCAAGAGGCAATTACGTTTTTATAAAGAAACAATTAGGTTTATTGAAACTTGTCTAGCTGATAATCGGTCAGAATCGCAGAAAATAATATTTTCTGTAATGGCGTCTGCAGCCACGTCGAGAATATAAATACTGGTGAGGACAAGGAAAGGCTGAAGGGAAGGGCGGGCTGAAGGGGAGGAAGGAGGCCAATAAAAATTACAAAAAAATCTGTATGAGTAATGTTCGCCATAGGTGAGGTCCCAGGTTCGAGTCTCGATCCAGCATACACCACTATTACATTTCTACATATGATGATAATTACATTTCTGAAAGAGGCACGGCCGAATAAATGTGACAGCTATTAATCAGTGATTTATAAACGAAAAACATATCAGGTTTTGTTATCAAGAGGAATCAGTTAAGAACCTGAGATTTCTCGACTATAAGAGATTGACTGGAATAACGCACAGAAGAAAAGAAATAAAAATTGAGAAGTTACGAGACGGACATTCGTCATTAAAAAGAAAAATATTCTGAATTGATACTCAATAACTGAGGAATCAACGCGTTACTGATCAGAGCATAAGGTGGAAAGTTAATTAGGAAGCTACACTAGTGAACCCTCGGTGACTTACTGGCAGCTCAAAAGGAAACGTGGATGTGGTGACCTTGGAAGAGGCAGGCTGGCGCTACCTTATTTAAGCGGCTGGGCAAACTGGTAAGGTGGGCCGTTGCTGGACTGGGAACGCAATTACGCTTCACGTTTCACATATCACAAGTCACCCGAATGAAAATTCTATAAAGCTTCCATTTGTTAGAACAGAAAATCACGGATAAATGGCACTACGTTATAGTCCATAATTTTTCTTCATTTTCTGTAAAGTGGTTCATTTACATTTAACTTTCCAATTCTAGTCCAAAAATGGGACTGAAATGAATAGTTTGTAGCAGCAGAACACGGATATAAAGCTATACGCATAAAAGTAACTTGGGTCGCACCCCCGGTAAGATTTAATTTTAGCAATTATATACTTTGTGGAAGTTCCGTGAGGCTTCTCTCGGCTCAGTCTGGAACCGCGCGACCGCTACGGTCGCAGGTTGGAATCCTGCCTCGGGAATGGATGTGTGTGATGTCCTTAGGTTAGTTTGGTTTAAGTAGTTCTAAGTTCTAGGGGACTCATGACCTCAGAAGTTAAGTCCCATAGTGCTCAGAGCGATTTGAACCACTTCTCTCGGCTGATGCTGTTGCCTACAGACAAGTCGCGACGCTGCAGGATTGTAGGGAAATGCAGCAAAGGTTTGCAGAGATTGGCGGTTCGCCCTCATAACATAAACAAATGTAAAGCAGAAAGAGCCATTATTTTATCATTACACGATTGCAGAAAGAACAGAGAAAGCGACTGATTCCGTAAAAAATTGCGGAGGGATTTGAACAACGAGGTAAAAACAATCGCAGCTAAGGAAGATGCCAGAGTTTCAGTGGAAGAATGCCCAGGAAATGTACTCCAGACACGAAAGATAGCTTACAAAGCACTGGTTCGACCAATATTTGAAGACGGGTCGTCATTCTGGAATCCGCGCGACATAGGACGGGTGAGTTAGGTGAGTGTTGTTTAACGTCCCGTCGACAACGAGGTCATTAGAGACGGAGCGCAAGCTCGGGTTAGGGAAGGATGGGGAAGGAAATCGGCCGTGCCCTTTCAAAGGAACCATCCCGGCATTTGCCTGAAACGATTTAGGGAAATCACGGAAAACCTAAATCAGGATGGCCGGAGACGGGATTGAACCGTCGTCCTCCCGAATGCGAGTCCAGTGTGCTAACCACTGCGCCACCTCGCTCGGTGACATAGGACGGAAAGAAGAAATAGAGAACAAGCAAAGACGAGCAGCTTATCGTGTTACAGGTTCACTTAGTAAGCGCGAAAGTATCACGCCGATTCTGGGCCAAATCGAGTGGCAGGCGCTGCAAGAGAGGCGTGCTGCATCACGGTGCGACCTACGTTGCTGCATGAGTCAACCGATATGTTGCTGCCTCCCGCGTCTGTCTCGCGTAAAGACTGTGAAGGTGAAATCAGAGACATTCGGGCTCACACGGAGACTTACCAGCGACTGGAACAGGAAAGGGGGAGAAGTGACAGTGGTACCCTCGGCCACACGCCCTAAGGCGGCTAGCAGAGCGTAGGTGTAGAGGTGCATTATGTGTCGGAAAGGAACCGGGGACTGTACAGTTAAATGCAATTATTCGTACTTGTTACTTTTTGCCACTTTACTTCTGGTGACACTCTACACTCCACGGGCAATTAATGTAAAGACCTCACCTGCGTAGCAGAGGTTACGAACTCACGCCTGTGTGATGGAATTCGACTCTGAAGTAGCCAGTTGGGTTGGGAGAAATTTTCACCACTATTTGGTCGGCAATGGGAGGTGAGCCGGTGGTACAAAGTTCCCGACCACCAGACACCTCTCCGCAGGTGGCGCCACTGGCTGTGGCCCGTGTGTGCCGGCAGCGGGGGAGGATGCTCGAGGTGGAGGAGGAGCGCGTGCCGGAG
Organism: Schistocerca nitens; assembly: GCF_023898315.1. NCBI lineage: Eukaryota > Metazoa > Arthropoda > Insecta > Orthoptera > Acrididae > Schistocerca > Schistocerca nitens. The sequence goes on along the minus strand of NC_064623.1, from coordinate 230,199,687 downwards.
TCTCTGCTCCGACTGGACCGCCTCTTACCGTGTCTACACGTAAACGCGCTGCGAAACCCGGTATGCCAAAGACAACAATGGAGAAACGACACAGGAAAAAAAAAGACCATAAGGTCAGACTTTTCGACCGACGTTCATTAACGAGTTCGCGCACACAGACTAGAATAAGCACGTTTTAGAATGCCGTGCTATGTTAACTCAATTTCGAAATGCAGTGAACCTGCCAAAGTTATGTTTTCAGATGAACGAGTCTTTTATCGGAGCTCGCGTGCTCGAAATACTGTCGTTTGAGCCAAAGAGAATCCTTAGTACACAGTCAGAAAGGATCCCGCCCAACGCAATGATACGGTCATCACAACATTTGCTTCAGCTGTACTTTTTAGGGGGCTGTGAATGGCGCAGATTACTTAAACGCGTTACAAACACGGTTAATGTCTCAGCTCGAGGAAAGGGGCCTCCAAGAGAGCACGTGCCTGCAGCAAGACGGAGCGCCCCGCCACTACGCTCTCGCAGCGCGCGAGTTGCCAAAAGAACATTGCCCAGGGAGGCGGACAGGTCGCGGCTCATCAGCGACACTAGTTCCCACCCGGCAAGTCCTCTCCTCACCTCACCACAGCTGGCAACTCGTTATGGGGGTCATCGAGGCGCACGTATCTGCACGTCGTTATGTTACAAACAAAGAAATGCGCAATGCTGTTCAGGATGCATTTCGCACTATAACACGGAAATGCTGGAAAATATGTGAAGAAGAACACGGAGGCGTATGAAAATGTGTTTACAGCACGATGGGGATCGTGCCTGTATACTGGGGACTTAATACGTAAGTAAATACTTGTTGGGCCGGCCGCGGTGGTCTAGCGGTTCTGGCGCTGCAGTCCGGAACCGCGGGACTGCTACGGTCGCAGGTTCGAATCCTGCCTCGGGCATGGGTGTGTGTGATGTCCTTAGGTTAGTTAGGTTTAAGTAGTTCTAAGTTCTAGGGGACTTATGACCTAAGATGTTGAGTGCCATAGTGCTCAGAGCCATTTGAACCATTTTTTAAATACTTGTTCTAAAACAAACAGCATTCGCTACTAGGGGTACTGGGGACTTTTTACCCACCCTGAATACTTCCCAAGCCACCTATATTGTGTGGCGAAGGCTACTACGTGTTCGACAGCGAATTGTGTACGGTAAGCAGTGTTTGCAAGCGTCCGTACGGTCCCCAGCCTCTGTCACTGTGCTGAGAATTGAGGCAGCGCCACACTGTACTGGCGCCCGTCGTAGCCATCCACAAGACACGACGGGACGGGACGGATACGCGCTCGGCATTTCGCGACAGGTTGGAGGAAGACAACGACAGACAGCCTTACGGAGGACTTGCACCAATGCGGGATTCCCGCATCCGCCCCCAATGCTAATTTGTTATGCGACTGATTTCCACGAAAAGAACCTCGAAAACATAACGTAGCAAAGAGGTTACATCGAGGGAAAATTTGTACGGTGTCTATAATTTCGCACCTTACAAGCACTCATTTACATACTTTGCCGTGATTTACAACCGGGATTAGGTATCATTTGATAGGTTGTACATCATACATACGAATATTTAAAAAAGACCAGAACTGTTCAAATGGCTCTGAGAACTATGGGACTTAACATCTGAGGTCATCAGTTGCCTAGAACTTAGAACTACTTAAACCTAACTAACCTAAGGACATCACACACATCAATGCCCGAGGCAGGATTCGAACCTGCGACCGTAGCGGTCGCGCGGTTACGGACTGTAGCGCCTAGAACCGCGCGGCTACACCGGAACTGTCACGTACGCCTTGTAAATAGATGTTACCGCTTATTGCACGAAAGATAATGGAATGTCTTTAATATCGAAACGGCATAATGAGTGATTGCCTATACTGGTAGAAGTTGGACCACCAGTGGAAATGAAACGGCAGGCGTAACTCAAGCCCTGGGTGGAAAAGCCCGCATAGGTGTGTTGGTCGTGCTTAACACAGGAAGTAGCCGAGACGGACGGACGGCCCTGAAGCACAATACAGCGGCGGCCGGCCGGAATTTGTAGCGAGGCCAGAAGGATAACCGGATAATACTTCAGACACTATGAAAATCTTGGACACAGCAGAGAGGAACGAGGAAGCGTTACCTCGGAAATTACGCAGGCTGGGTTACTTTCGAGGAAGCGTACCACTGTATGAATTCCTAATTAATGGGTAGAGGTATTTCCTCGCAAACTTTCCCCGCTCGACGACAAAAGACTGAAATATGGTTGGTCGGCGTTCAGAAGAATCTGTAGAGAGGGAGAATATTCCGTGGTTTCGAGAATATGATTCGCCCTCTGCTTTTACGAGGGAGGGGAGCCGAGTTTTGCTGGGAAGCCAGCAGTAGAGAGGAAGAGTCTTCCATTCTGAGCGCCCGTGTCTGATGGTCGCTCAGTATCAGCTTTTGTAGGTACAGACGGACTTGCTGTCTTTCCTCTCATGAGATTTTATAGTTAAAACAGGCACTGTACTGTTGCTAACTTATGAAATGGTTCAAATGGCTCTGAGCACTATGGGACTTAACATCTGAGGTCATCAGTCCTCTAGAACTTAGAACTACTTAAACCTAACAAACCTAAGGACATCACACAAACCCATGCCCGAGGCAGGATTCGAACCTGCGACCGTAGCGGTCACGCGCTTCCAGACTGTAGCGCCTAGAGCCGCTCTGCCACTCTGGCCGGCGCTAACTTATCGATTCTGGACTTTGCTTCTGGGTAGGGAGTCGTCGTTTAGTATGCAGCATTCAGTGATTGAGAGCAGTTCTTCTGCCTATAGTCACGTTGAGACTTTGTATGAATTCCGTCCTTGTGGCTGGGAGTTCGCGTTTCTTGTCTGTAGGACACAGAGAGGAAGAGACAGTATTAGATTATACTAGTCAGAGAACCGCCTTCTGCCGTCGTAGTGTTTGAATGAGTTTTTTTTTTTTTGTGGCTCGAGTTTTTCCATCGTCGCAGACAACTACGAGAACCATCACTCCGACGCACCGGACGTAGTACATGTGGTGGTATTGCTAACTGCTTCGGCTTATTACGGCTATAAAGCTAAACAGCTGTGATCATGTAAATTTTATTTCCACTGGGGTTGCACACCACTGTAAACCATCTTTGAAAGTATTGTCTTCAAGTGTTTGGTACGTAGATGATGTCGACTGACATCTCGCTTTATTTATATTAGATAGCGTAGCCATAAAAAGGGGAAGATTTGGGCAATTGATCAATCATATTAGTTAGGAAATTCACTTGCATCTCTTTATGTCCATTGGACATTGATATACACGGTGTCTATAAAGTCCCTGTACAACTTCAATATTTTATTAGAACGGCAGTTGTTGAAACATTTTAACAAAATTTCCTTTTATTATATTCACTGTTTACTGAAGTTTTTATACATACTAAAATTTTGTTTCAGTTATTCTGTTGATGGAAGGAACTGAACCTCTGTAAGATGGCAACTCGTCAAGAGAAGGCACAATGTGTGTCCTGGTTTTTGAGACAAAATCGGATGTTCAGACTCAACGAAACTTCGGAACGAAGTACGGGACAGAGCCACCTTCAATCCGTGCATGGCACAGGGACAGTGTTGGATGAAGGAGGGGGGGAGCGGGCGACCAATAACACCCGAGGAAACCATCGATCGCGTTTTAAACGTCTTCACTCGTTCACCTACGAAGTCCATCCGTTCTGCTGCCAGACAGTTGCAACTACCACGTTCAACTGTGCGTAACGTCCTCCACAAGACGCTACGGTTGTACGCTTACAAAGTGCCACTGTTACAGACACTTGAGGCAAATGACGAGCCAAAACGGACAGAGTTTGCACTCAGCATGCTGGAACGCCTTTCGGAGGACGAAGCATTCCTCAAGCGAGTTTGTTTCAGTGACGAGGCAACTTTTCATGTTTCTAGGACACTAAACAGAAACAATGTGAGAATCTGGGGATCTGAAGACTCCCATGTGCCTAGGGAGCTTCACTGGGATAGTCCAAAAGTAAATGTGCGATGTGGAATCATGTGCAACCGGATAATTGGTCCATTTTTCTTCAATGAGTCAACAATTACTGCAGATGTTTACCTCGACCTTCTGACCGAATATGTAGCATCACAATTGATTGACTTAACAACCAACTATCATTTTCCAATAAGATGGTGCACTATCACATTGGGGACTGCATGTTCGTCGGTTCCTCAATGAAACATTTCCACGCAGGTGGATTGGGACCGATGGGCCAATTCCTTGAACGCCGCGTTCGCCAGATATCACTCCCTTGGACTTTTTTATGGGGGTATTTAAAAGATATTGTGTATACAACACAGATATGGGACATTGCTGAATTGAAGCAAAGGATTCGTCATGCCATTGGCACCACTGATGACGCTATGCTACAACGAACGTGGCAAGAAATCGAGTATCGTCTTGATGTGCTTCGTGCAACTAAAGGCGCCCATATAGAGGTCTATTAAACACTGTCAATAAAATTTTATAAACATTTATTACAATAAAATAAACGTTGTTAAAATATTTCAACAACTGCCGTTGTAATAAAATTTTGAATTTGAAGGGGACTTTACGGGCACCCTGTATAAACATTTGCAATATATAAAGGGGTTTTAATCTACAATAAATGTATAAGCAGAAACAGCATTTATCATTTTGTAGTTACTAGTTCCCTTAATCATTCATTTATGTTTATGCTGTAATTTATATGTTAAAGAGCAAGAAGGAGGAGATGATATCACCATTAAGAGATCCTAAGATCTGCTTCAGGGGGTAGTCAGACAGCGGCAAATCTTCACTTTCGCGTTTAGTATTTTCCGTTGCGCACATGCATTTTACACCCGCCTGGAGTAGAATCTTGGAAGTTAAGTTTGTCCTTTTTCTCCTCGTGCTGGCCTAGACTGCGCTATTGCAGCCATTCCGTCGGCCATCCAGTTTGTTACGAAAGCGATGCCCGCTTCGGCGTCGCCTTTACACCGCGCCGCCCTCCAGGTTGAGTGCCCATAAAACGGATGTGTGTCAGCGGCGCAGGCGCGCTGGGTTACACGGGACGGGGACACCAAAACTGTGTGTGTGTGTGCGTGGGTGGCTGGGTGGGCGAGAAAGGGGATGGCGTTGGAAGAATTTCTGCCAAAGTCGGCATTACCTTTTTGCAATTTCCGTGTTACTTCTAAGCAGTTCCGTTATGGCAGATTCGGTGTTACTTTTTTGCCAGTTTCGATATTACTTTTTTGCCAAATTGGTTGTTATTTTGTACCAATTTCGTTCTTATTTTCAGACAATTTACGTTCTACTCTCTGTCAACTGTGGTGGTGCTTTTAAAGTCACATCATAATTAGGTACGTGGGAAATGAAATGTCATTTCAAGATTATACACGAACCTCAGCCTTATGCTTTATGGACGGATTTTACCGAAATCGATGATTTTTAAGAGATGTCGTGAAACATGTAACTTTCCCGTGCAAAAAGTATTTTAAATCTCAGGGGCCACAGTTTAGCAATACTGATGACTAATCGTTACTGAATGCTCAAACTGCGTTTTGCCTTCTTTTTCCCTTAACATTTATGTTCGTGTATAATTGTAAAATGACACTTCATTGCCCGCGAAACGATGAATTTACTTCAAAAGTAGCAGCCCAGGAGGCAAAAAAAGCACCAAAATTGCTAACAAGTAACAGCGAATTTGGCACAACATAACACAGAGTTTTGGAAAAAATAACACCGAGTATGCCAAAAATAATACCGAATTTGCCAAAAAGTAACGCCTAATTAGCGAAAAAATGACTGCCAGCTTGGCAACAATGACACCGAGCTTCCCAAAAATGACACCCAACTTGGCAAAAATGACACCGAGCTTGGCAGAAAATGATATCGAGTTTGGCAAAGAATTATGCCAAGTTTGGCGAAAAATGTTTGACTAAAAAAGTGACACCCAGTTTGACAAAGATTAACACCGAATTTGGCAAAAAATAACACCAAGTTTGACAAGAAAATAACACCGAGTTCGGCCACAAAATAAAAAAATTTAGTTCTCCTATCCCTATATTACAGTATCATATTTATTCGACATAAACAGTACACACCAGCATACCACACGAAACTCTTGCTCACATCCGCTGTTCAAATTCTCACGTCTCGTTAACTTCGCACTTTCATCCTTAGTGTTTTGCTTTACATCCGCTGTTCAAATCCTTAATTCCGCACTTTCATCCCCGGTGTTTTGGGTCCACTTCACCGAAGGTAATGTTGACATGCGACTGAATTCATTGCCTTACTTACACTTGGCTTCACCAGTAAATCCTCGCAGAAGTTCCACGAGGATTTTCACACGGTGCTGTTGTATAGAGATACGTCGCAACGCTAGAAAACTTTAGCGAAATGCAGGACGAACTGAAGTTCGACGCTTTGTTCACGGAGTACCAATTAACACTGAACATCAACAAATGTAACGTACCGCGTGGTTCCACAAATTATCCAGGAGGACGCGCGCGGAGCCATTTAAAGTGCAACGACCTCATAAAACTCATCGCAGTAAAGGCCGATGCCAGACTGATATTCGCTGGAAGAATCCTCGGGAAATGTGTTGTATAGCTAGAGAAGGCCGAAATGCACGCTATAAGCTCACGCAGGATGGCGTGAGGTCTGAAACAGGATACGTAATGAATGCTATAAAGAAAAGTACGTAGCTTCTGGAATACTTAACTTTAATCCATCATTTGTATACATCGTTCTTGATGAGACATGCTTCATACGATAACTATCAATTGCTATGGCGCCTTGCTAGGTCGTAGCCATTGACTTAGCTGAAGGCTATTCTAACTATCTGCTCTGCAAATGAGCGAGGCTTCGTCAGTGTGCATCGCTAGCTAAGTCGTCCGTTCAACTGGGGCGAGTGCTCGTAAGTCTCTCGAGACCTGCCGTGTGGTGGCGCTCGGTCTGCGATCACTGACAGTGGCGACACGCGGGTCCGACATGTACTAATGGACCGCGGCCGATTTAAAGCTACCACCTAGCAAGTGTGGCGTCTGGCGGTGACACCACAAAATGTAGTCCGTCAACCGACGGGGTAGCTTACAAAACTCGAATACTGTACGTCATTATGTAATCCGTACGAGATAGGACTGATAGAGGAAGTGGAGAAGATGCAAAGAAGAGCACAACGTTTCGTTATAGGATCATTTAGTAAGCACCGGGGGGTCACAGAGACGCTCAGCGAGCTACAGTGGCAGGCGCTACAAGAGAGACGTTTTGCATCACGTCGTAGTTTACTGTTTAAGTGTCGAGGGCGTACGATCCTGGATGAATTAGCAAAGAAAATGCACTCTCCTATGTACATCAAGCGAAAAGACCACAAAGACGAAGTCAGAGAGCTTTCAGCCCACACGAACGCTTATCGAAAATCTTTCTTCAAGCTAACTACGCGCGACTGTAAGAGGAAAGTGGCAGTAGAACACGAAGTACCCTCCGCCACACACCGTAAAGTTGCTTCTGCGGTATAGACGTAGATGTAGATCATTAAACGGCTAAAACAGTCATTTAACCAGTTCCATGTTGCCTATCTAAGGGCTTCTAGGGAAAAAAAATCTGATTGACGCTATTACGAATAATTATGGGCCGATTTAAAAATTTAAATGCTAGCATGCTCTGCTCTAACAGAGTAATCCAGGCCGTGCAAATTACCCGGACTATATTCGTTGGAAACGAGAGCATTTAGAGACCGGTGAGAAACTTTACACATAATTTCAAATACACTACTGGCCATTAAAATTGTTACACCACGAAGATGACGTGCTAGTGAAGCGAAATGTAACCGACAGGAAGAAGGTGCTGTGATATGCAAATGATAAGCTTTTCAGAGCATTCACACAAGGTTGGCGCCCGTGGTGACACCTACAACGTGCTGACATGAGGAAAGTTTCCAACCGATTTCTCACACACAAAGAGCAGTTGAACGGCGTTCCCTGGTGAAACGTTCATGTGATGCCTCGTGTAAGGAGGAGAAATGCGTACCATCACGTTTCCGACTTTGATAAAGGTCGGATTGTAGCCTATCGCGATTGCGGTTTATCGTATCGCGACATTGCTGCTCGCGTTGATCGAGATCCAATTGTTAGCAGAATATGGAATCGGTGGGTTCAGGAGGGTAATACGGAACGCCGTGCTGGATCCCAACGGCCTCGTATCACTAGCAGTCGAGATGACAGGCATCTTATCCGCATGGCTGTAACGAATCGTGCAGCCACGTCTCCATCCCTGACTCAACAGATGGGGACGTTCTGAGCGTGTGGGGTTGATCTGCTATTCTGTTATTCTGCGCAACGGATTAATCTGAGATGTACCCTTTACCATGTGGCTCCTGCAAGATGCAATTTCCACCTCCACACTGCTGCAGAAGTCAGACAGACGCTCCTAACGTTCTAAAGAGAAATGCCTGAAAAACTTTCAGCAATAAATATCTTCTGGAGTCGTCCGCTGTAAGGAAATGACACAAAAATTCACAAAATTTCTTACGTAACTAGTGGGATACTTGGGTACTGGAGTAGTGCTAGTTAGTGTAAGAAAAACATGAAACTATCGAAAGTTATTACTTATTTTGTAAAAATTCTGAGAAATCACAATGGCACTTTTAGTTATGAATTGAACAAGTTATATTCTTCATTCTTTTCGGAATGTGAAGTTACCTTTTAAGGATAGGATTTGCTAATGAAATTTCTATACAGAGTTTAAGATGCTTGTTGCCTTGGCAGAATGGCTGAGAGGCGCGCCTACTCAGCTTGAATAATTATCCTTTAGAATGTTGCTAGGTATGGTCGAGGCTGTCACATGTGAAATGCAGTGAAGTGTACTGTTGTGGAGGAAATATGGGGCTCGCAATATCTGTAGCGCACAATACCGTAAGCTGAGATGACTGCTGTCTGCGCCGCTCGCTGCTGAAAAATAAGATAACTCTCGTTCTACCTGGATTGACCTTCGCCAATCAAACTCTCCCTACGCCTTGATGAAGTCAAGGACTCCTATTCGCCCCTAGTCTAACTATTGGCGTGGTACACCGGTCAGATAACCAGTCCACCGCGAGGCCACTCAAAATTCGCTCGCAGGCGTTTAACTATAACTCTGTCCGTTCACACCGCACAATAAGTGCGTCGGCCAACACAGTGAACAACACTTAATTGCAAGGACTCAATATAGAGTCGCACTTCGATTCGCTCTCAACAGAGGTGCTCTCCCAGTGAAGTACTGAGGAGAGACTTGTTCCTCGCTCCAAGAGCGACAACGGAACCGCGCCTCTCCACGCCAGACGTGAAGGGGTATATCTTTTGGTCTCTTCCATTATTCCTTCAGCTCAAAGCGTCAGAAATATCGTCTGCCAATCAGCATTGCTCTTCTAAAACGGGAGAATGGCGTTTCGTTTAAGGCGACCAATCCGGAAGCTTGTAGCTTGGGCGTTTACTGTCTCCCTGTGTAAATCTCTGAAACTGCGTGCTATCTCTAAAGAATGCGTAGGCTGGCCGCTCCCACACAATGTATCGGAATTTGCTTTTAAGCTGAACACGGTGTCGTTCCCCCTTTTCACTCGGGCCCACGCTGTCCCCTACTGGTGGTCACCGGCCTACATGGGCTGGGTCGTCCTCTGAAGGGCCTGGCGTCCCACTGTGTGGCCTCTCTCCCACACTAAAAGCCTCTGTGACCGTCGTGTCTGGAATGTATGTGTGCACGCCAGCCTCGAGTATTTCAACCAAAGTGCGCTCACTTCTCAATTGCATATCGTTTACACGAATCCATACAAAATTCACTTTGTCTTATCGTGTTTGGGTTCGAATGAAGCGTCTTGATGTGCGGAATATGATTGTGAGGGCGGAATATGTAAGCAATGAAGGTCAGGAGACCACGACGTCTTACAACGTTTGCAAGGCAACAACTATCTGCACGAAGTTCGACGATGTTTGCAGCAGCATGGACTATCAGCTCGGAGACGCTGCGTCACAGACAGGAGCGCCTGCGATGGTGTACTGAACGACGAACCTGGGTGCACGAATGGCAAAATGTCATTTTTTTCGGATGAATCCAGGTTCTGTTTACAGCTTCATGATGGTTGCATCCGTGTTTGGCGACATCGCGGTGAACGCACATTGGAAGCGTGTATTCGTCATCGCCATACTGGCGTATCACCCGTAGTGATGGTATGGGGTGCCATTGGTTACACGTCTCGGTCACCTCTTGTTCGCATTGACGCCACTTTGAACAGTGGACGTTACATTTCAGATGTGTTACTACCCGTGGCTCTACCCTTCATTCGATCCCTGCGAAACCCTACATTTCAGCAGGATAATGCACGACCGCATGTTACAGGTCCTGTACAGGCGTTTCTGGGTACAGAAAATGTTCGACTGCTGCCCTGGCCAGCACATTCTCCAGATCTCCCACCAACTGAAAACGCCTGGTCAATCGTGGCCGAGCAACTGGCTCGTCACAATACGCCAGTCACTACTCTTGATGAACTGTGGTATCGTGTTGAAGCTGCATGGGCAGCTGTACCTGTACACGCCATCCAAGCTCTGTTTGACTCAATGCCCAGGAGTATCAAGGCCGTTATTACGGCCAGAGGTGGTTGTTCTGGGTAATGATTTCTCAGGATCTATGCACCCAAATTGCGTGAAAATGTAATTACATGTGAGTTCTAGTATAATATATTTGTCCAATGAATACCCGTTCACCATCTGCATTTACTCTTGGTGTAGCAATTTTAATGGCCAGTAGTGTATTTTAGAAACTTGTCAACGACGACAGCCCCGCATTAAATAAAGAATCGAAACAAATTAGTTGCTCACTACATGTTCGCTGTTGATGCAGTAAAACTCGAGCATCAGGAATGAAGTTTTAACTTGTTACTTAAACACCACTAACTCTACTCGTGAAACATTTCGCTGACTGCATCCACATATACCACTGAATGTACTTGCAAAACTGTATCATTTAACACGCAATTCAGGAGAATGACGACAATCAACGAACTTCAAACATAATTACAAACCTTTTCTATTTTTCTCCCTTACAGATGTATAAGATAATGAAAGGGAAGTAGGAGGGTTGTTTATTAAGTAAGGGCCGTTTTCATTTTTAAAAAAAGATACAAATACTTTTGTAAAAAAACTTTTATTTTCTGATTCTACACACTTTTACCTATTTTTCTACATAGTTGCCTTGTTTATTTAAGCACTTATCATACCGTACACCTAAGTTTTTAATTCCCTCTTCAAAGAATACGGCCGCCTGCTCCGACAGCCAAGAGTTCACGGCCGCTTTCACTTCATCGTCGTCATTGAAGCGCTGCCCGCCAAGATGGTGTTTCAGGTACCGGAAAAGGTGAAAATCGCTAGGAGCAAGGTCGGGGCTGTATGGTGCATGGTCCAAAACTTCCCAGCCAAAAGAATCAATCAAATCCCGAGTCTTTTGCGAGGTGTGAGGCCTAGTGTTATCGTGCAGGAGCTAAACTCCTTTTGTTAGCATGCCACGCCTTTTGTTTTGAATTGCTCTGCGGAGCTTCTTTAGAGTTGCACAGTAGGCATCTGAGTTGATTGTCGTTCCTCGTGGCACAAAGTCCACTAGTAAAACACCGCGCTGGTCCCAGAACACAGTTGCCATAATCTTGCGCTTTGACAGCGTCTGTTTGGCTTTGACCTTGACGGTTGAGGTTGTGTATCGCCATTCCATCGATTGTCGCTTGCTTTCGGGAGTGATATGGGATACCCATGTTTCATCTCCAGTGACAATTTGACTCAACATGTCATCCCCTTCTTCCTCGTAACGAATCAATAAGTCCAATGAAGTGGCAAATCTCTTCCCTTTGTGGTCCTCTGTGAGGAGTCTGGGTACCCAACGAGAACACAGTTTCTTAGTTTAGGTTTTCAGACTTGTGGAAATTCCAAAGAAAGAGTGGAAATTGTGAATCTTCTGTCCTCACGAATCTTTGTTTCGACTGCAGCCACCAAATCATCAGTGATCACAGAGGGCCGGCCTGAGCGTTCTTCGTCATGGACGTTTTGATGGCCATTTTTAAACTCTCTAACCCATTGACGCACTTTACCTTCACTCATTGCATTCAAGCCATAAACTTCTGTTAACTGACGATGAATTTCTGCAGCTGATAGGCTTCTCGCGGTCAAAAAACGTATCACTGACCGAACGTCACACGCGGCGGGCGATTCAATAATCGTAAACATTATAAAGTAGCACAGCGATGCGTACACGTCAGCTACAGAGCTGCAACTTGCATCAGTGTGAACGGGAAGGATGCCGGCAAGTGGCGCGGTGGCTTGTTGCGGCGTCCGCGCGAAGTACGGGACTATACGCGCGAACGGCCCTTACTTAAAAAACAGCCATCGTAGTTTATCGTTTTCTTGCTCATGTGGTGAAACTTCAGAATGGACCATTTTCATTAGTCTATGGTTGAATATCGCGAAACTAATAAAGCAAACGTAATAAGGATTTTGCCTCTTCTACCTTAAGTGAAGGTCTTTAAAGTATCGGTGTGTGGGGGTTTAGTGACTGAATCCAACTGACGAAGAACGCAGACAACGTCCAAGCAATGAGATTCCCAGAAAGTGTAAAATGGCTAAGCTGGAATGGCTAGGAAAGGCTGCAGAAGCATGAATGACTAACGAAAAAGACGCCGCCGATGGGATAATTGAAGAGATCTTTGCAGAAAAGAGAAGCAACTGTGTAAATAAATAGAAGTTCACATGGGAAGCCCTACTAAGGGAAGAACTGAAGGCTGAAAGGTGAAAGGAATAGATAGGGGTTCTGTTCAGACAAAATTAACTTGAACGGGATATTACAGTAACGGAAAAGAGGAAGTGAGTGAAGGTCAGCTGAGAAATGTGATACTGTGAGAAGAATTTGAGAGATCCCTGAAACGACTAAGTAGATTCAAGTCGTTTGTGGATAGACGACATACCTTCAGGATTACTGATGTCCTTGATAGCTGTGAAAAAACTATTCAATCTGCGGCGCAAGATATACGAGACGAGGTAACAACCCAGACTTACACAAAAATATAATTTCATTTGATAATTCAGTTCGAGGTACCTTGAGGGATGCGCCATTGTTCTGTATTTGCGGCAGGTGAGACCATCTGTTAGTGGCTTAAGGAACTGTTTGCACAAATTATTCCGTCTTCTTTCTGAATATTGTTATTATGTTTATGTGATGCATTCTGTATGGAGTTGAATAGTACAGAAACAGTAAAACGTGTAGTGAGAGAAGGAAAACTGTGTAAACATTCTGTTTCGCCTGTAAAGGACGCCACATCGGAGCGGCGGATTGCCGCGCCGCCGCCTGGGAGCGACCGCTCGCCTCGACACGCGCGCGGACGACTCGCCAGGATATTTCAGCCAGTAAGCGCCGCCAAGTTCTGCTGTGGAAGATGAACCGCTGTCGTGCTCTGTTTAGGGCCAGTTGCGGCTGATTTACGTATCCCCACGAATACTTGCGCAACTTAAATTTAAAATTCACGAGAATTCTAATTTATTACACATGTTTCGAATCGCTTTTCTTGGGAACTGTAGCTTACTTTACAAAATATATTACATTCTTCACTGACACCAAATGGATTGTGTACTTATTTCCAGTGTGCCAAAGTTTTAAGTTTAACAGTCCTCAATTTCTTCTTTATACCTTAGACTTGTGATTTAAATGCAAGTATTTACACAATGTACTCGATGTGTCTGTAGAGATGCTGTCAATATCAGCATTACTGATTACTGTAACTCTTGTTATAAATTGTATGAAGGAGAGTTAGATTACATGAAATGCAAGGAACTGGAGTATAAGTGTATAATAGATTTGTGGACGCAGATGGTCGTCACACTGAGCAACGTTTCTTGCCGGGAATGTAAACACGATACGCTTTTAACAAAAGTTAAACTCGCATGTGGAAATTAAAACGTGTTTCTTTCAATAGTTTTTTCGTTATTTGCCTTCCGCATGTCCTCTCAAATGTTTCTAGAAAGTTTGTGTCCTAAGATAACTCTTTCCTATGGGGGCTCTCTCAAACAGCGGAAGTTCAGTTGCAGCCACCCTGTAGTTTGCACGAGTGATTCACTGAATATTGAGGATTATGATGATGCTTATTATTATTATTATGCCATATTATTGTGTGAGTGTGTAGAACAATATATTACGTCGTTAGTGTTACCTGTGTCGCACTTCCAATTATCGTTAATGTTTTCTTTCCGATTAAAGATCTTAATCTCAAAATTCCGCAAACACACGCAAAAGTATGATTCTACGTACTTGCAGTATATTCGTGATAACAGGACTTCGGGTAGTCCGATGCAATCACGGTCACCTCTTAACTGAGGAGGACAATTAAACAGCAAACCGCGACCGCTGCTTTATACGCTGCATTGCTGGGGTTGAAGATGACAAGAGGAAGAAACCGTAGCGAGCTTGTACAGTAACCGCCGGTGTAACAGAGCTCCCTCCACCAGCTGTGTGTGGCGGAATGGTAGCTGGGGACAGGACAGGACAAGAGAGGGAGGTGGGGGGTGGAAGCCCCTGGCGTGTGCAGTCAGCAGTCAGCAGTAGCGGCGGGGTTTCCCGCCAGCTGCGGCCGGGTGGGGTGGCGCAGCGGCGAAATGCGACCCCCCTGGGCCCGCCCGGTCCCCCCAGCTGAGTCACGACACGACACGGCGCGCCGTGCGTGCGTGCGTACATCTGCCGGCCGGCCGCGAGTCGCCTCCAGTGGTCCGCAGGGGCCGCGAAAATCTGCGTTCATCCGCAATAATCACTGATCTGCCGATAAAAACTTGCGCCGATGCGGATATTCACAGATATATAACTCTTCTATGTGCGCAGACGCAGCGTAAACACTAAGTAGTTAAGAGCTCTTTTAAAAATTAATTATCGAAGTTAAACTATTTGTTTTTGGGACCGAAAGACAATTTTAATAATTTACATTTTCATCCGTTTTAAGTTTTAATTAGCTAAAATATTAAGCAACTTGCCCAAAATTTTTCCAGTGTCTTAAAAGTCCTAGTAATGGTACCACCTACGACCAACAGCCGTTGTCATTGTGTAAATTACCTTCGGTTGTCTATTTCACTTGTAAAATGAGTCCCACTCTTCGAGAAATAAGGGACCACGCCTTACAGAACCCTCGCGCCCTCTATCAGCACCTACTAGCACGCTTGCAGTGGGTACGGCGCTTTACCCGTGTCAGTTACCGCTACGACTCACTAGCGGCTGCATCAGCACACGACGTCATCACATCCTCATCGAAGCCGAGATAGCTGTTCTTCCAGGTACCATCAAAAACTCCGCTGCTACCGTACTAACAGGATTCTGATAACACAGTTTCCTGTTCTTCCGCCCATTTTTCAGGTCCAGATTAGTATGTGCCTCGATGGTGAACCGTAACTATCTAAGACTATTTATGGATCTTCCAGCAACCGCTGTATTTGACGCTGTCACGATATGTGGCTTATAGAACACTGGGAGAACGTATTGGTTTAATGGTGTAATGTAATCCAGCCAACTGAGTACTTTTCTATCTCCTTCCTGCACTATTAGTAGTTTATGCACTTAATGACCTCTAATTCGTATGTATGTGGTTATTGATTAATATCAAGATACGATTCATTATCGCGAAACCAGTTGAACGTTGGTCCCACAATAGATGAGGATTAGCAGCTAGCTACAAGGGGACACTATAGTTTTTTTGAAGACATTACCACAGTTTTTCTTAAATCTTTAAACTAATTAATAAAAGGTATGTCTGCATAGTCTGCTTCTATCCATTACAAACGGCTGCTGAAAGCCTGCCATTGTAAAAATAATGGGTTTATTTATAAAGTAACTTAGCTGCTACCAGTCACAACTTTCTTTCTATTCGTAAAGACTGTCCATAAAGGGATGACCCAGTTTCAGTGATATCTTACGACTCTTTAATTTACAGTATTTACAATAGACCATACACGAAACTGATCCTAAACTAGCCTAGGTTTTCTAACTGACGTTCAGTACGTGCAGCTGCAGTTATACAGTACACAGTAGAATTAAAACCCAACTGCTCCCACACTTCGGTTAACAAGTCTGGAATAATGCAGCAAAACCGTCTTCAGTTCTGTGTCTCAGCTCTGCCAAATCGTTAGATATTTTTATCTAATAATGAACTACATTGCCTCACTGAGACTCGAACCCGGGTAACGCTTATCGCGAGTGGTCCTCTTACCACTTAGGCTAGCCCACCATGCTTCTCAGACCGAGTCAAACTTCCACATGTCACTCACCTAGCTGTTTCTTCACGGCCCAGTGACGAAAATGACAACGATGGTCTACGATTTCTCGTTGTCTTGATTCTAAAACTCTTACAGGGGAGTCACGAGATGTACGAGTCACGGGAAATGAATTAATAATCTGTGAGAAGAGATCTGTGTCATATGGGAGTTTGGGTCGCCACGGGGAACAGGCTGGGACAGCCCAACTGGTAAGGCGACCGCTCGCGACGAGCGGCACATTTAGGTTCGAGTCCCGGCCCGGTGCAGATTTTGATACGTCCGCCTTAGGTAGTACATCTGTCTATAGTTAGCGGCGGAACCTAAGTACTGTCTTTTATAAAGCCACAAAGGGAAAAAATTGCAGGGGGTCCGATAAGATGAACATGGGAGCCAGCAGAAAAGAGCCCTGTCGTATTGATAATTACGGCCAGTCCATCAGTCAGCAACTTGGACGTTCATCCACTCTTGTGAAAAGAGGTGTTAATGAGAAGGAGCTCCACCTTGTCACCAAATAAAGTTTCCAAGTTCACGTTCTGATCGAGGAAGGAGCCTTTCTTTCAACATATCCAGATAAACCTGCCCTGTTACGGTAACTTCAGCGAGGAAACATAAAAGGGCCCCTACACTCCGCTTCGGGACACAGCGCAGGAAGGCCGGCCGAAGTGGCCGTGCGGTTAAAGGCGCTGCAGTCTGGAACCACAAGACCGCTACGGTCGCAGGTTCGAATCCTGCCTCGGGCATGGATGTTTGTGATGTCCTTAGGTTAGTTAGGTTTAACTAGTTCTAAGTTCTAGGGGACTAATGACCTCAGCAGTTGAGTCCCATAGTGCTCAGAGCCATTTGAACCATTTTGAACCACAGCCCAGGAAACGTTTTATTTCGGGGCATGTTTTGATATTGTAGAGGTTCATGGGGATGTTCTGATAGCCAGATACTAACATTATGGGTACTTACCTTCCCACATAGATGAAATGTTGCCTCATCACTGATCACCACACGATCAAGAAAGTCGTTTTCCGCTGCAGAGTCATAACGTACACCATAGTCAGCTGGCTTATCAAGTCCCAACTGTAACCGGTATGCCGCATATGTAAACTTTCCTTCAAACCTTCCACACTGTCGTCTTTGACAACTGAAGTTCAAGTCTTGCTTTCCGAAAAGACTTCTTACGACTAGAAAAGTAAACTGCTCTGACGTGAGGCTGCTGGTCGTCCCGCGCTTTTCTCTTTACACACACGTACGGTGCGGTCGTTTCGGACTGACCGGACTGTTGGCGGTTTTTTTGGCACATAGGGGATCAAAATGTAACGTACGTTGAACTGAAATTTCTGATTCATTCTTAAGTAAACTGTACAGTAAAAAATTCTTTACACTCAGGAGCCGCAATGTTACGTATGTGGCGCTGCAAGTGGGAAAAAAAGAAGCGGTACTGGCTTATGTGCTCATCTAAAACTGTTTCAATCACCCTCTGTGACCTTGAGCAAACGCTCTACAACGCTTACATACTGATACTATTACAATTTTAACTGGAACATTCTTTTATGGACACCGTGTATTTTACACGACGCTCTTAGGAAATGATGTGGTTTTCTTGTGCTAAGGCGTTTATTCTTGATGTTTCCGATGTTTGAGGTGCTGCATTGTCGTGTTGTCTTTATTGCAACACATAAATTACGCACAACTATTTTATATTTTATGCCAACATTTATAAGCAGTGGGATCACGTATATCTGGTACCACAGCTGATAGGCTGCTAAAAGACTATCCCATATTTGGAGTACTACGTACAGGATGGTGAAAAGAGTTGGTGGTATGGACCAAAACACGACGAAAACGTCCATTAAACACAGGCTCTAAAATGCTTACCGTAAGAGCTGTGAGCTGTTGTTCATCCTCGCTACCGTAAAACGTATCTCCCCTACTGCAAGCTCTTTCCTATTCCTAGCGGCCTCCGCAATGATGACTCATTCATCTATTAATGCCCACGGATGCAGCGTGAGAATCCAGTTCAAGAAGCGAGGCATCAGCGCCGATTTTCGATTTATGTGTGGGCGGGAACTATTGGCGATACACTAAGGGAACCTCACATATTACAGGCAGGTTCACTGGTGAAAAGTATCTTCAGAGCGTAACAAATGATTTTCCCGTCCTGCTCGAAAAAGTACCATTCCAGAAACGGCTGAAGATGGAGAGCCGCGCGGGATTAGCCGAGCGGTCAGAGGCGCTACAATCATGGACTGTGCGGCAGATCCCGGAGTAGGTTCGAGTCCTCCCTTGGGCACGGGCGTGTGTGTTTGTCCTTAGGATAATTTAGGTTAAGTAGTGTGTAAGCTTAGGGACTGATGACCTTAGCAGTTAAGTCCCATAAGATTTCACACCCTTGAACATTTTTTTGTAGTTGGAGCATCAGCCTATATTCTCCGAAATGTCCGAGAACACCTCATCAGGCATTCAATAGACAGCGGATTGGTCGGGATGGTCCAGTACGCTGGCCGACTCGTTCCCCGCGGCCTTGCTCCCTTGTGGGGACACTTGAAAACTGGGCTGTATACTCGAGCTCCATTAATGACGGGCGAGCACTGCAGGAACGCGCCATCAGCGTCTACCAGTGCATCCGTGACCAACTTTGAGTTTTTCAGAGTGTGCATGTTTCTCTAAGATGTCGGACAGAATCCTGTCTCACTATGAATGGACACCTTATTGAGCTGTTCCTTCAGTTATGGCTCTCTAGTGCAGGTCGTGTGTAACAACAAGCAGATACATTAGACGCTCTTCTGTTTCAGACTATCACACGAGTCTGTTCTCATTTGTTGACTCTGTGCTTACAGCAACCTGGAGGTCGTTCGTCATAACAAAGAACTTGCTTTCACAGTAGCTTAGGTGACACGTGCTCATAGCTCTTAAGTTAAGCCCATATTTATTGAATATTTTTTCTTGTTTTCGTTCTCACTACCACCTCTCAAAACATCGAATACTTTTCGTAATACTCAGTATACATAAATCATTACGAACATACCTAACGTACACTGCATTTTACGGTAGATGTGCAGATGATACACTACTGCTAGTAAATGGGGATGCCAAAGGCATTGTGGACATTCTAAATTGTTTGAGTAGACTGAGCCAGAACATCACATTTACAGTGCAACATGAAGAAAATGGACCTAAATGCCACAAGACACAACAATGTACGCGTATTAAAAATTCATAGCAGAAAAGACGATGACCAACACCACAATTCGTGCAACTCTGGGCCACCCAAACATTTGCAAACAAGCGGCATATAGGTCAGTGCTGCCAATGAAAACACCCTTGAGCCAAGAAAACATGCAGCAGGGAGCCAGTGGATGTACGGGTCGCGTGCTTGACTCAGTGCTAGGCCAAGTAAAGGAAGACCCAGACCGAAACAAGACCACAGGAAACCAGGATAAAAACGAGTGTATACCTAGATGCCATACACCGGCAATACATCACAAAAGACTGCAAACATCTTTAAAAATTGCAAAGTAAAAATTGGATTCTCTACATCTAATAAACCTCAGAAGCAACCAATGCATAATATAAAATGTAGTCATACCTACGTTGGCATTCCGGAATATACAAAATAAGACGCAGGAAATGATTTCCTCGTCAGATACACAGAGCACACTTCAGCCTCCACCCACAAAACACACACACACAGAAATACGAAATACAGGATACCCATTTAGAAATCTATAGCAGAATTTCAAATTACTCCATTGTCTGCTAAAAATCATAAAATGGATCCTGTTCGAGGAAATGGTTAGATTCCAATCACAAACCGAAACATTAAATGAGAAAATGGAAAGAGAAACAGTGAATTTCTTCAGATGCCTCGATAACGTAATTAAATTAAAATATACAGAGATGTGTATCCTAGTAACTATACGAGGCACGTCAGTACCATTTTGGGAAAAAACACGTAAAACCAAGATTTCGTGTGAAAATAAAAAGAACTACTTGAACAATTTTTCTACATAGGTGCCACCTTTACCCAGACATTCGTCGTAGTGAGAACCCAACTTTTCCATGCCCGATTCATAGAAAGATGGTGCTAGTGCAGACAGGTACTGGTGAACAGGGTTTTCTCTTCTGCGTCGTCACCGCTGTCAACGCGCCTTCCTCCAAAATACGCTTCAACTGCGACAACAAGCGGTAGTCGGAAGGCGCGAGGTCGGGGCGGTACGGCGGGCGATCGAAGTGCTCCCAGCCGAATAGCTGGACGAGGTTCCGGGTGAGACCGGCAGGGTGGGGGCGCGCGTTGTCGTGGAACAGCACAGCGCCCCCACTGACCATCCCGCGCCTCTTGTGTCGAACTGAACGCCGAAGTTCTCTCAATGTTTCACTGTATTGTACCGCACTGCCGGTTGAAACGTCTCCGTATGAGCCGCTCCATTGATCTCAGAAAGCAATCTTCGGTTGTGCTACAATTCTTAATGAGTCATATGTTCGGTATGACTATGCCTGGAGAGAAATATGGACGACAGTGCGTGATATTCAAGCGGCATTTCAACGCCAAAGGACAATGTCTTTTTCAATTTCAAATTCATAACTGTGTTCTGTATGTATCTGTGTAATTCGTTATCATGTATCACGTCATATCTTTCGTGTCCCCACTGTTGTCTACTAGTATGTCTGTAGGTTTCGTTCAACGTTAAGGGCTGTTTAGCCAACCCTTGTGTAGAGCTCTGAATACGGCTACGTTGGGTCAGAGACGCATTAGCGGCCACTGGTCAGCACCGAGAGTGAGGCTGGTACAGGCAGAAACCGCTTACGCTCTCTCAGCCCTTTCGGGTTGCTGCGTAGGCCCCGGTAAGCCAACATGCTCTGAGTAGCATCTGTAATTGACAAGCTCAAATGTTTAAGAGTTAGCTTCGTTTGAGTTTCCGGCAGTCACTCTAGTGTGTGACGTTGACAATCATGCCGCACCAAGTAGTTCAGTCAGGGAACGGCACTAATTTCGTTAGTATTCAGTTTATTCGATGAGATCTTTCACTTAACTGCAACTTGGCGTGGACGAGCGGCTTCGCCACGTGATGCACAGTTTTAGTTAGTTTCATGTACCACGTATGAATCTCGGAAGCTTTGTGGAATGCTTCTCTTCAATTTTATTTAATTCACCGTCCGATTTGTGCTTCTGTCCCACGGACTTACAAGCCCATATCTTTCTGCACGCCGCGCGCTCTAAGGTCGCCTTGCCGCGGTTCGCGCGGCTGCCCCCGTCGGACGCTCGAGTCCTGTGTGCGTTGTTCTAAGCGTAAGTTAGCTAAAGTTAGATTAAGTAGGTGTACGCCTAGGGACCGATGACCTCAGTAGTTTGGTTCCTTAGGAACTTACCAGAAAATTCCAAATTTTCCTGCATCAACACGTGCGTCTCCTTGTAAACCAACACGTAAACCCCCCTAATGGTTGAACTGAATCCTCAGTTTAATCGCGGAGTAGATGTGCTCACGGTTGATAAATTTATTTACAAAACTAGTGAGCCAGTGGCGCTCTGACCCAGTGAGCAACATGTGGAGTGGGAAAACTTGCTGCTAAATGCCATCTTTTGTTGTGCGAGTGATCTATGTGGACGTGGTGTGTGTGATCCTGATAAACTGCAACCAGTAATCTAGCAGACTTGTCCCACACGTGCCGGCTCACTTGCTGCGTTGTATAATGTACAATGTATCGACATTCAGGCACCAGTATTCCAACTTCTACCGCCTATTATTAGTTTTTGAATTTTGTGTTATTATTGGTGAAGTGCAACCAGCGGTATTTTACTGCCTAGTCGCCGCTAACGTCCCAGTTACCTGCCCTGGAGGTTAGCGCATTTTTGCGGCAGTGTACTTTTCCCTCGTCTTGCCGATGCTGTTCGGCATCAAGTGTAGTTCGCCAGCCTACTTGACTGCGGTGCGGATTGTGGTTTCTTTTGTCCACCTCGGTTGCAGTGGTTCCTTCTGCCTTTCGATCTTTCAAACACCGGATTCTGAAGACGCAGTGCTGTCTGTCACTTTGTCCTCGCTTGAATTATTCCATCGTTACGTCGATTTGGTGAGAGGATTGATCGGCGTTTAAACTGTCCCTTGTTTGTGTTGCCATCCTGTTAGGTGAGCATAACTCTTGGCTGCCAGTCTCACCGCTTACGCAGCTCAAGGGATTTTCTCAGATCGATCCTTGGAGCACTGTCTGTGGATCACTCCCTTCTTTATTTGGTCT
The DNA here is from genome assembly GCF_023898315.1 of Schistocerca nitens. Lineage (NCBI taxonomy): Eukaryota > Metazoa > Arthropoda > Insecta > Orthoptera > Acrididae > Schistocerca > Schistocerca nitens. The sequence goes on along the minus strand of NC_064623.1, from coordinate 230,177,158 downwards.
GATTCTGTCAATTGTTTATAAATAATATTTTGTTTTAATTATTCCTATTGCTTGTGGCCTTCAGCCAACAAATAATTTGAATTCTTTCTTAATAAGGCCTTCAGCCGTCAGTGTAGCTTGTGTTACAGTCAATTTTTTTTAAATTATTGTTTTAAAAAATTATTTGCTTAAATAAAGTGTACGTGTGTACTGTGCAGCCGGCCGCTGTGTCAGAGCGGTTCTACACGCTTCAGTCCGGAACCGCGCGACCGCTATGATCGCAGGTTCGAATCCTGCCCCAGGAATGGATTTGTGTGATGTCCTTAGGTTAGTTAGGTTTAAGTAGTTCTGAGTTCTAGGGGACTGATGACCTCTGATGTTAAGGGGCTCAAAATCATGAAAAGTTCAATTTTTACTTTTTTGCGTTTTCTGAATCTGCAGACTATTACCTTTTAATAGATATATAATTTATTCAATTCCGAAGACTACAACTATTTTTAATTTTTTTTAAAATGTGTTCTACATGGGCGTGACCCACTGTGGCGCTGTTAAACTGCTGTCAAATGGTGTTATTATTAACGTCCGTGTTCATCAGGTACATTTTAGTGATGTGAGATAAAGTATGTGTTGTGGCTAACCTGTGATGGTTCAATATATATCGCTGGTGTGATTGTCGATTGTTTCATGTTTATTTATTCTGTCGTTATCTCGAAAATATTCGTAATTAATTCTGTTTCTTGAGTCTCTGTTTTGTTGAAGTATAATAATGAGTAAAAGTAAAGTTATTAGAAATCCTCTGAAGGCTTTTAAGAAAAGGAGAAATGTTGGAAAGCCAAAGGTATGTGTTATTACTGTAAACAATAAAGACGATAACCAAGTGAGTGAACCTAACCTCTGACGTACACCTGCCCATAGCAGTCAAAGTGGGAAAGAAAATACTTCACAGAAGAAGCTTGGTTCAATGAGTGAAAACTATGAATGTTTTATGGGCGAATCGGATGTGAATGAAATATTTGATATGTCGGTTCTCAAAGGAATTTTTTCAAACTGCGTAAGATGTATTCATTGTAGTGAAGTTGGTCTGGAACTCTCCACAATAAAGCACGTAGGACTTGCTAGTGAAATACAACTGAAATGTGATAAGTGTTCATACATGACCACCTTTTGGAACAGTGTTGCAGTAACTGCAACTGAAGAAAATGGTAGCAAAATCTACGAACACAACATTAGATTTGTTTATTCCTTGCGTTCAGTTGGTAAGGGTGCTACTGCAGGTGCAATTTTCTGTGGCATCATGAATCTTCCAAATCCCCCAACCAAGTTTACGACCTATAATAAATTAATAGGGTCTAAAGTAGAAGATGTCTGTATAGAATCTATGAAGAACGCTGTGGAAGAGGCAGTAATGGAAAATAATGGTAACAGAGATTTGACTGCAGCGTTCGATGGTACCTGGCATAAACGGGGACACACATCTCTTCATGGTGTAGTATCTGCCACCACTATGTATACAGGGAAAGTTTTAGATATAGCAGTAATATCAAAGTATTGTAGATGTCCACAAAAATATAAAGGTACACATGAAAATAATTGCAAAGCTAACTATAGTGGCAGTAGTGGAGGAATGGAAGTGACTGGTGTTGCCAGTATATTCCAGCGTTCTGAGGCGTGTGATAAAGTGCGATATGTTAATTACCTTGGTGACGGTGATTCTAAAAGTTTCAAACATGTTCAAGGACTGAAGCCCTATGGTGATGATGTTGTAGTGCAGAAATTTGAGTGTATTTGACACGTACAGAAGCGAATGGGAACAAGACTTCGGCGACTGAAAGCTTCGTACAAAAAACAAAAACTCAGTGATGGTAAAGGGTTGGATGGGAAGGGAAGGTTAACTGACAGTGTAATTGACAAAATACAGAACTATTATGTAATGGCTATTAGGCAAAATACATAAAGTGTCGACGAAATGAAGAAGGCTGTTTGGGCTCTTTTTTTTCATACTTCTTCAACCGATGAAAATCCCCAACATAGCTTGTGTCCCAAAGAAGAAGACAGTTGGTGTAAATATAACAAAGGACTGCTAACTGGTGAAGTGTACACTCATAAGCATAGTCTGCCTCATGCAATAATGGAGGTGATGAAACCTATTTTCAGAGACTTAGCAGCACCTGAACTGTTGAAAAAGTGTATTCACGGAAAAACTCAAAACCCCAATGAAAGTGTAAATAGTGTTATATGGTCGAGAATCCCCAAGACTGTATTTGTTGGAATAGAAACACTTCACTTTGGTGTGTATGATGCTGTTGCGACTTTCAATGATGGCAACATTGTAAGGTGCAAGGTATTTAGAAATATGTGAATGAAGATAGGTTCTAACATGGTAAGAGCGATGCTTGCTTTAGACAAGGAACGCCTTCGGGCTGCAGACAGGGCTGTAAAGAGTCTAGAAATACAAGCAAGAGTAAACAGGAGGACGAACAAGAGGAAGCTGGAGGAGGAGTTTGCAGAGGATGAAGATAATCCATCCTATGGACCTGGAATGCTCTAAAAAGTTAATCCAATCTTTGTCGATCGATTCCCAAAACTTTTATTTTCTCATACTAATTACATGTTTTCTAAGGATCTTCCAAACATATTTGTTTCAAACTTTCAGTAAATGTTACACAATACCTTCTGCATAATTTAACACAGCCTTTTTCCAAAAAACTGTATATTTTTGAATATATAAATAAAAAATTGCAAAAAAATGTTGTGAATTTTCATTACAATTGAAAAAAATCATCTTTAATAACTGAACTAAAATTTTGTAAAATCCCTGTGTTAAGTTGTAGCCCATATTCCAATAAATAATCTGTAAAAAGTTCAACTTCCTACCTCAAATACTTTGTGAGGAAAGATGTAATTTATAAGCGTTATTTTAACATTGCAAGTATAGGGCGTTCCGGAGCCCCTAAGTCCCATAGTGCTCAGAGCCATTTGAACCATTTGTACTGTGGAACCAACGGTAACTGATTAGCCCCCGTCCACACCCTTTCCTGCCTTCCCTAAGTCCCACGTCTCATGCTCTTTTCTGTAAGAAAAAATTTTGGCTTCATAAAATGTTTTAGGAGTTTTTTTTTCAGAACTGTACTTCCTTTTCGGACATACCTCGTATATAACAAGTAAAGATACAGATTATTAAGATAAATATTCCCTATGTGACCTACAGCGTTATCTGTATCGACTGCTGTTGAAACTGTTTTGTTTTTGTTCGTTTGGTGCTGTAACGGTATCTGTGTACCGTGCACAGAAAATTGCATGTGTAGTTTCAGCGCAAGTCGAACACAACGAAACAGTAAATAGAATTCCATTCTAAATTCGCCATTAGTTCTGCACGAACAGTGATCATTAATTAAAAATTCGCTGTGTTTTTATTTATTACGGTTAAGGTAACGGAACTATGCAGAACGTCACACATCGACAATGTCATTAATAAACATGAAATATGCACTTTTAAATGGAAATTCACGTAATTCCTCGTGAAAAATAAAAAGAACATAGTAGCCGGTAGCCAATGTATTTTTAAGGAAACCCATAACTCTGCCTATATCCTTAAAAATACTTAACGTTGACAGAATTATAAGGTCACTGGCAAACCTCAGACTTTCTAAAAACGAGGGCTTGCTATGTAGTAAAGTGATTGTTTGTGTTGAAACCCTTAAAGCTTTTTAAATCATATAAACGAAATTAGCTTTTTAGATCCTTATTGTTCATGTCTACATACCTGCGACCCTCTGCAGCTAGAGGGGCGTGTAACACGGCAGAGTGTAACGTAACGCGGTTTCGAGATACGAACTCGAAGACTTGGTGCCTCCTCTTCAGCACAGTGCCAGAGCGCGCACGAGCGGCGCGGCATCTGCAACCAACCGTCCGGCGCCTCGGATTCACTGTCGTCCGTCATCATCATCATCATCATCATCATCATCAACATCCATAGAGTCCCGTTTCGATCCCATTCGATTTTTGTCTGTTTTCGGAACACCTTCGAGGGCTTCACTTTACAGTGATGAAGCAGTGCACGCAGAGGTGAGGCTGTGGCGCCGTCAGCAAAACGAGACACACTGCAGCGACGGTATCAACAAAGCAGTTGGGAGAAATGCGTTCGCCGCCAGGTTCACTATGTTGAGAAATAAATATGTAACCATGAGGAATAAAGATGCAGAATGTTAATAACGTTTTATTTAAAAAGCGTTAAGAATTTTCAAAAAAAAATGGTCATCAGTCCCCCAGAACTTAGAACTACTTAAACCTAACCAACCTAAGGACATCACACACACCCATGCCCGAGGCAGGATTCGAACCTGCGACCGTAGCAGCAGCGCGGCTCCGGACTGGAGCGCCTAGAGCCGCACGGCCACCGCGGCCGGCTAAGAATTTTCACATAAAACATTTGGAGGCGTTAGTTTTCAGCCCGGACTTACAACCGCTTTTTTTTTTTCTTACGGCTGGAGTGTGTCGGTTATGCTTTAGTGACCAACTTACTAATGGCAGCCAATCAGCAAATATCAAGCTCTCATCAGCAGTCTACTCGTGAGAAACGACTGCAAGTCCAGACGTACCTCAGCGAACAGTGAAGGGCAGTCGCTGCGTATACAGGACAACGGAAGAGGCACTATCACTGCTTGGTATGCGGGGTCGCGCACCTGCGAGCAGGGGTAACTGGGGTCAGACGTAACAGCCGGCTATCAGCGACGAACGTGGCAGCCCGCAGGCTGGCGGGTGCGCGGCGCTATTGCACAGCTTAGCCGCGGGACTGGTCCTGTGCTGTTAGCGGCAGCTTTCATTACCTTCGGTCCGCACTGACGCACGATTGCGCGGCAGCCTCCATTAGAGAAAACTGGCCCTATGCGTCCACTACTTCAATTCGGGTGATGCTGAGGGGATTAGATTAGGAAATGAGACACTTAAAGTAGTAAAGGAGTTTTGCTATTTAGGGAGTAAAATAACTGATGATGGTCGAAGTAGAGAGGATATAAAATGTAGACTGGCAATGGCAAGGAAATCGTTTCTGAAGAAGAGAACTTTGTTAACATCGAGTATAGATTTAAGTGTCAGGAAGTCGTTTCTGAAAGTATTTGTATGGAGTGTAGCCATGTATGGAAGTGAAACATGGACGATAACCAGTTTGGACAAGAAGAGAATAGAAGCTTTCGAAATGTGGTGCTACAGAAGAATGCTGAAGATAAGGTGGGTAGATCACGTAACTAATGAGGAGGTATTGAATAGGATTGGGGAGAAGAGAAGTTTGTGGCACAACTTGACTAGAAGAAGGGATCGGTTGGTAGGACATGTTTTGAGGCATCAAGGGATCACAAATGTAGCATTGGAGGGCAACGTGGAGGGTGAAAATCGTACAGGGAGACCAAGAGATGAATACACTAAGCAGATTCAGAAGGATGTAGGTTGCAGCAGGTACTGGGAGATGAAGAAGCTTGCACAGGATAGAGTAGCATGGAGAGCTGCATCAAACCAGTCTCAGGACTGAAGACCACAACAACAACAACAACAACAACAACTTCAATTCCTGGCGAATGTAGCTCCGGGAAAACATGAATGCGTGGGAAACGGAGGGAATAATCCCCACCACATATGTGAGAGGTTCATCTACATTTGCGCATACAATGAGGAGCCGTTGTGGACACGTGTGTGTCGGCCTGTCTTTGGAAAGCGATACAGCAGCGATCCTCCGTGGCACGGATTCCGGAAATCCTCGGTACGTTTCTGTAGGTTTGAGGCACCGAGCGCCTACCCACAGGCCACGCAATTCCCGTAAATGTACATCTACATGAGACTCCGTGAGAGCTGCATCAAACCAGTTTCAGGATTGAAGACCACAACAACAACAACAACATGAGACTCCGTGGCGGACGGTACTTCTGCTACCGTTAACTGATTCCCCCTTCCTTGACCCACTCGAGAATGGCGCGTGGGGACAAGTGTTGTCGTTAAGCCTGTGTATTGGCTCGAATATCTCCAACTTGGTCATCGTGGTCATAAGGCGAGATGAATGTGCGAGGAAGTAATACGTTGTCGGACTCTTTGCAGAATGTTTTCTCTCTCCGTGATGCCCGGCGCCTCTCTCGTACCGTCTGCCACTGTAACGCTCTCGCGCCGGCCGAGCGACCCCGTGACGAAACGCGTCACTCTTCGTCGGATCTTCTCTACCTCTTCTGTTAGCCCGACTGATGAGCAGTACTCAATACTCAATAATCGGTCGAACAAGCGCCTTAAAAGCCAATCCCGCCGTGGATGAGTTGCATTTGCTTGACATTCTGAGACTGGCATCAGCTGTTCCTATTACTTGTTTCATTTGGTCATGCCGGTTAACCCACCGTGTGCTGTGCACGAGTCAACTCGTCGCGCTACGCCGCTCTCCATTCACTCTGGACACGTTTAAACGCGGCCCCTGGGTTTTCCGTAAAGTGCTATTGATGTATTTATGCATCCCTTTCCGCTAACACTCTCACTGCTGCAGAGAAGTTACTCACTCCCTGGACAAAAAAGTTTCGAGTATTTATCATCGTTTCGATATCTTGAACCGTTTGTGAAATACGGTGATTGTTACGATCACAGGATTCTCGATGTGCAGGGACGGAACTAGGTGCGCCTTACGCGGCCATCCGCCGGATATGAAAAGCAAAAAGTCGAGAATAAAATGAGATATTGTTCTGCTCGCAATTGTAAATAAAATTTCTATGTTGTATCTACACTACATATACAGTAAAGTAAGAGTTAAAATCATCCATACGCTAAGTTTATGCCATGCGTTTATAGCTCTCCATACTCTTTGAAATTGCAATGCGTCGCTTAATTTGATGCAGCACAGTAACTGTTATAAAGGATAATGAAAGATTTCAGTCCTTTATCGTTAACTGTAATACTCTCATTCAAATTCTGAAGGTGGCAGGGGTAAAATACAGGGAGCGAAAGGCTATTTACAATTTGTACAGAAACCAGATGGCAGTTATAAGAGTCGAGGGGCACGAAAGAGAAGCAGTGGTTGGGAAGGGAGTGAGACAGGGTTGTAGCCTATCCCCGATGTTATTCAATCTCTATATTGAGCAAGCAGTGAAGGAAACAAAAGAAAAATTCGGAGTAAGTATTAAAATCCATGGAGAAGAAATAGAAACTTTGAGGTTCGCCGATGACATTGTAATTCTGTCGGAGACAGCAAAGGACTTGGAAGAGCAGTTGAACGGAATGGACAGTGTCTTGAAAGGAGGATATAAGATGAACATCAACAAAAGCAAAATGAGGATAATGGAATGTAGTCGAATTAAATCGGGTGATGCTGAGGGGATTAGATTAGGAAATGAGACACTTAAAGTAGTGAAGGAGTTTTGCTATTTGCGGAGTAAAATAACTGATGATGGTCGAAGTAGAGAGGATATAAAATGTAGACTGGAAATGGCAAGGAAATCGTTTCTGAAGAAGAGAAATTTGTTAACATCGAGCATAGAATTAAGTGTCAGGAAGTCGTTTCTGAAAGTATTTGTATGGAGTGTAGCCATGTATGGAAGTGAAACATGGACGATAACCAGTTTGGACAAGAAGAGAATAGAAGCTTTCGAAATGTGGTGCTACAGAAGAATGCTGAAGATAAGGTGGGTAGATCACGTAACTAATGAGGAGGTATTGAATAGGATTGGGGAGAAGAGGAGTTTGTGGCACAACTTGACTAGAAGAAGGGATCGGTTGGTAGGACATGTTTTGAGGCATCAAGGGATCACAAATTTAGCATTGGAGGGCAGCGTGGAGGGTAAAAATCGTAGAGGGAGACCAAGAGATCAATACACTAAGCAGATTCAGAAGGATGTAGGTTGCAGTAGGTACTGGGAGATGAAGAAGCTTGCACAGGGTAGAGTAGCATGGAGAGCTGCATCAAACCAGTCTCAGGACTGAAGACCACAACAACAACAACAACAACAACATTGTGCAAAGACAAGAGACTAAGATGTGCAAAAATAATTTTTTTGCGGATTAGTTTTCTCAAAAACGGCTGATAAGTAATTCCTAGCGACAGGAGAGCCATCTCTCAGCGCAGGTAGCAGCGTTATTAGGCAAACAGCACAGGACAACAAAGCCGCGCTCAGCACGGAACGCTGAGGGTGTTTCTGCAGCAGTCAAAGGCTTCAAGGCCGCTCTGCGTGGTCACTTCTAGGTGTTTTACTGCAGATACCATTTTCCAGAAATTTGCTGTCAACAGTGTAGTTATACGGTAGTGAATTTCCTAACCTGTGTATGTGCAATATGTCCATCTATTGTTTGTCGGGGTCAACTGCCGTAGACTGACCGTTCATCAATCCTCTGCAGCTCAATCTGCAAATCGATGCTGTCTTCTGGCGTCGCTATTTTCTGGTACAGAACCGCATCATTTGCGAATAGTCTTAAAGAGCTCCGAACGTTTTCTAGTAGATCATTTACATACATTGTAAAGAGCTACGGTCCTATCACCTTTCCTTGGGGTACTCCGGAAATTACCTTTACATCCCTCCGAGTCCCAACAATATCAAAAATATACAATTTTACATACAATTAAAGTTTATTATGATAGTATGCAATGAATACGAGAAGAAATTGGCAAAAAGTAAACAATCAGTTCTTTTAAGGAGGGGGTCGCACTTTGGAATACAAATGTAAAATTTTGCACACAATTAATCTTCTTTATTACAGTCAGCAACGAATAGAAGATGAAATTCGCAAAAGGTAAGCAATCAGCTGTTTTAAGGAAGTGTTTTTACTTTGTAACCACTGGGACATACAGCTTTATACCGACCATCATTTACATGTAATATATTTGATAGAAACTGCCATTTTACCTACACAAAATGTGATGTCCCGAAACTTCCATGAACTCACAATGCCTAGAACAAATTATAGGCCTAACCAACAAGCAAAAATGGGCTTAAAATTTAACAGATTTCGCATCACAACTACATACTATCCCCCAGTGATTTCATTTCGATATTTATCGTAAAAGCAGTAGGCAGACTCAAATTTACGTTACCATAACTTAGATGCACACACTTTCACTGTCAATGATTTCCTCAGTGTGTCCACTATATTAAAAAAGAACCTGCATGTCAGAATCTCCTACAGTCACGTGCCGTCGTCTCCGCGCTGGCTGTTGCTTTGAGAGCTATAACTCGAGTGAGTGCTACATCGTACCCCATTTACCACTAGAAGTCTCTGTATTGCAATAGCATCGGCGGTTTCACATAAAAAGCACTGATATCTAAAAGAATTAATAAAAAGGTGGTTTCAGGCAGAAACCGTAGGGGCTCAGAGGGTTAAGGCCAACGCGTTGAGTTCTGTCCGCAAGGAAGTCTCTAGTCGCCAATATATTCCGACACTCGATAACCTCTTATTTCGTTCAGTAACCGGCAGTGCGGAACGGTCTCGGATGCCTTCCTGAAGTCAAGGGGCGCGGCATCAACGTGAGCGCCGTTGTGGGCAGACCTAGGTATCTGATGAGCGGAAACAGAGCAACGAGTGCCTGAGTGGCTGCACGGGCAGGGCAGCGGCGGTCACACCACAGCCAGCAGGCGAGACCTCTGCCGGAAGCAGCTCGTGGGCAGTTAAACACTTGACGCGGCTCGGAAGCCGAGAACATTTCATTAAACGAGGGAGCTGAGTTCCGAGAGATGTCTTTGTTCGCCGAGTCCGTGTCGTGGGGCGGAGCTGCCTGGCGCTGAGCTGCTTCCCATCTGGTTCACATCAGGCGAAGCAGGCGGCCAGAACACGGCGAGCTCACCGCCTGGTTCTTGACACCGTTCGAGCGCGGCCCTGGTTTCGTGACGCGGACAGTTGTCCTGCTGGAAGACGGCGCTGCCGCACTCCACGGCTGCCGCGCAGCCCTCGACTACCGCCCCACGTCCTCGCGGCAGCCCAGGTGAGCGTCCCTCGACGGCGTAACGCCGCCCCCCACCGGGCTGCGTTCGTGGTGCGGGGCGCGTCTTCAGCAGCGGTTCTCCTGGATGTTTGCGTATCGAGACGAGACTACGGCACGGATGTAGATGAAGAATAATTCGTCTGGCGCACATTTAACGGCGCGCTTGTGGTACTTTGCCAACCACGGCTCGGCCATTCAGATTCCAGTAGTTACAAGCATAAAAACCCTGACGGCTCAAGCATTCTCGAAATAAACAGTTTGATAGCACGTTACCTACAAGAAGTGGACTTCTTTCGTCTATAAAATACGTCGCTATGTATACCACTGTATAAAGGGGGAACGTTCTTTCCAAAATGTCGAGAAGTTATTAACGGATTTTTTTGTCATACTCAAATAAAGAGTCGCATACGCGGTTTCGTTTTCGTCCTTGGAGTGCGTTTTAAATATGACAGCAGGGCATTTAAACCGTTAGACAACTTGGTTCAAATGGCTCTGAGCACTATGCGACTTAACTTCTGAGGTTATCAGTCGCCTAGAACTTAGAACTAATTAAACCTAACTGACCTAAGAATATCACACACATCCATGCCCGAGGCAGGATTCGAACCTGTGACCGCAGCGGTCGCTCGGCTCCAGACTGTAGCGCCTAGAACCGCACGGCCACTCCGGCCGGCGTTAGACAACTTGTTTCTCCCATATACATTATCCCTCTGTATAAATAATTTTAAACAAAAGTCGTATACACAACGAAAACCTGGTTTCTTTTTCTTTTTTCCGTTAAGAAAGGGCTCTAACAGAAAAAATATGCGTTAGGAAACTAGTATTTATGGCTTCCTGGATTATGATTAGAATACTGCCACGCAACGCGAATCTCTGGATTTTTGTGATTTTACCCGTTCGCACAGGTTAAGACGATGTGAAATAGTCTCACTGAAGCCATTGTCCTCACAGAGCCAGCAGCTGCAGCTGCAGCTTATACCCCGTGTACGAACGATCCAACCGATTCACCCAGTCAGTGTCAGAGAGTCAAGCTTTCACAACAATAAAAAATGGTTCAAATGGCTCTGAGCACTATGGGACTTAACATCTATGGTCATCAGTCCCCTAGAACTTAGAACTACTTAAACCTAACTAACCTAAGGACATCACACAACACCCAGCCATCACGAGGCAGAGAAAATCCCTGACCCCGCCGGGAATCGAACCCGGGAACCCGAGCGTGGGAAGCGAGAACGCTTCCGCACGACCACGAGATGCGGGCCCACAACAATAAACCGGGTTCCATGTCGACATATACAGGGTGGTCCACTGATTTTGACCGGGCCAAATATCTCACGAAATAAGCATGTTTGATGCTTATTTTGTGAGATATTTGGCCCGGTCACCATCAATGGACCAGAGAGAGAGAGAGAGAGAGAGAGAGAAGACGAACATTAATAAAACCGATAAACTGCAATAACGGATTCCTGACTGGAAATGTAGGAAACAAGGTCCTATCGACACGTGTCCGGAAGTGGACGGTGTGCGTGCAACGACAACAAAGTGTCCCGAAAGGCAGTACGGAAGTGCATCGCATCCACGTCACAACACACGTTCTGAAATGCCTCCGTGAGATTGCAGGTGATAGGGATAGTAGCGGTTGTCGTACTCTGACTTACATCATGACGGCGGCCCTCTTGCCTCCTGCAGAAGCCGGTCCTCCAGACCTAGTGTACGCACGATCCGCCGCCTCCCTGCACATTCGTCGCTCTGAAAGCACCCGTGATCACGCAAACGCTCAAAAAGGGCTTCAAATGTTGTGTGACGTGGTTGCTGTCTGCGAGGGTACTTGTTTCGCTACAGCCGTGTTGCTTCTCAAAAAATGGTTCAAATGGCTCTGAGTACTATGGGACTCAACTGCTGAGGTCATAAGTCCCCTAGAACTTAGAACTACTTAAACCTAACTAACCTAAGGACATCACACACATCCATGCCCGAGGCAAGATTCGAACCTGCGACCGTAGCGGTCGCGCGGTTCCAGACGGTAGCGCCAGAACCGCTCGGCCACCAGAGGCCGGCTGTTGCTTCTCAACCGTTTCCTTCTGCTTGCCCGTACACACACACACACAGAGCACCTCGGCTTGTTCCCAACGTGAATGCCGGACCATTCTGCCGCTTACAGTACGCTGCGTCAGCCACACAGCCTGCACCACACGAGGAACGCACGGAACGTGGCCACAGAAGCTGTCATTCGTCAGCGCCATCACTGTGACACTTCCGGACTCGCGTTCATACGACCTTTTCACTACATTTCCAGTCAAGTATCCGTTCCTGCTGTTTGTCGGTTTTATCAATCTTCACCCTTTTGTTACCTTCCTCAGATAGGTGCGTTGTGAAAACGTGTCGTTTTGTTTACATCCCCGCCGTCAGTTTTAGCTGCACTTAAGACTTGTTTGTCTGTTGCTCATTCAGGAACTGGTAGTTCGGAAAACGACTTTATACTCGTGCAACAGTACCTCCAAGAAACGAAAGATTTTATATATTCTCAAGTTTTCTGAGCCGTGTGGCTCGTCTGTCTGTTTTTTGTTTGTTCGCATCTGAGAATGACTGATGGCTCACCTGCATGCTCAAATGAATTCCTAAAAGAATGAGCCTGGATAGTGTCGTCTTACTGGCAGTTCCGCTATATTTATCAAATTAATTTTTCGGTGTTCTATTGAAAGGGTACAGTACCGCCCGACATTGAAAATAGGTACAACATACTTCATTATTTTTGTCAGAATAACTCATTTTTTTTTTGTAAAATAACTCAATTTCAATTAATACAGCGAAGCCGGATACCAGTGTGGGAAAGAATGACAATTTATTTATTTAATTGATCACATGTGCACTCCCACAAAATAAATCCCTACATCCAGTTTGGTGAGATCTGTGAAACGAATGAATGTATGGTCGTCTGCTAACCGCAGATAGTCAATGTGAATATATGATCATCTTTGAGTCGATCCTTTGGCCACCTTTGGTCGGACCAAAGAGATGAAATTTACCTGAGCTTTGAGCGCCTGAAATGTGGCTGACCAATACGGTAGCAAGGTGCTCCCCCACTTGGGCAGAGGTGCGAGAGGACCTGAAGAACGGCCATGTTTCAGCACTCTGCCGCTGGATCTTGTGCTGTTAAGAGGAGGAGGAGGAGATTAGTGTTGAACGTCCCGTCGACAACGAGGTCATTAGAGATGGAGCGCAAGCTCGGGTGAGGGAAGGATGGGGAAGGAAATCGGCCGTGCCCTTTCAAAGGAACCATCCCGGCATTTGCCTGAATCGATTTAGGTAAATCACGGAAAACCTAAATCAGGATGGCCGGAGACGGGATTGAACCGTCGTCCTCCCGAATGCGAGTCCAGTGTGCTAACTACTGCGCCACCTCGCTCGGTTGCTGTTAAGACCTGCCTTAGGTGTGCTCCGTAAAGACAAAAGAGTGGAGACATGGTATGCATGTGGAATATTTAAGAGTGTCCCCCTCCCAGGGGACACCGCCTTATAGTAGGCACCTTCAGTGCCGGGCGGGAGGGTTTGCGTGCTTCGGTGAAGTCGAGAGCTATGCCGGCGGTAGCATAGCTACTGGCAGGGTCTCCCAAGCCGGACTGGTCTCGACAGAGGAGCCAGACAAAGTGTGTCCCACAACATAGGGCAGGGAGGGCTCTAGAGGCGTAGTGAAGCCAGCTTCCCTAGAGGAGTAAACCTCATACAAATCCTGGTCCTCCAGGTTGGGGGTTGGGCATGGGGCTAATAACCCCATACTGTAAAAAAAGAATATTACGGAAATTCAACAGAAGCCTCGGAAACTGGATGGAAAGCATGTATCACGACCCCGGCAAAGGAAACGGATCTAACAGTAGCATCGTGGAATGTGAGGACAATGCTTCAGCCTGGAAAAATGAAAGAAATAGCCCATGAAATTTTAAAATTCAAATATGATATTGTAGGGCTACAAGAAATAAGATGGCAGGGGAATGGGCGGATAGATAAACCTGAGTACTCATTGGTATATAGTGGACCAGAAGAAAGAACAGGCCAACTTGGAACAGGGTTTATAATAACTAGGGAAGTTAGGAAAAGCCTTCTAGAATTTGAACCCATAAATGAAAGGATGTGCAGACTCAGACTAAAAGGTAAATTTAGGAATATATCAATAGTTAATGCACATGCACCAACAGAGGAAAAAGAGGATATAATTAAAGAACAGTTCTATGAAGACTTGGAAAAAGTATGCTGTGCAGTACCTAAATATGACCTGATGCTAGTAATAGGAGATTTTAATGCAAAAATAGGGAGGAATGAACATCCGTATGGAGTTTCTGGAAAATATTCACTACGTGAAGAAAACAATGAGAATGGAGATTTACTATGCCAATTCGCAGCAAGGAATAATATGATTATTAAAAGTACCTGCTTTCCACATAAAAGGATCCATCTGGGTACTTGGAAGTCTGCAGCCAATTGAGTAGTCAATCAGATTGACCATATTTTAGTGATTGCACGCCACTCCACGTCAGTTACGGATGTACGGAGCTGCAGAGGGCCAAACTGTGATTCAGACCACTTTTTGATAAAATCAGTCTTGAGAGAGAAACTGTCACTAACAAAGGGCAACAGAATGGGAAAGATGATGAAATGGAATACAGACAAACTGAACATCCCTGATGAAGTAAAAAAATACCAAGTAACACTAAGCAGAAGGTTGAGCAATGAAGAGACCACAGTAGGAGTAGATGAAAGGTGGAACAGGTTTGAAAAAGCCATTAAGGATGCTGCAGAGGAAATAATAGGCATAAGAAGGAACAGAAGAACCCAGGAGTGGTTTGATGAAGATTGCAGGCCAGCAATAGAGGAAAAGAACAGGGCAAGAACAAAAGTGCTACAGAGAGAAACCAGAAATAATGTGGAACAATATAGAGAATTAAGGAGAAGAGCTAACAGACTGTGCAAGAGAAAGAAAAGAGAGTGGAATAAGAAGAAATTTCAAGAACTAGAAGAACTAAAGGAACAGAGTGAAATAAGAAAGTTCTATCATGCCATAGGCAAAATGAAGAATAGATTCCAACCAAAAACAACGGCCTGTTCCAGTAAAGATGGGAAAATGATAAGGGAGGAAGAACAGATAGTGGGAAGATGGGCAGAGTATTTCAAAGATACACTAAGCACCAGCCTAGAAGATGAAGAGACAGCTGCACAGGCGGGAAGAGTGGAGCTGGAAGTAGACAATGAAACCAATGAGGCAAGAAAGCCAACACTACAAGAGGTCTCCCAGGCTGTGCACAAGTCAAAAAACAATCGAGCCCCTGGGGAAGACAGCATAATTGCTGAATTAATAAAAACTGGTGGTGAGGCTGTAATAAAGGAACTGCACACATTAATATCAGATATATGGGAAACAGAAACTATGCCGGATAATTGGAAAATTGGAATAATAGTCCCCATTTATAAGAAAGGGGACAGAACAGCATGTGAAAACTATACAGGTGTAACACTCCTAAGTACAGCTTATAAGATCTTCACAAGTATATTAAACGAAAGGATACAGAAGTGTGCAGAAGGCATACTAGGGGAATATCAGTGTGGCTTTCGACCAGGCAGAGGAACAACGGATCAAATATTTGTGATAAGGCAAATGATGGAAAAGTTCTATGAATATGATATAGATCTGCATTTCTTATTCATCGATTTCAAACAAGCCTTTGACAGCATAAATCGGCAAGAACTATACAGAGTACTGAAAGAAGTTGGTATATGTGCTAAATTAATAAGACTAATCAGAATGACAATGACAGAGACGAAAGCAAAAGTAAAGGTCCTTAGCAGAACAAGTGATAGCTTTGAATTTAATAAAGGTGTGAAACAAGGGGATAGTCTCTCCACTGTCCTATTCAACATAGCCCTGCATAGTGCAGTAAACAAAATCAACAAAAGAGGCACCATATTTATGAAAACTAGCCAGATATGTGCATACGCTGATGACATTGCTATAGTAGGAAGAAATACCAATACACTCCTGGAAACATACCGGGCAATGGAAACAGAAGCCTTAAAAATTGGCCTCATAGTAAACGAAAACAAAACAAAATATATGGTAATGTCACAATCTGAGGCCAGAAGAACCCCTAAAAACCTAAACATCAATGGGAAATGCTTCAATGGAGTGTCCTCTTTTAACTACTTGGGAGCCCTAATAACAAATGATAACAATATTGGAAAGGCTATAAGGGAAAGAATACAAGCAGGAAACAGAGCTTACTTTGCAAATATGCAGCTTTTCAAAAATAGCCTTGTTACAAGAAAAACTAAACTGCTAATATATAATTCCCTAGTCCGCCCAGTTATCACATACGGCTCAGAGGTATGGACATTGACAGAACACGATAAAAATGCTCTAAGAAGCATTGAGCGGAAAATACTACGCAAAATCTATGGGCCAATAAGGGAGGAAGAAGGCTGGAGAATACGCTACAATGCCGAATTACAAGAGTTAATACAAGGCAGGGACATAGTAAAAGTTGTGAAATCTCAGCGAATACGATGGCTAGGACACTTGGAGAGAATGGCAGAGGATAGAATTCCAAAGAAAATGATGAAAGGTATGATCCATTCAGTTAGGCGAAAAGGGAGACCTAGAAGAAGATGGATCGATGAGGTAATAATGGATATCAGCAATATGGCAGTCCGGGGGTGGAAAAGAGCAGCAAATAACCGAGAAGTGTGGAGGAAGATTGTTGAAGAAGCCAAGGCTCACCAAGGGCTGTAGAGCTACTGAAGAAGAAGAAGAAGAAGTTTGAAATAATAATTTCTCTATTTCAGGAACTTTTGTGGGGAGAATTAAATGTCAGGCAGGTAATATTAATGGGATCGTAGTAATCTTCGGAAGTGACCAACTGTCACAACGAAACCACGTGTAGCAATAAGTTGAAATACTTCCGTGTGCTTAAGCTGAATTACTACCGTGTGTACAATAAGTTGAAATATTTTAAGAAATAGCGTGTGTACCATAAGTTGAAATATTTAAGAAATGGCGTGTGCAGGACTTGAAATTAGAGACGAGTACTTCCACGTGGTGAGTACTGTGTGAGTCTCAAACTGTGTATGAGACAAAAGATAAAGAGAAGTACTCGTCCATGGTATCAGTTGAGGACTCGCGTGTGTGATGAATATGTTCTTAATATTACTTTGCGTGATATGATTCCGTGTGACGCTAGATTCAAACTCTGAGAGAGAAGCAAGGTGAGTCGGCCGTCTATCCAGCAACGCCACTTGGCTTGCATTGCACAGGAAGACGTGCGTATATCTCCAGAGTTCATAGTAGGAAAGTAGAATTACAAAGTGGGGCAGTGTCGTGTGAAACTGGGATAAATACTAATTGAAGTGGGAAAGCTGAAAGTGATAGTGTTGTGACTATCTATTGTAGTATTTCATGTTGTAGTGTGGTGTATGTCACGTAATTTAAGTATGTGTGGTTTGCATGGGAGAGTAGCAAGGTAGTTTCAAAAGATTAGTGGGTTATGCTTGTTCCTTCGGTACCGCTCGGTCTGGAGGAAAGTTTGGTGATGATGATTGTGAGAGTCGAAGTGTGAGGTATAATAAAAGATCCACCATCCTATCCAGAAAGTGCACTGTAGCGTTAAATAATTACGAGACCATAAGGTAGAGAATCACCAATGGAAAGCCATGCCCACTGGGCGGAATTTCTCATGTGTTATTGTTATAGGTTATAGAATTTGTGTGTTTAAGTTATAGAATTTATCGGAATAAATAAGATAGTGAAAAGAAAAAGATTGGTGGACTTTTCCTTCGAATTGTATGTTGTCATGATGTCCCGAATTTATAATGTGTGCGCCATTCATATTCAGTGGGGTGGCCACGTGTTGATAAAAGCCGTTAAATAAAAGACAAAAAGAAAATGTGGTATTGCCAGTGCGTAGTGAACAGTCACAGTTCTGTAAATTACTGATAGTCAGATGTGCGTTTCCGTTGCGTATTATTCATACAGGAGGATAATTTGTAACTTAATTGAGAGTACGAGAGTTCATATTACTCGATAAATAGGAATAAATCCACTCGCTTGGCAGACCACTCATCTTGCAGGCCTGACTGCTTGATGCCACAGTATGAGCAAGGCATGTGGGTGCCTCTCACTATCCTGGATATTTCCTGACGTCTTCGGGGTACCGGGTGTGTATCATCAACTCCACATCTACAAGTTTCTCCCTGCTCCGGGTTGACCTAAGTTGCGCGGCTGTTTGGTTTAACATTTGCATCTGTCGGCCACATCTGGGGCTGTTCTGGGTCACCGTGACGACTCTTCGGTGTTTTGAGTTCGATACTGCCGCGAGGAGTTGCGAGACTCGCTTCCTGCCCGTTGCCTGTTATTCCCCTGACACTTCGGTGTTTCCATATTGACTGCGGTTTGCTTAGTGTGTTCCAGCTTCGCCGGCGTGGGGGCCACGCTCTGTAGAAGACGACGACAGCGTGACGGGGTGGAAGGACGCCCGCACCTGCGGCAACCCAGGGACGGCCGCTCGCCAGACCTCTCAGCGAATCACGACTTATGTGAAGCACGTGTAACACCGCACCCGTCACTTATCTGGTTTTGGCGTGTGTTCACCCCAGCTACTTGACTAACAGATCAACAGAGAGTGCAAAACTGCCGCAATATCGGATAACGCAAAGAAAGTAATAAGGCCCTGTGACTCCTGATTGAACTGCGGTGGCAGTGTTGACATTAATTGATTCAGAATTGATTCCTTTTAATTAAAAAGGGGTGCAGATTGATGTTATAGTCAGCTATTGAACAGCAGATGCAAATGTCGAACATTAAATTAATTAAGAAAGTGACTTTGGATTTCAACTACTTGATTGAAAACAGATGCAGCCGATTAGCACAAATTTATTTTAACTCACGACCTTCAATCATCACATTACATGACTCTCCTAGTAGGCAGTGGGAATAAATTGCGTTTACGTGGAGTAAAACGCAATAAAATTTATTCCTATCGACTGACCCAGGCGTAATGTGAAGTGCGAGAAGAATTCTACAACACTCGGCCCATGAAACCCTCGTGGAAACTTTGCCGACGTGATCCAACAAATTAATCAGTGGCCCAACTCGAGCCGGAGCGGGCGCAATATCACCGAATTCAGCGTGGCGGGGCGGCGTCGTTGTGTGGACGTCGGCCGGCCTCGTGGTGCTGCAAGGCTGCGCTCGTCTATTCACTCCTAGCTATCTTGCTCAGTACATAGCTGAACGAAAACTTCATATCTCCATCGTTCCGTTTGCTGTCCTAAATTGCAGAGATGCTCACTCTCTCTCAGGCAAGCTAAGTAAAGAGCGCCACATCCGCACTCGTGGCAAGCTGGGAACAGAAGACCTCTATGGAGACTTCTGCCAGTCCGCTCTTTGCCTCGGTTTCCCCTCCAGCAACATCACTTACGCCAATTGCAGCGCAAGTCGCGTTAATTATGCGTCGCTTCCCAGTGCCGACCAATACCTGCTCTGGGATGTGAACAGATTCCCACAAAATTTCCCTTCCTCTCAACTACTGCTATTTAGCACCTCCCAGGCCACGCATCAAGGTTAGCATCTGCATAAAACACCAGTTTTTCCGAAATTCTGACTCCTAAGAGAGTACTTCAAATTCCTCGGTCCTACAATCCCATCGGAGGCCAGCATATTTCATTCTGTCACTCTTCACCTGATTTACTTCAGACTCTACGGACCGTGAATTCAACATGAAGTTGCTGTAGTCACGAACACGCATACTTCGGCCTCTGTTGACCCCTCCAACCTAGCTTTGCGCAGCTTTCTCGCATGTTTCACTGAAAATGGGACGACGGATATTTATCAACAGGCGTACTAGTTCTCCGTCTGTTTTCCGGTACACCATCATGGGGTCAACCACCCACTCACTGTCACTCATCTTAAGACAGCTGGAGGCCGCGCCCCGTTACCGCTCACCCAGAGTTTGAGCCGCCCTAAGCTGCCTATTGTCGCTTCCCTTCACCGATCCCCAGGCGCGCGCCGCCACCCGGCCACATTCAACTCTGAATACTTCCCTGGGATAAACCAGCCTCCAGTAAATCGACGCATTTCCACAAAGTTTTCATGTCGTGTGAATTACATAAAAACCATCACCCAACATTAATTATTCCAATACGTCCATACTATACCCTTTACAAGATGCATTGTGCCTTGTTAGTCATTTTTGTTCAGCCCTACTGTTTGCTCAACGTAAGTTCGGTGATCTTTAATGACTTCATGTAAGGGGCATAGTTCTTGCCATCTTACACACTGCATATAACTGAAAACTTGCCTTGAAGGAGTACTTTGGCCAGAGCCTCTGAAATGTTTTGTTTTTCCTTATATCAAAAGATTAAGACTTAACGGTTTTATTGTTGTTTCTTAACTGGAAGAAATGGTACGATTTTATTAGGTACAGTGGAATCATGAAGACTTTAATATTTTAAAGTAATCACACATAATTTGAAGCTTGTCTTGAAAGTATGTTGGCGGTATGTTTTTAATAGCTGTTTTTCTTAAATGGTCAAAACCTTTGTAAAAAAAATGTTGCTTTTAACTGACAGAAAAGTCTACATTTTGATGGTTAACGTTTCTCTCTCGTAATTGTAAACCTTTCTCACGCACTTGAGTTGGGATGTGGGATATGCTACGTGTTTTTAGTTAAATTGTACGCTGAAGCGCCAAAGGAACTGGTATAGGCACGCGTATTCAAACATGTGAGTATGAACTTGGTGTTACAGCTGGCGCACGAGTAATGGGACACAGAATCTTCGAGGTAGCGATGAAGTGGGGATTTTCTCGTAGAACCATTTTGCGAGCGTACCGTGAATATCAGCAGTCCGGCGAAACATGAAATCTCCGACATCGCTGCGTTCTGAAGAAGATCCTGCGACAGCGGGACCAACGACTACTGAAGAGAATCGTTCGACGTGACAGAAGTGCAACCCTTCCGCAAGTTGCTGCAGATTTCAGTGCTGGGCCATCAACCAGTGTCAGCGTACGAAACTTCCAAGAAAATATCATTTATATGGGCTTTCGGAGCCAAAGATCCGGTCGTGTACACTTGACGACTGCGCGACGCAAAGCTTTACACCTCGCCCGGGCGCGTCGACACCGACATTCAACTGCCGACAACTGGAAACATGTTGCCTGGTCGCACGAATCTCGTTTCAAATTGTAACGAGCGGATGGATGTGTACGGGTATGGAGACAACCTCATGAATCCACCGATGCTGCATGTCAGCAGCGTTCAAATTGGTGGAGCCATTGTAATGGTGTGAGGCGTGTGCAGTAGGAGCGTAATGGAACCCCTGATACGTCTAGGTATGCCTCTGACAGGAGACATGTACGTAAGCATCCTGTCTGATGACCAGCATCCGCTCATGTCCATTGTGGATTCCGACGCACTTGGGCAGTTCCAGCAGGGCAATACGACACCCCATACGTCCAGAATTGCTACAGAGTGACTCCAGGAACACTCTTCTGAGTTTAAACACTTCCGCTGGCCATTAAACTCTCCAGACATGAACGTTATTGACCATATCTGGGATACCTCGTTTGCTGTTCAGAAGAATCTCCACCCCATCGTACCATTACGGATTTATGGACGGCCCTGCACGATTAATGGTGTCAGTTGCCTCCACCACTGCTTCAGACATTAGTCGAGTCCACGCCAAGTCGTGTTGCGCCACTTCTGAATGCTCGCGGGCGCTCTACACGATATTAGGCAGCTGTACCAGTTTCTTTGGCTCTTGAGCGTACTTCTTAAAACACCGGGAATTTTTTTAGTTGAAAAATCTCGGATGTTGTTTAAATAAAACGTGTAAACTAAAGAGCGACAGATGTTTTCCTTGAACCGTGCGTAGCTGCTCCACGTTTCCTTGGCCTTGTTGCTGAACTGTTATTGTGTTTAGTTTGGCTATTTTCTTTTTCCATTGTGCTGAGTAGAAAATTTGAAAAGCAATAAAGATGAGAAGTGGTAAAAAATTGCTGTTTTGAGGAGCGCGCTGCAGCGCGTAGTGTGAAGCAGTCGCCCTCCGTTTCTGGCGGTGGCGCCGCTGTGGCAATCGCAGCTTTGGTGTCTCCCTCTCGTGGGAAAGGGGAAAGGTTGCCTGTTCACGTGCATTTAAGGGGCGCTATGAGCTCGCCAGTCGGTGAGTCTGGGTGAGTCTGGAGTCAGTCTGGGGTCAGTCTCTCGTCCGCAGCTTCCTAGTCTCTCTCGTCCGGATTTGTGGGGCAGTTAGTTTGTGTCTGTCGTCCGGAGTGTTAGTATGTCTTTCGTTCGGATCAACCTTTAAAGCCGTCAAAATGAGAGTCTTTTCACTCCGCCAGTAAGAGAACTCAGCGAGTGGTCGCCTGGTCGGGGCTGAGTTCCTACATCTGAGTCTGCGCGTCAGGCCGCCAGTCTGCTCGAGTTTGCTCAGGCAATGGTCATTGGCGGTTGGATCGATCGGTTGGTCTGTCGCACACTGAGACACGAGATGACTTGCCCGTCTTGAGCGTAGGCGCATGTGAGGTCGCCACGTGAGTCCAGGGGGCCACGGCGTACAGAGAGGGGTAGTGACTTCGCGGTCGACACGAGAGCAACAGGAGTTCAAACCACGACATTGGTCTGGCCGGTGCGAGCTGCGACGCCGTGAGACGGGAGATCGGCGCGCCTTCCTGCGTCCGTTGAAGCGGCTGGCAGCGGACGGTTCGGGAGAATGATTTGGGGGTGCTGCGCCAGGTCTTCTCGAGAAATCGCAGTTCATTAGAAGTTAAGTGATTGGTGATACGTTGTTTGATTTACTCTTGGTAAATTCTACTTGTTTTCTTGGTGAGGTCATCAGCCGTTTTGCTTTGGGGTCGTCCCACCATTCTTCTCCGTTTGCCCACCCGCGGTAAGGTGGTTGTTAATAAATTGGGTGGTCCGTTTTTCCCTTGTGGAGTAGGGGCAGGTTAGAGCGACCTGCGGTTCGGGCTGTTTGGTAATCTCCCTATCAATCTACCGTACGTTAGTAGCTGCCTCTGTCTTGTTTGTCGGATTTGGTGTGTTAACAAAGTTATTGCCTGCAGTGCAACGGCCTAATACCTGAAATATGTTTTGATCTTTGGAAACTCCCCCCCCCCCCCCCCATGAACCTTGCCGTTGGTGGGGAGGCTTGCGTGCCTCAGCGATACAGATGGGCGTACCGCAGGTGCAACCACAACGGAGGGGTATCTGTTGGGAGGCCAGACAATCGTTTGGTTCCTGAAGAGCGGCAGCAGCCTTTTCAGTAGTTGCAGGGGCAACAGTCTGGATGATTGACTGATATGGCCTTGTAACACTAACCAAAATGGCCTTGCTGTGCTGGTACTGCGAATGGCTGAAAGCAAGGGGAAACTACAGCCGTAATTTTTCCCGAGGGCATGCAGCTTTACTGTATGGTTAAATGATGATGGCATCCTCTTGGGTAAAATATTCCGGAGGTAAAATAGTCCCCCATTCGGATCTCCGGGCGGGGACTACTCAAGAGGACATTGTTATCAGGAGAAAGAAAACTGGCGTTCTATGGATCGGAGCGTGGAATATCAGATCCCTTAATCGGGCAGGTAGGTTAGAAAATTTAAAAGAGGAAATGGATAGGTTAAAGTTAGATATAGTGGGAATTAGTGAAGTTCGGTGGCAGGAGGAACAAGATTTCTGGTCAGGTGACTACAGAGTTATAAACACAAAATCAAATAGGGGTAATGCAGGAGTAGGTTTAATAATGAATAGGAAAATAGGAATGCGGGTAAGCTACTACAAACAGCATAGTGAACGCATTATTGTGGCCAAGATAGAAACGAAGCCCACGCCTACTACAGTAGTACAAGTTTATATGCCAACTAGCTCTGCAGATGACGAAGAAATTGAAGAAATGTATGATGAAATAAGAGAAATTATTCAGATAGTGAAGGGTGAGGAAAATTTAATAGTCATGGGTGACTGGAATTCGGTAGTAGGAAAAGGGAGAGAAGGAAAAGCAGTAGGTGAATATGGAGTGGGGCTAAGAAATGAAAGAGGAAGCCGCCTGGTAGAATTTTGCGCAGAGCACAACTTAATCATAGCTAACACTTGGTTCAAGAATCATAAAAGAAGGCTGTATACATGGAAGAAGCCTGGAGATACTGACAGGTTTCAGATAGATTATATAATGGTAAGGCAGAGATTTAGGAACCAGGTTTTAAATTGTGGACTCTGACCACACTCTATTGGTTATGAACTGTAGATTAAAACTGAAGACACTGAAAAAAGGTGGGAATTTAAGGAGATGGGACCTGGATAAACTGAAAGAACCAGAGGTTGTAGAGAGTTTCAGAGAGAGCATAAGGGAACAATTGACAGGAATGGGGGAAAGAAATACAGTAGAAGAAGAATGGGTAGCTTTGAGGGATGAAGTAGTGAAGGCAGCAGAGGATCAAGTAGGTAAAAAGACGAGGGCTAGTAGAAATCCTTGGGTAACAGAAGATAGATTGAATTTAATTCATGAAAGGTGAAAATACAAAAATGCAGCAAGTGAAGCAGGCAAAAAGGAATACAGACGTCTCAAAAATGAGATCGACAGGAAGTGCAGAATGGCTAAGCAGGGATGGCTAGAGGACAAATGTAAGGATGTAGAGGCTTATCTCACTAGGGGTAAGATAGATACTGCCTACAGGAAAATTAAAGAGACATTTGGAGAAAAGAGAACCACTTGTATGAATATCAAGAGCTCAGATGGAAATCCAGTTCTAAGCAAAGAAGGGAAAGCAGAAAGGTGGAAAGAGTATGTAGAAGGTCTATACAAGGGCGATGTACTTGAGAACAATATTATGGAAATGGAACAGGATGTAGATGATGAAATGGGAGATACGATACTGCGTGAAGAGTTTGACAGAGCACTGAAAGACCTGAGTCGAAACAAGGCCCCGGGAGTAGACAACATTCCATTAGAACTACTGATCGCCTTGGGAGAGCCAGTCATGACAAAACTCTACCATCTGGTGAGCAAGATGTATGAGATAGGCGAAATACCCTCAGACTTCAAGAAGAATACAATAATTGGAATGTAGTCGAATTAAGTCGGGTGATGCTGAGGGTATTAGATTAGGAAATGAGACACTAAAAGTAGTAAAGGAGTTCTGCTATTTGGGGAGCAAAATTACTGATGATGGTCGAAGTAGAGAGGATATAAAATGTAGACTTGCAATGGCAAGGAAAGCGTTTCTGAAGAAGGGATATTTGTTAACATCGAGTATAGATTTAAGTGTGAGGAAGTCATTTCTGAAAGTATTTGTATGGAGTGTGGCCATGTATGGAAGTGAAACATGGACGATAAATAGTTTGGACAAGAAGAGAATAGAAGCTTTTGAAATGTGGTCCTACAGAAGAATGCCGAAGATTAGATGGGTAGATCACATAACTAATGCGGAAGTATTGAATAGGATTGGGGAGAAGAGAAGTTTGTGGCACAACTTGACTAGATGAAGGGATCGGTTGGTAGGACGTGTTCTGAGGCATCAAGGGATCACCAATTTAGTATTGGAGCGCAGCGTGGAGGGTAAAAATCGTAGAGGGAGACCAAGAGATGAATAAACTAAGCAGTTTTAGAAGGATGTAGGTTGCGGTAGGTACTGGGAGATGAAGAGGCTTGTACAGGATAGAGTAGCATGGAGAGCTGCATCAAACCAGTCTCAGGACTGAAGACCACAACAACAACAACAACAACAACTTTGGAAACTCTGATATTATTGCCTATGATCTTGAGAGGCGGTATCTGTGTACTATAGAGCACCTTAACTATTGTTTGGCCATCCTTGTAGAAGTTTATATAAGATTGCGTTTCATGGGCTTTCATTTAAATGATCATTTTAGTGTATAAAGTTGCCACCCTTTCACCAAGTTGCACCTTAGGTGGCAAGGTTAATATTTTAATTGTTAGTGTTTTGTACCATTTCCATCCCTCCTACGGGGGTGCACAGTTTGTGTGCTTGTGTAGATTGTTAAAACTTTTACTTTAAAGTAATCTGGTACGTTGCAGATTTGCGCCAGTGTAGTCCCCCAGAGGCTGTTGTGAGTGGCCGTAACTATGGCCGTGTCAAAAGGGAGCGGCAAGGATCTCCGCCTGAAAGCTCATACAGTCAAAACTTGTTTCTTTCTGCCTCTGAATAAATTGTAACTTTGATATTTAGAGGTCTAACATTCTGCGTGGTGTCTGTTTCTTCTGAGTCGTGTCTTCCTACCACTTTCGCGCAACGACGCTCTGAGCGTGTTTTTTAGGGAATTGACTAGTTTGAACCTGGGACCTGTTGCTGGTAAGGAGACGCCAGACCACACATGACATGAGTTCAGTGAGACTAGCGACGATATAACCAAATACTTAATGATTTCAGCGTCAGCTCCACTGCACTCCCTGTAAAAGAATCTTAATACTAACTAAATTTAGTGGAAGGGGTTCAAGGCTTTCCTATTTTTAGTTAGCTGGTAAAATAACGTCGATAAAGCAGTTAAGTTTATCATTGGAAATTTTATTCTACTCACAAAACATTGTTTATAAATTGCACTATTGATAAAAGGAAATATTTTAATACAGGATAATAAAAACCAACTGCGTTCAACAAAAATGTGAACGAATATTCCCTGAATGGGTTTCCAAGTTCTACAATGGATCGAAGGATGACCTATGCCATATCACATCTATAATCTAGGTTTAAATTAAGTTTCACAAAAGAGAAAACTATCAAAATGGTCTACAGTGACCCTCAATTATCTTTAATTACTTATCTAACTTGTCGTAAATTACAGTGGCTGATGTGGCTTCTCAATAATTATATAACAGAAAAATCATCGCGTTTCAGAGTTTTTAACTTACATAGCAAATGTGAATACCATGAGCTTCAATTGACGATCGACACTAGTATTACTTCCGTAGAAATGTTGGAACACGTGAGGCAATACTAACCTTACGACTTATCTTAGAAGAAAGATTAAGAAAAGGCAAACCTACGTTTCTAGCATTTGTAGACTTAGAGAAAGCTTTTGACAATGTTGACTGGAATACTCTCTTTCAAATTCTAAAGGTGGCAGGAGTAAAATACAGGGAGCGAAAGGCTATTTACAATTTGTACAGAAACCAGATGGCAGTTATAAGAGTCGAGGGACATGAAAGGGAAGCAGTGGTTGGGAAGGGAGTAAGACAGGCTTGTAGCCTATCCCCGATGTTATTCAATCTGTATATTGAGCAAGCAGTAAAGGAAACAAAAGAAAAATTCGGAGTAGGTATTAAAATTCATGGAGAAGAAGTAAAAACTTTGAGGTTCGCCGATGACATTGTAATTCTGTCAGAGACAGCAAAGGACTTGGAAGAGCAGTTGAATGGAATGGACGGTGTCTTGAAAGGAGGATATAAGATGAACATCAACAAAAGCAAAACGAGGATAATGGAATGTAGTCGAATTAAGTCGGGTGATGGTGAGGGAATTAGATTAGGAAATGAGACACTTAAAGTAGTAAAGGAGTTTTGCTATTTGGGGAGCAAAATAACTGATGATGCTCGAAGTAGAGAGGATATAAAATGTAGGCTGGCAATGGCAAGGAAATCGTTTCTGAAGAAGAGAAATTTGTTAACATTGAGTATAGATTTAAGTGTCAGGAAGTCGTTTCTGAAAGTATATGTATGGAGTGTAGCCATGTATGGAAGTGAAACATGGACGATAACTAGTTTGGACAAGAAGAGAATAGAAGCTTTCGAAATGTGGTGCTACAGAAGAATGCTGAAGATAAGGTGGGTAGGTCACGTAACTGATGAGGAGGTATTGAATAGGATTGGGGAGAAGAGAAGTTTGTGGCACAAATTGACTAGAAGAAGGGATCGGTTGGTAGGACATGTTTTGAGGCATCAAGGGATCACAAACTTAGCATTGGAGGGCAGCGTGGAGGGTAAAAATCGTAGAGGGAGACCAAGAGATCAATACACTTAGCAGATTCAGAAGGATGTAGGTTGCAGTAGGTACTGGGAGATGAAGAAGCTTGCACAGGATAGAATAGCATGGAGAGCTGCATCAAACCAGTCTCAGGACTGAAGACCACAACAACAACAACTAGTATTACGTAAAAAGGGGATGTAACGGATGAGATTCCTGCAGTTCTGAGTGAAGCCTTATACGCTCAAAAATGCGGCATCGCGTGCATTCATTACCTTGTCGGTGTTCGTCAGGGGGCGGCGGACAGCACAGCTCCCCGCACCTCGCCGTCTCCGAAGCCACTCTCCCTAACTTCTCCTTACTGAAATTTACCGAAGTTGGTTTAAAAAAAAACTATCTGGCTGTGTTTTCATCTGACCAATCAGGGTCTCAACGTTAACCTTAAGCTCCGCCTACAAAAATTCTGTCTATCCAATGAGAAACGTTATACTTTTCGTGGTGGGGCAATGTTTTTAAAGTTTGCAACGTAACAGAGACGTGAAAAAGTCTCACGCTAAAACTTGCAGCTGGTGTGGCCCTTTTAGTGTTATCGTAAGATCTATACTTCTGGAGGGCTCTATCTTTTAACATAGGCTGGGGGGTGGTCCTGTCGGTTACTTTTAGTGGTGGGGCAATGTTTTTAACGTTTGCTACGTAACAGAGACGCGAAAAAGTCTCACGCTAAAACTTGCGGCTGGTGTGGCCCTTTTTGTGTTATCGTAAGATCTATACTGTTCTTCTGGAGGGCTCTAGCTTTTAACATGGGCTGGGGGGTGGTCCTGGCGGTTAGCTGGCAATGTGGGTGTCCATCCCTTATCGCAGGGCCTTCTAGCTTAACACGGTTCTGCTCTCGGCTTGTGTTCTCGTTTCTCCCCTTGGAACTGCGTCTGTCTCACGGTGGGAAGGTATGACATGCATTTAGGCATTCTTGTGTTAGTCTGTGGCATTCCATTTGCTCACTCGTTACTCGTATTACTTTGGTTAATTTAATGTCACGATTTATTCGGAGTTATGTGATATACTACTGGATTTGCTATATCATGTCAGGGTTTTCATGGAAGGTGTTGGATTTGCCTGACACCTTGCAGAGGGTGCTTTGTAATTATAATTTTAAATCTGCTTCTTTTAAAAAATGCTTTAGGCAATATTAAAGTAAATATTATTCCCATTTGTTAAAAGGAATTTGGTTATGATTTCATCAATTACTCCCTGGCAACTACTTCGATGCTCAGATAGTGTGATTAAATGTGTTAATGTTCTTGATGAATCGCTAGTAAATAAAATAAATTCTTAAGAATACTCTTTGAAAATAAATTACGGTTTTTTATTCACATTCTGTATGA
Organism: Schistocerca nitens; assembly: GCF_023898315.1. NCBI lineage: Eukaryota > Metazoa > Arthropoda > Insecta > Orthoptera > Acrididae > Schistocerca > Schistocerca nitens. The sequence continues at coordinate 230,147,919 of NC_064623.1, read as the reverse complement.
TTTATTACAATTTCGGGTTCCATACCTTCAAAGCGGTGGAAGTCGCAGCGGTGGGACGAAAACTGCGTCCTGACTGATTCCCTAGGGGCACCCCACATTGCAAGAGACATCAAAATGGCGTACGGATTTGGTAATTGGGAAGCATATTGGGTTCACTATGTGCTTACAATAGCTGTCTACTGAAGATTTAACCGTGTAACTTTAAACACCAACGAAATGACCAAAGAAACGACGACGGAGTACTGAAGTCGCTACTCTATATAGAGGCTTTCGCTCTGAGGTCATATGGCGAGCAGCCAAAACGTTGTGACTGCCCCGCACCGCGAGGCTGTACGCTACCTGGTGGCGCTAACGACGGTAAGTGGCGCGAATGCGGAAACCGGCCGACAAAAGGCAGATTGTTGTGGCCAATGCTTGGGAGGGAGCACCTCGGAAATGGCGAAGCTGTTCGGCTCCTGCCGCGAGCGTGTGTGGAAAGTGGCCGAAGAGTACTCCGACCGCGAGTAGGCAGCGAGAAGTTGGACGTCCGCAAATCGTCACAGGACGCAGGGACGGGCGGCTCGGCCGGTCTCTGAAACAGGGCAGGCAGAGCGCAGCGCTGGCGAGGCGGCAGAGCGGCAGGGCGTCCCGTCTATCTGGAGGCCAGGCCGCACTGCCGGCCCCCCGCGTCTTCTCACGTAGACGCGTCGACGTCGCCAGTTACGGTTACAGTGGGCGCGGAATCATCGAGTTGGACCGCAGGTCGATGGAATCTTATCGCCTGATGGGATGAAACCCGTCATACAGGCGAGCGGCTGCTCGGAACACGGACGCAGGCCGCTGGCACCAGCATTCAGCCGGGCTTCCAGGGGGCCTTGGAGGAGCAGTCTAAAGGCACCACGGCGGCTGTGCAACGCCTTATCCTCGATGTCTTCCCGAACGGCGATGGCATCTTCCAGCAAGATAAGTGTCCGTGCCAGAAGGCCAGAATCGTCCTGCAACGGTTTGAGGGGCACGATAGTGGACTCACGTTCATGTCTTTGCAATCACAGTCGGCTTATCTGACTCCGATGAAACCCAGCTGGGACGCAGTCTGGGGCCAGCTCCGCGCCCGCAAACCAACCGTCCGTAAATTACCTGTGCGTAGGCATTTGTGGCCGCAAAGCTCTGGAAACCTGCCAAGTACTTGTCCGATACATGGCAGGCAAAGTCAGTGCTGAGCCGCGTTCCTCAAGTCGACCAGCACGCATTTAAGTATGAAGTCATAATGTTTTGCCTCATCGGCGTATAAGTAGTGGAAATTCTTTCGACGTCTCTCTATTTTACTTACCCAAGGAAAGAATACAGTAGACTCTGTCCAATACACAAAGGACAACATTTTACAAACTACTGCGAGACATTGGTTTCCAGTTTGGAAAAACGAAACGAATTAGTATAGAAACTGACAGAGGTGAGATTTCTTTATGAAAGAGGCGTTATCTTCGTCAGATTTGCAAATTTAGACACGAGAAACGTAATGTTTATTACGTCGATGAAACTTGGGTTAATGCGGGACATGTCACGCAAAAGGTATGGACTGACACAACAGGTACTCTTAAGAGGCAAGCTCCTGATGCAGGTTTGTCACGGGGGATAAAAAAACCCGACAGGGAACGGAAAGAGGTTAATTATTGTGCATATAGGTAGCAACTGCGGTTTTGTGGAAGGCGGTGATTTAATTTTTGAATCTAAAAAAACAGGAGATTATCACGAAGAAATGAATGGTGAAGGGTTGCTTAACTGGTTTAGAGACGTTCTGCCCATAACCGCCACGGAACACGGACAGCTGCTTCCTGGACTCGGGTAGGCGCGCTGGCCCGGCGGATTAACGACCAGGGCCGGTATGACGGCCAGCCTGGATGTGGTTTTTAGGCGGTTTTCCACATCCCGCTAGGTGAATACCGGGTTGGTTCCCACGTTCTGCCTCAGTTACGCGACTCACAGACATTTGGAAACGTTCGCACTATTTCATGACTTCCCGGGGGGGGGGGGGGGGTTCGGGGTGGCGTCAAGAGGGGCATCCGGCCAGCCTCTGCAACTAACCCTGCCAAATGCGTCATAACAAAGCCGACCCCGCGTTGCAGCGGGACAAAGGCCCCGAGAAAGAAAGAAAGAAAGAAAGATGTTCTGCCCATATTAAAGCCCTCCAGCATTATTGTAATGTTATTACAGCTTGAAAGTTGGACGTAGGCCGCAGAATTCTTGGAAAAAGCAAGATGTTGTAAACTGGTTGGTAGAAAAGGGAGCCAAAGTCGATCCTACGGCAGTTAAGGTTCAATTGCTACAACAGGCTGTTGATGAAGCTGCCAAGTCGGCAGGTCACACTATCGTTAAGTTACCACCGGAACATGAACGCAATGGAACTGATCTGGAGCCAGGTTAAGGGTCTGGTCGCCAGAAATAACGAGACACTTAAGCTGCCACACGTACTGAAACTAAGGCACGAAGCTTTGTCACGCGTCACTGCCGAAAGCTGGCGGCGTGCGGATCAACGCGTCATTAAAGAAGAGGGAAAAATGTGGCGCTTGGGTGGTTTCGTGGATGCTGTTGTTGATAGCCTCGTTATCAGCGTCGCAGACGACGGTTCTAGCACAGAAATGTACTTCTCGGATTCGGATATGCAAGGACTCGAGAGATTACCAGACGACTGACTAAGTAATATCTTCAGTGGCTTCAATATTCAACTATACGATGAAACCCAAGGGCGTACCCAGGATTTGAACTGGAGGGGGGGGGGGGGCAGGTCATACTAGTCTCAGGAAACAAGGACTCGAGACAACGTACAGCACTGACAACATACAGCACTTCTTATGAAATAAAACAGTAAACCAGTGAAAAACTGCTTTTAATAAACATTTTAAATACAAGAATGCACTTGTACAATCCGAGAAAACATGCAGCATTTCTTATTAAATAAAACAGTAAACTAG